>NC_050450.1:40089587-40389587 GCF_903995425.1 Onychomys torridus | reverse complement strand
CCTCCATGCCACCTCCCTTGCCCAAGAGCCCCGAATGGCAGGGCTGCGCATACCCACCCACCCAATGTGGGCAGCCACTGCCTGAGGCTGCTTTGTGTAGACATGTCTCTTAGTCTGCTGGCCAAGGCTTCAGGCCCGAGGCCCTACCTGGGGCGGACTGTCTGGAACCAGAGAAAGGCTGCTGGAGGGTGTGTTGTGGACCCTTCCCTAGGCTTGTCCTTTCCTGGAATCCTGTGGGAGGCTCCATGCGCAGCAAGTGGAACCATCAAGGGCACCAAGGCCCATCCTAACATTGACCTGTCAAGTGTGGGACAGGAGGGTCACTGGCTGAGGTTCTGGGAAGGGAAGGCTGGGCCTGTCTGATGATGAGTGGCCTGGAAAACCAGCAGCAGCAGGAGGTCTCCCAGCTGCTTGCTCTGACTCCTTGCCCTGCTTTCTGTGGGCTCCCTCTCCCTATGGTCTCTGACCAACTGCAAACCACTCTTTTCTCTAAAAATAAACACGCTTATGGAATTGGGGGAAGCTTTGTAGCTATCAAAGGAAATAATAGGGTGTTTAAGAAAATTACATTGCGTTTTAAATAACCAGCATGAAAGTCATTAAGTTTGAAGTTTCACTCAGATCAGATGGCTCCGTGGCCGCCTGGTGGCCAGGCAGGCAGAGGGTGGGTGGGCCTCTGATGCTTAGAGGCAGCCTGTGGGGAGCAGTGGGCTCTTTGCCAGGCATGGCTGGACACTTGGGGTGTGCCGGTTGTGGCAGCCACCCCAGAGCGTGATGGTGGGCTTTGAAGCAGTGTGCGGCCCCAGGAGCTGCCCTGCTGTGGTGGGGAGCCCTGTGGGTGGGGATATAGGGGACAAATGAAGCAGGGAGATCCAAGGCCAAGAGGTTGGTTGCTATGTCAAGTGGAACATGCAGGGATGCATGCTTTCTTTGATCAGGAACGGCTGGAAAGGATAGAGGGTCCAGGCTGTATCTGCTCCTTTTAATACTAGATCCTCAGTGCCCCACTCAGTGACTGGCACTCACTGGGTGCTCAGAGAACAGTTAAACATTTCAAGTGGAGCAGAAGGCAGAGCCAAGCGGATCTCTGTGAGTTTGAGGCCAGCCTGGACTACAGAGTGAGATCCAGGACAGGCACCAAAGCTACACAGAGAAACGCAGTCTCCAAAAACCAAAAAAAAAAAAAAAAAAAAATTCATGTATCTGGATATCTTCCTTCATGCCAGAACTAAAGCAATATAGGTTCCGAGCACTTGCCTGGCACACTGGAAGCCTCTCTAGGTTCAGTCCCTAGCACCTGCATAAACCAGGTATAGTGGTCGACCCTATGATCCTAGGATCAGACAGACCTTCAGGGTCATCCTCAACTATGTGTCGAGGTCAAGGCCAAGGCTACACAAGGCCCTGTCTGGTTTGGTTTATTTGGTGGAGGGGGGGCAACCCCAGTGCCAGGGTGCAGGCATAGGCTGACCCTGGAGCTTTCTAACCAGCCAGCCTAGCTGGTGAGCTCTGGTTTTTGTGAGAGAGACTCTGTCTCAGAAAATAGAAAACGAGGAGGAAATCTTTAACCTCTGGCTGCCATAAACACACACTTATACACATGTTCCTACATTTATACAGACACATGTATGTAAACACACACACACACACACACACACACACACACACACACACAGAGTGAGTGTCTGTTATTGCCATCATCTGCCGATGGCCTGGGCCAGGCTGGCCTCTCCTTGGACACCTGGCAAGGTCAGTCCTCCCAGAGTGAAGAGGGCTGCATTTCTTGGTTGGGAGACAAGGCTCCAGGACTTTCCCTTCTCCAAGAAAATGTCACACGAAACAGTTTGTAAATGACTTGTAAGGTTGAGCCAGCTCTGGTGTGTACAGAAGATGGATAGAAATCCTCCGTTGTGGAGTTTTCCTTACCAGCGTGGTCCTTACTTAGCCCACAGCCTGTTGCTAGGCTTCCTGGGCCAAGGTAACCCCTTCTGGGATGTCTAGGGTCAGACTGAAGAGTTTCCTAGGCCCTGAGTCCTTGGAACTACCTGAGCTAAGGAGTTGAGGGCACCCCAAGGCCTGAGTATGACACCTGTGGACATGCTTCTTGGGAGCCAGAGCCTCCTGCCAGCCTCATGGGGGCATTTGGAGGACAATGGTTTTTTGTTTTTTTCTTTTGAGCTGAGGATCAAACCCAGGCTAGTGCTCTACCACTGAGCTAAATCCCCATCCCCAAGGAGGACAGTGGTTTTTGTTTGTTTGTTTTTGTTTTTTGTTTTTCGAGACAGGATTTCTCTGCAGCTTTGGAGGCTGTCATGGAATTCGCTTTGTAGCCCAGGCTGGCCTTGAACTCACAGAGATCTACCTGCCTCTGCCTCCCGAGTGCTGGGATTACAGGTGTGCGCCACCACCGCCCGGCTAGGACAGCGTTTTTTAACGCTGTGGTCACTGCAGGCCAGCGAGGAGTTCAGAAACCTGGTCTGGTGACCAGGCAGTGATTCAAAGGACATTGAGGGCTGGCAGTCCCAACTTGGCATCCAGCTGGCTTTCCTGAAAAGCCTTCATCTAGGGACAGGGCTTGCTTTTGTCTTTTCTTTTTCCTTTTGATCTTAAGTACAAAAAGAATATTAGCAAAGGCGATTAAGAATTTACCTAGGCCTCAGTACAGTCCACTAGCTCATGGGCATTTTATAAGCCGGAAAGTGTGGACACTAAGAATGCAAGTGTTGAAGGAGGGATTTGAACCCAGCTCCTCCACAATGCCCTGTTGCTCCGTAGACAGCATGCATGGCACAGGCAGCTGGGTGCTTTTGGCTCTCTTACGCATTTGCCTCCTTGCCCATGGGAGTTTGGTGTTCCCTGCCCTGTGTAGGAACACACTGTTCCTACAGGTATGTAGCAGTATCTTTATAGTGTGATTTTTTTTTTTTTTTTTTAAAAACAAGTCTTTTTTTCCCCTAATTTATTTAACTTTATTTTATGTGCATTGGTGTGAAGGTGTCAGATCCCCTGGAACTGGAGTTAGAGACAGTTGTGAACTGCCATGTGGGTGCTGGGAATTGAACCTGGGTCCTCTGGAAGAGCAGCCAGTGCTCTTAACCCCTGAGCCATTTCTCCAGCCCCTATAGTGTGATTTTACATGAGCCCCAACTCAGCTTCCTTAGGGGCTTCATCTCAGAACTCTGTCTATTGGAATAGCCCCGCCCTATCCCAGCTTACACTGGGTGTAGGGCTTGTGGAGAGCACTCTAAGGCTGGGAGCCTTTAACAGCTTCTTTCTGCACATTATCTTGTGACCTTGTGGATGCCTGGCTGGACTGGGTCTGTACAGAGCTCCTGGGCCTTAACCCAAAGCAGCATGGAGGGTCAGTCCAGAATGGGCATCCTGATGTGGCCTCCAAGCAAAACTGTCTTCTTGAGGCAGTCTAGGCAGTTCAGGTGACTTGGAGGGCCCTGCACTGTCCTTCATGGATTGAATTGGGGCAAAAATGCAGGCTGTCAGCATGAGGACTCTAAGTTTCTTCTCTTCCACACCCTCCCCTCAGCTTCACCTTTCAGGGCTTGTCTGGGATCTCTCAGGCCAGCCTGAGCTACAGAGTTGAGACCCTTTCTTAAAAACAACCAACCAACCAACCCTGATTTCTTTGGCAGAGAACAGCCAACCTAAGTACTGCCCAGGAGGTCTGGCGGAGTGGTAGAGCTGCTGACTGAGAACCCAGAGGGCTGGCCTCAGACCCAGACTGGTCACTGCTTGCCGTGAGACTTGAGTGGTTCACCCGACTGCTCGTAGCTTCGCTGTCCTCATCTGTAGACTCGTCATGACAGCGCAGTGGCTGTGGAAAACTGGTCGGAGTCTGGCACAAGGTGGAACTCCATAGACTGCTGGGCGCTGAGGAGGCCATTACAGGACTGGCAGGGACCACCAGCTCCAAGTCTGCCCTTCTTTGCTATTCTTGGCTGTCCATTTCTGCAAAGCTTCTAACTCGCTTCTGTGCCTCCCTCTCCCTGTTGCTAAGCCCATACAGGGTTGAGGCCACATCCACGGGAGGCCTGACGATGGATACTTAGGAGGATCAGGGTGACTACCTACCTGCACTTGGAGCATGCCCAGCCCTAGGCTGCTTGCAGAATCCCCGACAGGGTGTTCGTGGTGTTAGCTAGCAGCTCAGCTGCAGCAGTTCCCGGAAGCTTCTATTTTCCTCCAAAAACATCCTGTCCTGAGGGGCGTTTACCTCAAAGAGGAGGAAGGAAAACACAAGCAGACAAATGAGTAGAAACCACGAGAGGCCATGGGCAAGACCACTCAGCTTGTGGGGTTCAGCTCACTCTGGGCTGAGCTGGGCGGAGAAACCTGTGGTTTGCCAAGGCTGCGTGCAGGGACTCTGGTCCTCACCTCCGGTGAGGCAGGTCCCGTTATCTGATGTCAGAGCCAGGAGGCTAGTGGACTAGCCACATGCACTTGGCAGGGCTCTGCAACCGTGGCAACAGCCTTGTTGCTGGCAGGTGGATCTAAGGCCTCCTGGACTAGGGTGGGGCCCAGCCATCTCCAGGCCCTTTCAGCTCTTCTTCCCCAAGGCCATGGCCCTGGTTCTATGGTAGGCATCTGGCATAGGCCATTGGTGAGAGCTTCTAGATTGCTGTTTCCTGGAGAGCACTGTGTGGTGGGTAGTAGGAGCTGTGGTCAGAGCTGGGGACGAAAGGACCAAGGGCTCTTCTAGTCTGTTCCCTCAGCAGCTGGTCTTGAGCGTGTCTGCAGAAGAGGGCCTGTGTAAACCCGCATCCTGGGAAGTTCATTCTCACAGGCTCAGGCGCTAGGGAGTGCTCTGGTCAGACTCAAAGCGCCCCTGCTGCTGGATGGTGACACTGTTGTGCTCCACGTGGGGAACTGGTCACCTGTCTGTCTAAAGACAAGCAAGAATTGTTTCGGGAGCTAAGCTGAGGATGAAGCCAACCTGCACAGTGCTCCCCGAGACAGAGGCCTGGGTGTCTGTGCCGGGGTGTGCCTTTTCTAATTAATTTGAGCAGAGACACCCTGTGAACTAGTGGCAGGTCTAATTGTGACTTTCTGGTCATTCTTATTCCGAGTCCCTCAGGTGGATAGAGGTGTAGAAAGGAGGAAAGCAAGGGGGCTTGGATGCCAAAGGGACTATCCCCTGACCCTCAAGTGGCCCGTTCCCTCCCATATGCTGCTGTAACCCTACATCCAGTCCCAGGCTTCCCCCAGCACTCCAAGGCTTCTCTTTGAATGTGGGCTTATCTGCACCCGCTACTAGAGAACCAGCCTGGATACCAGCTTTAGTTCAGTTTAGTTTTTAATGACAAAAATTAAAGGCATAATCCCGGAACACAGGGAGGCGAGAAGGCATGTGAGGAGCCATGTATGGAGGGCTGGAAAGGCCTCCCAGAGGAAGTTTCTTTTCTGAGGCAGGGGGAAGAGCACTGCAGTCTTCTGTGGCTGGTGCTGAGTGAGGAGAGGAAAGTTCAGAGGGTGTGGCCATCTGGCATCCTTGGTGACCCCAAGAATCCTTGAAAGGGCCAGCGGGCTGTGTGCTGTGGATGACATCCTCTCCTCAGAGCCCCACTTCATGCCTGGCTGAGATGAGCTGCCTTATCTGTTTACACCACTCAATTCCACTGTGGTGCTCTCAGCAAACAGAGCGAACCACCCCGGCAGCAGCCCACCTTTGTGCTAGCCTCTGCCCTGGAGCCCTCTCTAGATGTTCCCTGGAGGCCACTTTCCAGCTCTGAAGGATGAGCTGGAGGCAGCCTCTTGCCCCGAGGGACTTGAAGTTTCAGTGACAATGGCAAGTGTGGGTGGGGTGTGCAGAAATGTGGGGCACCAGGAATTCACCAGGCCTTTGTTCCAAGTCTTCAGGGAATGACTGGAGCGCAAAGCCCAGCGAGCCAGAGAGAACTAGTTCTCTAGGATGCTCAGGTAGTTGCTGGCCAAGCTGGCAGACCCCTAGCCAGGTTAGAGGTGACCTAGGTCTGTGGAGGAGCCAGCGTGGCAAGGAGCAGAGGAAGTACGAAGCCTCATGGAAGTCGGAAGAGGCATTGATACAGAGAGCTGGGTGTCTAGGTAGCACAGGGGCATGCCAGTGGTGGGCAGGGAGATACGGCCTCGGGTGTGCACCAGCTCTCTCTGTCAGGTAGGCTTTGGACCACTGTTCAGAGTCATAGGAGCACGGACTCAGCGAAGAGGAAGCTGCTCCATCTGAGGGAAGACTGCTGGAGCCTGGTCTGCGCCCCAGCTCCTGTTCCAGCCATGCTGACCCCAGGTCTGTGCACGGTGGCAGTCGGCAGCAGAGCTCCAGCTGTGACCTTAGGCATTGTCTCCTTACCTGCCAACGGTGACAGTCACTATGCCTGCAAATGCTGGTGTCTGCTCAGGACTGTGCCTGTCCCGAGGCCAGCACCAGGTCATTAGCAGATGCTGTTGCCAGCCTCAGACATTCTTTGGTCTGGCACATACTAGGCACTCAGGAACACATCCTGATACTTGTTCAAGCTCATGGGTCCTGGATGGTCAGGGACGCTTCTTTTGGCTCAGACCCTGCCACAGGGCTTTCTTGAGAGGACCTGTTCTTCCACCCCTGTTGAGCTTGAGGCCAGAGGAAATGGCAACTTTCTTCGCTGGGAAAGTGTTGTGGGGCTTAAGCACTTGGGGGTTTTTCGAGTCAACCGTCAGAGGCGAGGGAGTTTCTCTGCTGGCGGTGACAGGGGCTCTCAGTGAGCTCACAGCCCTGTGAACAGACCGCTGCGGTCTGCAGGGAAAATGCCGACTGTGTTTATTTTTTACCTGAACCTACAGGAAGTGGGGGGCCAGGGGCAGCCTAGCTAGGCCCAAGCTCAACTCCTGAGCAGAGAGCTCAGGGGTCCCCCATCTCTACCTTGTGCTGCCTTGTCCTGAAGAGGTAGCCAGGCTAGAGCACTGGAGTTGGGACTTCCCAGAAGATGCCTTTGGGCCCGTAGCCAAGGATGGATGTGGGAGCATCTTTGAACAGCAGAACGTGTCAGTAGCAGGAAGGGAAGGGCCACCTCTGATGGGAGGGAGCTGGTCACAGGTGGGTAGCAGGCTAGAGAACTCCCGGCAGCAAGAGCAGGGTAGCATAGGCACCCCTGGGGCCCCGAGTCTTGGACCTGTCTTGGAGTGCCACAGGCTGACGGGAGCAGCTGCCAGCACTCAGGCCAAGGCAAGGAGTGGGGAAAGAACCCAGTGCAGTTGAGTCTCTGATGCATGCTTGCATGTTTATGTCCCAGTATGCTCTGACACTTACTGTGTCCTTTCCTTCACTAAGGAGATGAGGGACTTTGCTGTTGAGGTGCTCAGTGCCTGGTGGGGAGAGTCCACCCAACCTGCCTGCTTCCCTTGGAGGCTAGGGACAGTCACCCTCAAACAGAAGAGGGAGGTGGATCTCAAGTCCCTGGACTTCCCAGGCACACACCAAGCCCTAGGCAACCCCACCCTGTTGTCTGGGGAATCTGGCACTGAGGCAGCCCTGTGCTGAAGCCCTGGAGCGGGACGTTCTCCTGGCTGAAGGGGGTAAGGAACTTTGTGCCAGACAATTCCCCCTGGCTAGCACCATCAAGCATGGAAGGGGCTAAGGAGTTGGATGTAGAGGCAGACTGCACAAACATGGGAAGGACTGGCGAGGCCCACAGTGCCTTCCCTGGAGCCCTGGCCTCCCAGGGCCTCTGGCTGCTGCTGGGTTCTTTGCCCCCAACCTGCCCACCCAGTGCTTCTGTGGTTTGGCTGCAGACTTCTAATTAATGAGGCTTTCCTCAAAGACCAGGAAACACTTGTAGACAGGACAGGCCCACCATTCCCAGGACTCCCAACCCTAACCTTGTTGCCTTGTGTGTGTGTGTGCGTGCGCGTGTGCGCGCACGCACACACACACACACACACACACACACACAGTAGGAGTGACAGACCAAGCTGGATCTCTGAGGTTTCTTAGACCCAGTCAGAGCTGCACTTCACCCTGGGGCTCAGGAAGCAAAACTAGGCCTTAGGCAGTCAATGGTGTGGTGCCTTATGCCAGAGTCTAATTCTCACGAAGGAGTTGAGTTACCACGAGGCTTGCTGGCTGGCTGACACTGTCTTGCAATCTATGAGGATAAAAAAGGCCTTAAAGATTATCAGGAAGCTTCCTATTGTCAAGGGTCTCGGCAAGATTTCTTTATGACTGATGAGGTGGGCAGGACTGATTCCTGTTTAGGAGTGGAGAGGTCCAGATCAGGGTCCTGGAGTGACAGGATCAGGAAATAGTTAGCAAGCCTAGAGCTTCCAAACTTCCTTCACACCGTAATGTACCTCAAAATTTAACCCTAGGTAAGAGTACCGTGGGGTTCCTTGGCACTGTAAGCAGACATAGTGAACTGTTAGGGAGCTGGGGGTGATCACAGAGCTGTTACCAGGTAAGGAGATAGAGTCAGGTAGCGTGACCTGCTCTGTGTGCTGGAGCCTGGCTAAGGGGCAGAGAAGCTCACTGGTCCAGGTGAGAAGTGATGGTTGGGAAGGAGGCAGGAGGTGGTTAGGGTCTAGAATTTGAAGGTAGAACATTAGAATCTGCTGAGAAATTGGACACGGGTCAGTGTCAAGAATGACTACAAGGTTGTCTGTTTTGAGCAGTCCTCAGTTAATGGAAGGATGGAGCTTCTAGCAACGAGTCATTCCATAGCATTAGGCAGAGTGAAAGGTTCTTTTCTGAGGGCTGAGGATGTAGCTCAGTAACAGAGTACTTGCATAAGTATAGACTTTGGGGACATCTTAGGACTAGAGTTGAGGTACTTACAAACTTATACACAGTGCCTAACATGTGTCCACACATCTCACAGCTACCCTGGTTCACTCCTCTCCTCCCTTAATGGACATAGTATGTAGCTCTGGCTGTGGATGCCTTGAAACTGCAGAGCAGGCTAGCCTTGAACTCATCCACTTTCCTCTGCCTCCTGAGTTCTGGGATCACAGGGGAGCACCAACATACTTCACTTCAGACATCAACTCGTTTGTCTAAGACAGAGGAAAGCCTGGGTAGCCCAAGACTTGGGAAAGGTGTGTATTAGGAGCTCAAGGCAGGAATGCAGAGAAAGATGGCAGACCAGGACGTCTGTAGAGCTCTACTGGAGCTGTGCCCAATTAGAGGCCACGTGCCCAGCTTTCCCTCTGGCTTTACCCTAGAGCTGCAATGCCAAGTACCAAGCAAGGGATTCATGCTAGGCCTCATTCACTTCCAGGAGGCACACACGATCTGAGGTTGTTCTGCTGAAATGCCCACAATGGCCTTTACCTGCTTTTCCCAGGTGTTGTATCCGTTGTCTTGCTCCAAGATGTCTCGTTTCTTCCTTTGGTGCCTTAGTGAGTAGTCACTCCAGTGTGCTTTCAGCCAAGACCATTCCCACAGACAAGTTTGTCTGGGTGGAAGCTGAGCCTCAGTTGTAGATGCCCCCAGAACTCTGCCCTGCAAGGGTTCTGAAGACACAAGGCCTGGCAGCGACTCCCTGTGGCTGGGCCGTGTGCTCTCTCAGCCTGCTGAGTCATTTCTTGACAAAACTATTTGACTGTGAAAAGAGTCCTGCAGCTAAGGAAACATAAGAGCTGTGTGTGGAGGCTGTCCCTTGGGAGAGCCAGGTACCACCCGACCTCACCAAAGTTAGGGGCTAAAGGAGGTCCTTGCTCTGTGCCAACACACGCAGTTAGAACTGAGGAGGGACAGTCTAGGCACTGCGGGAGGAAAAAGCTGCAGACAGCCATTGGGGGTCTCTGGGACCAGGAGGCCAGGAAGGACTTCCTGAGAGGAGAAATGTGTGAGTGTCCCAGAAGAGGCTCACTAGGAGGTGGGACGGCATAGGCACACCTGCAGGATTGGGACTCAGGAAAACTATCACAAGGACACAGGGTGTGTAGAGTGCCCTCTTCCTGTAAGCTTGTGATTTTGACTGCCAGGCTGACCACAGAGCTCTGTCCCAGAACACTCCATGTTTACCAGCCTCCGGGTTGTTTTTCAGCATAACAAGGCTGGCCAGCCCTCACATGGCGTCCCCCAACTTTCTCCACTCTACGAACATTTCAGCAGTCCACACCCGACCCCTGCACCTGCGGACATCAGCCAGAAACAAGGTATGGGATGGGGAGGGGAGAAGCACATTGAGGTAGGAACTTGTGGCCTAAGTTCCTTCTGAGGCCGCATAGGCTGGCCAACATTTTATAACAGTAGAAGCTGGGATTTTGCAAACCCAGGGCCCAAAGAAAATGTCAGAAAGGAACCAAGTGTGGTGGTACATACCACACCTATAATGCAACTAGTTTGGAAGGCACAGGCAGGGGGATGGGAAGTTTGAGGCCAGCCTGGGCTACACAATGAGTTCCAGACAAGCCTGGGCTACCAAAACAAGATCCTGCCTCAGATGGGGGTGTTTAAAGAACAAAACAAAACAGAAACGGACTGAGAGTCGGAGAGCACCACAGAGCATGGGGAGGTGGAGCAGATCAGGACGAGGCTTCTGACCCCCGTGCATCTGTGCAGTGCTGCAACTGTAAACTCATGGCCTTTCTCCAGCCCCAGAGAGGAAATGGAAAGTGGTGGTTGTGACGGCTGATTCACCTTGGCCTCAGCCAAAGTCATTCTGAAATCCTCCATTGTCAGCTGTGGGAAACCTGCTGACTCAACCTGGGGCTGGGCGGAGCCCTGGCTCTTCAGGCCAGGTTCCTTTAGACTAGGGGGCTGCCTTCCACCCAAAGAGCCAGGCCAGAGTCAGGCAAGACAGAGCAGCAGTGCCCCAGGAACTGGTGAGGTCTGACCTCATTCCCGAGTGACTCCAAGCTTTGCCTCTGTCCAGCCAGTGTTCTAAGGCAAGTCCCTCAGCACCTCTGTCCTTGGTCACTCTTGTTCTGTCAGAAGGCCGTTGTTATTACCCTAGGACAGTTCTAAACAAACAAGCTGATATGTGGACCCCTGGCAAAAGGAAGCGGGATCTTAGAGGCCCCCATAGGAGACTCCAAGGTATAGTAACTGCTGAATGTCCCAACCTCCCAGGTGAGGGTGGCCTTCTCACTTGGCCCCTTTCCACTACAGGAGTTCACAGGCCACTGCAGACCCCTGATCTCTCTGGATTTTACTCTCTGACCTCAGGCAGCATGGGACAGCTCCCCCACACTGTGAGCTGGTAAGTGTGGGCCCAGAGAAAAAGGGGCACTGTGTCTGCCCTCCCGTGCTTCTCCTTTACCCATCTTGTTGAGACCCGAGCTGCTAGCTTGGTAGCCAGCAGCTTTAGCCTAACCTGGCTCCCCGAGCTAGCAATTCTTGTGACTGAGCACCCTGCAGGTAGCTTGACGTACTTCCTCTAGGGAGGTAGGAACGCTGGCTGCTGGTCTCAGCCCTCCCCAACTAAATTCTCCAGTAGGTGAGAGAGAAAAGTTGAACATGTACAAGGAGGTGTATAAACCCCCACCGGGAGAAGCCACTGCCTCTGAGCACCTGGTAAGCAGACAGGTAGTTTCCTGGTGGCCTCAGTGTCTGCTGCTGGTCTGACCCATCTTTGGCAGAGCAATATGAGGAATATTTTGGTCTTCCTGGTCTCTGATGTTTGTTTGAGCCACACTCCTGACCAGCCTACTCGGAGAGTCTGTTAAGGCTGGACCAGGCCTGACTGTGGACCAGAGTCTGTTCTCAGCTGGAATTGGGTCTTAGTAGGCCACTTGGCTGACCTTTTACTCATTAACCAGTGTGACCTGAACAGGTCTCTAACCAGTAGCAGGAAAGGCTTGTCTCCCCAAGAAGGCAGTGAAGGCCAGACCTTCAACCTGGGCCTACCGGTCCTGTTCCACTTGCCCATTATCCATGATCAGCACACTCCTCCATTTCCAGATTGTTTTGGACAGAGTTCCATTCTACCCCGTGATTACCCCCAGGACCAAGGTGGGGCTCAGTGCTCAGCCTGATGGTGCCAGGCCAGTGCTCTGAACAGGCAACTCTCTGAACAGCCTCCTCATAAGTTCCTTAGGCCTGAAGCTCCAGAGATCAGGAAATCTGAGCCGTAAGAGGATATTCATCAACTGAACCTCCAGAGGAGGTATAGGCCCAGGGAAGGGAAGCTCTATGTTCTTAGCTGCTGCTGGGTGAGACATGGGTCATTTCCATCCTCTGCACTGAGTCATCTGTGTGCTAGGAAGGGATCTGAGTGCCAGAGAAACACTGGTGGAGCTGCCTGTGACCTTAGGCCCCTGCCCTTTCAGAACAAAGTCTGTCTAGTGGACAACTAGGCAAGAAGCCAACAGTTACGGGCCACTGTTAACACTGTCTTGACTTTTGGGACTAAAGGAGCCTATAGAGACACCTCATTCACCTGGGGACCCCTGGGCTTTTGAGTTGAAGCAGGAGCTGAAGAGATGGCTAAGCAGTTAAGAGCATTGGCTGTTCTTTCAGAGGACCCAGTTTGGTTCCTAGCACCCATATGGTAGATCCAGGGGATCCAATCCCATCTTCGGACCTCCTAGAGCACCAGGCATGCATATGGTGTGCAGACATACATGCAGGCAAAACAATCATACACATTAAAAAAATAAACATAAAGAGTTGAAGCAGGCAGATTGGGACAGAAGAGCAATTCAGACGTATCAGTAGAGGGCTGTAGGTACCAGTTTGGGGGAGAAGGCTGCCGTTTCCAACCTTTAAACATCAGTGGAAGCTGGCAGGTGCATACAGCACTATTTGAGTCCCACCACACAAGGTACGGAAGCCCTTCCCCGTGTCTGGCTAGCAGTCAGCCGGCTAACAGCTGTCTCTCCCAACCACAGGCCCAGCCCTCCTCTCTACCCCCTGTCCCCTTCCTGCGGATATAGACAGCACTTCCCTGCCCCCACTGCAGCCCCTGGCGCCCCCTACCCCAGGTGAGTCCCTATCCCTGCAGCCAGGCTCCCGCTTCCTGTTGCCCAGGCTTCAGTGCCCACACAGGGCTATGTGCAGGCCAGTGCTTACCCTGTGTTAGTCGTTTGTCTGTCTGTCTGTAACCTTGGAGTCCCATGTTGCTCTGTACCTGAAGATACACTAGAAGTAGGAGTCTCAGCCCAAGCCGCACTGGACAGAGCACCCCAGAGCAGCCAGGACAGCAATGCGTAGGTGCTTAACAACAGCTCTATTGCTCACCCCTGCTGGGGCATCCTCTGAGCTCTGCCCAAGCCAGGGCAGAACCTTGTGTGAGGTAGTGTCCCTAGCCTGTGGACTCTAGAGGCTGCCTGCTCAGGGTTCTTACACCAGGCAAGCAGCACAGGGCAGGGTAGTCCCCACACAACAGCAAGAAAGAGATGTGTGAGGGAGTGGGTGTACATAACGCCCCCTTTCACTTAGCTCATTCTAGTGACACACCGAGTGCCGGGCATGCCATGGGCAAGGCATTCAGCAGCCCAGGGTAGGAGGTAAAGATACAGCACCAACAGCTGAATGGGCCAGCTGGGCTAAAGATAACCCCCAAGACGACCCCAACTAAGCATGATAGGTCAGGGAGGCTTATGGGAAGGTAATTTCCTCAAGAAAGTGGACAGAGAAGCTGGAGCTGGCTGGGGTATGTGGTGACAGGAAAGCAGGAAGATGGGATGAGAGATGCAGTGTGGTGCTTATAGGATTTTAAAGGCCCCAAGCAGGAGCCTGAGTTTTATTCTGTTATGTATCAGGGAAGCTTGAGCTGGAGTGGGCTAGCAGCGTTCTTTTTAAAAGTCAGTCCCTTGTGTGGAGAGGAGCCTAGAGGAGCGAAGTGGGCGAGCAGAAAGACTCACAGGTAGCTACTGAGCATGTGGATAGGGGCAGGATTGAACCACCGGAATAGCACACGTGGGTCTTCTCCGGTGTCCGCGCATACATGTCTGTGTACCGTGCCCAGGCCAGTGATATAAGGTGTGTGTCGAGTGTGTCCTCTGTGCAAGGACCGCTCCCTATGTGTGTTCAAAGTCTACCCCAATCTCTGGTTTAGTGTTGCCCTTCCTCCTCCCTCCAGGTTCACCCACCCGTCCTTGATGCTGGGATCCGGTGTGCCTGGACACCCAGCAGCCATCCCTCACCCAGCCATTGTACCCTCCTCAGGGAAGCAGGGGCTGCAGCCGTATGACCAAAGCCTGTGAGTTACAACACGGGCTGGGAGGAGGGAACAGGAAGGTGTAGGCCAGGCAGGTGAGCAGAGTGGTTTGGTGAGCCAGGATATGCATGCCTCCTACCAGGGGCAAGGTCCTCTTCCTGGCATCTTAAAGGACTGCCTGGAGAGCCCTGCCAAGTGTCCCGTGGTTCTGGTACTGACCATTGCTGTGCTTTGTAATCTTCAAAAGCATTAGTAGGTGGAGAGGGGCAAGGAACAAAAATCTTTGAGTCAAGAAGGAAGGGGGAGGGGGCTGGAGCGATGGCTCAGCAGTTAAGAACACTGGCTGCTCTTCCAGAAGACCTAGGTTCAATTCCCAGCAGCCACATGACAGCTCACAACTGTCTATAACTCCAGCTCCACCCTCACATTGACATACATGCAGGCAAGGCACATGAAGGAAGGAAGGAAGAGGGGGGGAGGGGGGAAGGAAGAGGAAGGGAGGAAGGGAGGAAGGGGATGAGTCTGTAGCTTTGGAGCCTGTCCTGGACTAACTCTGTAGCCCAGGCTGGCCTCGAGCTCACAGAGATCCACCTGCCTCTGCCTCCCGAGTGCTGGGATTACAGGCATGCGCCACCACCGCCCCCGGTGGCTCTGGTATTCTTGAAAGGAACAGTTACTTCATTCTCTGCTCATTAATGTGGGGCAATTAGAAGATTCTGCTTACAAACCACTGCACAAAGAGTGGTGGAGCCAGGCAGTGGTGGCACACTCCTTTAATCCCAGCACACAGGAAGGAGGCAGAGGCAGACAGGTCTACAGAGTGAATTCCAGGATGGTCAGGGCTACACAGAGACCTGTCTCAAACAAAACACAAAAGCAGGGAGGGAGGAATAGTGGCATTAGGTAATGATCACCTGGGGCAGGGGCAGGGGTGCTTTCCAAGTAATGTAATCTGGTTGTGTACCCTAGGAAAACACAGGCAGAACCCAAGGCAGAGAAGGAGGCTAAGAAGCCAACCATCAAAAAACCCCTCAATGCCTTCATGCTTTACATGAAGGAGATGAGAGCCAAGGTCATTGCGGAGTGTACCCTCAAGGAAAGTGCTGCCATCAACCAGATCCTGGGTCGCAGGGTAAGGCCATGGGCAAGTGGGCTGGCAGGGATTGCCCCCAATCCCTTTGACCCTGGTACAGCTTCCTAACTCCCTGATGCATCCCATCTACCCCGCTTCCCTGTTGCAGTGGCACGCACTATCTCGAGAAGAGCAGGCCAAGTACTATGAACTGGCCCGCAAGGAAAGGCAGCTGCACATGCAGCTGTACCCAGGCTGGTCAGCGCGGGATAACTACGTGAGTGGCCAGTGACACACCACAGGGAAGGGGGCGGGAACCTTTGAAATACCATGCCCAAGACAACAACCTCAACATGGGAAGGGGAATTTTAGTCTTGACAGTACAGGCGAGGTAACAGAGAGAAAGCCCAAGACCTCTCCTGACTATTTCAGAAGAGGAAAGCTTCAGCCCCTTCCCTTAACGGCAGTTCTCCAGCCCAGAGTATATTCACTTGTGGGACTGCTGCCCGGTATTTGGTTTGGCCTGAGAGAGGGGGAATGAGGAAGGGCCTAGAAATCCCTCCCTGTGCTCAAGGGGAGATCAGACTGACAAAGGGAAGACTCATAAATGTGTCCTATCCACAGTAGCCTTGTAAGTACCACAGCCAAGAAAGAGGAGCCCCAAAGTAGGTGAGGCCCTGTTGACCTAGACTCTCAGAGGCAGAGGCTGCAGGTATCCCAGTGTCCACCTCCTAGAACCAACCACCTCTCTTGTTCTTACAGGGGAAGAAGAAGAGACGGTCAAGGGAGAAGCATCAAGAATCCACCACAGGTGAGGCTTTGCTTCCGTAGTACTAGAAGTTCCTCTCTCCGTGCTCCCGTTTCAAGAGCAGCCCTCCTCTGGGCCAAAGGGCGGGGTGGAATATTCGGCCAGGAACCTTCAGGGCCTGAGCCCCTGGAAACAGTCTGCATTTTTGGAGTCCAATCCCATGCAGTAAGAGTTTAACTGTACTCTAGGGCAGACCAGCAGAAGCCAGCTCTAGAGTGACACACCTCATGCTACCTTTGCCAGCCCTGCTCTCAGCTAGGCTCCACCAGAGAAGTTAATGAACGGTTATATGGTTCCATGTCTAAAGCAAAAAGTCAGCCAGGACCCAATAGTAGTCACACAGCCTGCTGACAGGTGCCCGGTGATTTCTCCGTCACTAGTTCCCATTTCTCCTGGCAGTGTATAGTGCTGCAGAGCACCCATCCTGCTGCATGCCTCCTTCTTGTCCCCAGCTCTGACTTAGATGAAAATACATAACATTCTCAGCTGTGTTGCCCTAAACAGGAAAGCTGGAGCCTCGGACTGGGACAGGACAGCAAAAAGTACCCTAGTCCTTTCTCAGGATAGGAGCAGGTTCATCTTTCCATCAGTAAGTGTAGAACATGAGGTATAGTTATGCTGTACCTTTAGTCTTTTTAGGAATGTGGGCCAGAGGGAGATGGGGCATTGACAAGAATGAGGAGAAACTGCATTAAAACATGCAGTAGTTAGAAGGAACAGTCAGCCCAGGATAGAAAATGCAGAAGCCCTAAAAGATCCCCATTCGGTTCTGGAACCTCCATGCCAGGATGATCAGCCAAGGGAGGGTAGCATGAGGACTTTCCACACTCCATCGTTCTTCCCACTGACTCTTGCCCAACTGGGTGACTGCCTTTTCTCATACTTTGCTCTGGGTCCTAAGGCTTCCCCTGGGGCCCGCTATGCCATGGAGAGGTCCATTCTGCCTGTGGGGGCTACGGGGTGTCTGTAACTGGCTAACACTGATGTTACCTCTTCTTTCTGGGCCCTGTTCTGCCCTGCTGCCTGCCTGCTCGCCCTCTGCCCTGTTCTGCCCCTCTGGCATGGCTGTGAGCAGACCCTGGCTCGCCTAAGAAATGTCGTGCTCGCTTTGGCCTCAACCAGCAGACGGATTGGTGTGGTCCGTGCAGGTGGGTTGTCCCCACCGTCATTCTCCCTGTGCTTCAAGCTGCTTCCCTTATTGCACATGTTCCGCCGGGTCTGCAGCCTCTCTTTTGGTCCCTCAGTCCCCTAGCAAGCCCTGTAGAAAAGGGAACCCAAAGAATATGTGTGAACACTGAATACAGATTGTGAAGATGACTAGTCTAGATGGGACAGGTAGAGAGGAAAAGACAGTGTTCTAGAAGGAAAGAAAGGCATACACACGTGGGTGGCTTCGGTACCAGCCAGATTTACCAGGTCCTTAGGAAACAAATCTGTCGCATTTAGGTGGCCTGAGCCCCTACTCCTAGCCTCAGAGTGATTAAGGTCCACAATCTCCCTTTTCCTTAAAATTAAATTCCTGCTTAAGAAAGGCAAAATGATGGTATCCTAGAAATAGTCTGATCACCAGGAAGCTGTGTGTGACTTGCCATCTTGTTAACACCAAAAAAGGTTACAGAGGCTGGAGGGGAGACGCATTCAAGAGAAAAAAGGAAAGAATGTGTGTGTGGTGTGCTCACAATAGGAAATGGAGAGTCCATCCCTAGAAAAGGTCCCACCTATCTCATCCATTTGTGCCGCTCAAGACAAACTATGGCTGGGGACAGGTGACGCCTGGCACCCAGCGTTCAGGAGGCTGAGGCAGGCCAGGCAGCACTGCCTCAGGAGACCCTGTCTAAAACAAAGATGCCAGAGTGCTAGAGCTGTTAGTAGGCAATAGTCACCATGCACTTCTTCCACTAGCCTGGTTGTGAGAACCAACAGTATTCACAAGCATCATGGTCCCTTGACCTACTGCCGATCGAATCCCTGCAAGTATTCATGGAGCAGTAGCTCAAGGCTCCAAAGAGATGGTTCCCCTGGAAAATAGAAGGAAGTCCACAGGCCTACCCACAAAAGTTTCCTCTTGCCATCTTGTGGCTGTTCTGTGTAATTACACCCATCCTAGGTCGGCCAAGTGGTGGGGCTGAAGGAATGGGCCTAGTTTCCAGTCCACAGAGAGAGAGGACAAAGTGGGGCCAGGCCAGTTCAAGGACAGCCATTTTCTGGTTGTGGTGTGTGACTGTGGATTCACCCTCTGTTTACAGATAACTCTCTTCACTATTCCTAGGAGGAAAAAGAAATGCATTCGGTACTTACCCGGAGAAGGCCGCTGCCCCAGCCCCGTTCCTTCCGATGACAGTGCTCTAGGCTGTCCCAGGTCCCCAGCTTCCCAGGACTCACCCTCGTATCTCCTGCTGCCCCACTTCCCCACAGAACTGCTTGCTAGCCCAGCGGAGCCAGCACCCACATTCTCAGGTCGCTCTGCAACTCTCTGTCTTCCAGCCCCTGAGTCCCCAAAGACCCTCCACAGCACCCTCCAGAATACACAAGCACAGCAACAGGAACCTCAGAGACAGGCAGCCTAGCATGCACAGGACACCTGGCTTGCTCCAGGGGCCCACCCCTAACTCAAGAGGAGGCAACAAGACCAGATCACTCGGAACCAGCTAGGGGTCCTCTCTAAGGTGCTGAAGATTTCAAAGGCCACTTAACTACTCCCTGAACCGGAGGCCATCAATTCAATTGGTAGGGATAAGATCTGTGGAGCTATGTCTCACAAAGGACATCCTGGTGCCCGTGGCAGCCACACCTCTTCTTTTTATCAAGTCTTGCTAGCTGGATGCCCTTACTGGTTTTGGTTTTTTTTTTTTTTTTTTTTTTTTTCCTTTTGCTGCAGGTCAGATGAGCTGGACTGACTGAGTTCAGCTGCCTTCTCTCCAAATGCTTCTCTTGCCCTCTGCCACACTTTCCCCATGCCAATACTTCTTGGACCAAGAATACCTGGTTTATCACACAAGATGACTTCGTGGTTGGTTACCAGCCATGAAAGTCTAAATAATAACGCTTCTCTCCTAAGGAGCTGAGAAGCTCTGTTTACAAGTAACAGCTGCTGTTCCTAAGCTGGGCCAGAGGAAGCTTCTTATGTGTTCTCAGGAGCTTGCAAGAGGAGGAAATGGAATAGGTGAAGTTTAAGGCCTTAAAACCTAGGCACCAACCCTCCCCACTGGTGGACAGTACCCAGCTTTAATTAGAATGACTGGGACGTCTTTCCTGAGAAACTCACCAGCCCTAGAAACTACAGTCAATAAATTGAAGTTGGCCTAAATACAGTGTGCACCCTTGCCAGCTGAATCACAGCTCGTGGGCAGCTGGGAAAGGGCAAATCCCAAATCCCCCAACAGCTAGGGCCCATCTCAGCATGTAGAACTGGCCAGCGAGCTGCATTTCATGGGGCTGCAGGAAGAGATCTGTTACAACCAAAGCAAGGAGTCCATGAGACCTCTTGTGGTGGACATGGTTCTTTGCCACATTCTAGAAATCCTTTTTGAGCCAAACTTAACCTTGAGCCTTGAAAAACAAGTTTTGTTTGTTTGTTAGTTTATTTTAACTGTTTTTTTTTTTTTATTCACTGTATATAGCTTGAATCCAAAGAAAAGGGGTTATTCATGTATTCTACATACCTTAAAAAAAAAAAAGCCTTTAATTCCTACTTTTAGCCACTGGTTTCTCAATCCAAAGATCATGTTTCTAGTGTAGTGTTACAAGTGTTGAAAAGACTGGCAGAGTGTGGTGCACACCTATAATCCCAGTATTTGGGAGGTAAAGGCAGGTGGATCTCTCATGAGTTCCAGGACAGCCAGGGTTGTATAGAGACCCTGTCTCAAAAAGGAGGGGGGAAAAAAAAAAACGATGTAGTATCCAAAATATTTTTGTATTAACACATTATCATAGAAAAACTTTTTTAAACGAGAATAAAGATACTTTTTACTGAGTTTGTTTTTCAAAGCCTGAGTAGTAAGCTGTTTCAATTAACAGTGCCTACCTAATGTTCCTTTTCTTCTTAGCTGTCACAAAACATGGAGTGTATTCCCTAGTGTATACAAAGATACCAAGACTGCCAAGCTGCAAAAACCAAAAATCACTTTCAGCATCTCCTCCAGGGGCCTGGGCCTGACCACGCCTGAGCTCACTTTCCAAGCTCTACTCCTCCTACTCTTTGACACTCAAGTGAGGCAGGCCAGCCTACTCCCCAGCACCCTTGTAGACCAATGAGTTGGCAGTTGTCATCCCAGACACTGGACAGTCCAACCTGAAATGTATTCAGGATCTGCTTTCCTCTAAGGGCAGACAGAAAAGAGAGTCCATGTTTACTTAAAGGAAAATGAGCTATTCAGTCTTAAAATTTGATGTCACAAAAGCCCTACACGACCCCCCCCCCCCAACATTTATTTAGATGGTTGTGAACTGCCATGTGGTTGCTGGGAATTGAACTCAGGACCTCTGGAAGAGTAACCAGTGCTCTTAACTGCTGAGCCATCTCTCTAGCTCCCTACACAAAGACATGCTATTCTTACAAGGACTGCCTATTAAGGCACTTCTCCCAGTTTCATATAAGACCTATGAAGTCTGAATGATAACTACTTTTTTACATGCAAGTCCCACTGTGGTAAAGTATACTGTGCTGCTAACTTTGGATTTACATCCCAAAGTTTTTATTTAGACCACTGGAACTTGCAATCCTGAGCTTTTTCCTCTTTTTGGGAAGATGCTAAAGATGACCAGCTAGTATTTGGACACTGTCCCATTTTAAAGAATTGTGCTGTGGCTGTGGGCCTAGTTTTTAAAAAAAAAAAAAAAATTTTTTTTTTACCAGGTGCAAGTCAGGTTGGGTTTTTTGTTTTGTTTTAATCTGATCTGGTGTGTCTTTTAGAGTACACTGGGAACATGAACAATACACTCTTTGTAGTGTGCAGGGCTGGTGTATGTGGTGGGGAGGATACACTGGCAACTTTGTTAGGATCAGAACAACTCTTTAGAAAAACAGATTCCAAAAACAAAATTTGAATCCTCCCAAATCACAACACTACATTCCTAAGACCTGAGGAGGTTTTAAAGGACTTGAGATTGCAACCCTAATTAAATTTCAGATATATCATCAGTCTCTTCACACAGCCAGCCAAGAACCAACCCAACTTTCAGAGACGTTAGGAAACAGGATATCCCCAGTCTTTCTGGTCCATGACAACTGGCATACTTAAGACTTGCCTGCGGTACATTCTCCACTGCTCCCCTCCCCTGCAGCTGCTTCCTATCCTGTCTGAATGGATACATGAGAGTTGAGCCCAGCACACTGTCGGGGCCTTCCAGTGTCTCCCAGTTTGACTGGACTCTTCTGAGCTACACCTATATCAAAATTTCCTTTTGGCTCTGAAGTCCTCCCTATCTGTCCAGGAAACAATGAACAGTGATAGGAAGGTCTAGCCGAAATAAAAGAGAAATGAGATGTGGTTCTTTACATTCCGTTCTTTCCTGTATCTGTTCCTAGGAAAACAGATGGGAGGGCAAGAACTACAAGGCTATACAGATCCTGCTTGCCAGGCCAATGTGTCAGAGAAGATCTAAGATGCCAAATTAATTAAAGTTAAGCAGGCTTTTCTCTCTACTTAGGAAGGCTATGTTAAGTTTTGAGTCTCTTCAGAGCTTTCCTAAAGTTCCCCAGGGATTCTGGTCCTGTAATCCCAGTACTTGGGAGGTAAACACAGAAGAAAATGATGGTACACACTGAGTTGGAAGCTAGCCTTGGCTACATGAGGGAGGGGCAGACGCGATGAGCGGAAGCTCTTGTGGCTTTTGTAATTTAACAAGTTTGTAACACCAGCGTATAAAGAATGCTGCTAAGAGTGAGGACTTGAGCTTGATTTGGTCAGAAATGATTCTCCCAAGGTGTCCTCTGACCTTCATATGAACTCCTAAGTGTACATGTTTGCACGCACACACAATTATAGGTAACATAAAGGCTGACAGACCAAACAACTGTCACAGGAGTTTGCAGAATTAAAGAGACTGCATTGTAGGTGACAGCTATGTACTTTGTATGGGTACAGACAATCTGACATTCTTCAGTCCTAGCTGGCAATCGCCAATCTGTCTCTTTAGTGACAAAAGGCAGTTTCCTAATTAAGCCTGAAGGTTGATCAAGAACCTTGATGTTCTTGGTTCTGGGGATGTAGTTCTGTTGGTAGAGTGCTTGTCTGATATATACAAAACCCTGGGTTCAAATACCAAGGCTATAAGTAGTTCCCCTTCATTGTCATTCTGTGCCTAACTCATCTGCTTCATGGGGTTTCTCACTTCTGATCCTGAATGCATGAACAGTGCTGCTAAGTAAAGGTAAGCCTTGCCATCAGTGGCCTCTAAATCCTGGATGACTAAAAAAAAAAAAAAAAAGATGGAAAGGCTAAAATCATAGCAGATACTGTATTTCAACTTGTCCAGTGCCATACAGAGCAGTGGAGTCAAGACTCCAGCCTCAAGTACCACTTCAAGCCAATGTTAAAAAAAGGGGGGAAGGGGGGAGCAGGGCAGCTGTGGCACACGCCTTTAATCTCAGCACTCAGGAAGCAGTGGCAGGAAGATCTTTTTTAGTTCAGCAGGGTCCATCTACAGAGCAAGTTCCAGGACAGCCAGGGCTACCCAGAGAAATTTAAAAAAATAAAAAATAAAAAAAAAGAGTAAGGATCATGTTGAGACTATTGAGCTCCTTGGGAAATGGAAGTTTGATACAAGCCAATATAACAATATATAGTGAGACTCCTATCTAAGACAGACAGCAAAAAAGACTAGGTTATAGCTTTCAAAGTCAAGGAAAAAACACAAACTCATGTCCTCGCCCATCTTTGGAATAGACAGTGATGTCCCTGATGGTGCCACTCCCACAATTCCTGAGCTTACTAATTCACAAAGTAACAATGACACCAGGTGATGTAAAGCCCTCACTCCCCATTACAGCCACTGGAGATGCTGGGGTAAGAGTGCTATCCATGTCCGTGAGTTGAGATCAGCCTGGGCCACAGAGCAAGACCTGGCACTTGTGCCTCCTCGTCTCAAAAAAGGATCATAGACAGGCTTTTTCCTAGAAGTTGACATTTGCTTTATAAACATGGTATGTATATCAGCAATCCTAGACTTAGCGAAGATTTGGGTTTTTCCTGACACAAGCAGTTGCTGGGTAAATGTGTTTATTATAGTAGTAACTGGCAAGTGAAACACTGGTTAACACTAAACTGTTGTTACCTTCCTTCCTCAGAGAACCAACACAATGGGGGAAAACGATTATTCTTGAGAATAATCACAGGGGACAATGGTCTTTCTAAAAGAATTCCAGATAATAAATATACTTTTTGGCCTGTTTTATTTTCAAATATATTTTTATGTGTGTGCTCATGGTTTTGTGCCATGCATGCGAGTGGCAGAGTACCTGCAGGAGTTTGGTTTTCTCCTTCTATCTTGAGTTCCTGGGATCAAACTCAGGTCATCAGGCTTGGCAGCAAGTGCTTTTATCTACTCAGACATCTCACAGACATTATATTTTTATTTATTTATTTTTGTTTTTTTGAGGCAGGGTTTCTGTGTAATAGTCCTTGCTGTCCTGGAACTCGCTTTGTAGACCAGGCTGGCCTCGAACTCAGAGATCCACCTGCCTCTGCCTTTTATCACCATGGCTCAGCTATATTTTTATATTTTGATAAAGGTTTCAGTTACACTCAAGACAGAACCGGTCTGAATCTTGACATATGTTACAGTTCTCTCTCTGTGCAGAAAATAAATGGGAATGTAGCTCAGATACAGAACACTTAGCATGTACAAGGTCCTAGGTTCAATCCTCAGTATTACCAAAAAAAAGTACAAACTTTTCTACCATAAAGAAATAGTGGCTGAACAAGTCTATGTCTTAGGAACTAAGCAATGCTTAAGAAGGGGGGGAGAGGAGCAGGCCAACAAGATGGCTCAGTAAGTAAAGGTGCCTGTTACCTAGTCTGACAACCCGAGCTTGATCCCTGGGTTACACAGGTGGCAAGTGAGAACTGACTCCCACACGTCATCCTCTGACCAACACAAGTGTGCCACAGTGTGTACACCAAGCATGCATGTACACACAAACTAAAAATTAAAACGTAATTGAAGTATTTTAATGTAAAAAGAAAAAAAGGACTATGCATTGGTTTCAAGTAACCACATAAATGTTAATAGCTTCCAATGAGAGACAAATTGCCTAAGAATCTCTTCAATTAAAAATAACCAAACTTAATTCATCTGTTAAGTGAAGAAACACATTTACATTCACAAAAGCAACTGTTTACTACCTATTGTATTACTTTTTATTGAAAAGCATCTTTGCACTTAGGATGGCTGTTTTCTGAGTTTTGCCATACACTTAATGTTAAAGATTAAATAACTTTTTACATGCAAGTAGTGTCTTTCCCCACATGGAACAATGATAAAAAGATGACATACCACATGAAGTAAGTGTCTTTTTTAATTGAAAAGCTAACAAATTGTCTAGTTACAGTCCCCCCTCCCAAACCAAACTGGGTAGTAAACTGAACATATTCAAAGGTGAGAAGATTAAAAATTAAAGGGAGAAAAAAAAAAAAAGACAAAACAAGTCCTCAGATCCAATTAAGAGAGCCCAGCTGTATACAAGCTTACCAGCAGCAGAGAGACAGGAAGACATCCTACCCTAACCACCCCACTCACAACATTAACTTCAAGTTGCCTTGTTCCAGTTTCTGACTCATGAACAAAGATCATGTTTTATTAATTCTATTTCAGAATACTTCTCATAAGTTGTTTTATTTACAATGCCAACTTTGAAAGGCTCACTGAAGTTAACTGGACAACAAACTAGGCAGAAATCACTTTACAGAATGAGGGAAAGTCCAAAATGCCACTTTCCACAGAGAACCCATAGTTCAGTTTTATTCAGAGTAATGAGAAAAAGAAGGAAAGAAACCTCCGCTCATAGAAGAAACTCAGCCACAGGTCAGATCTGTACTGGAACTACACATGCAGTGAGGACAAGGCCGTTTGTCTACTGTTCTAATAGTAACATTATAAACAGAGCAGTGCAACTAGCATTTGGAACAACCCTTCTAGTGTTACAGTGTCAGGCACAGCACTTCACTTCTCTTCACACCACTGGTTCTCTTTGCGTACCTAGAAGAGACAGACAAGGAAGCACCTTGAGTGGTCTTTTCTGAGATGGCTAAGCACTGCCTGTACATACCATCAATAGCCTCTGTGATGTGAGAAGGGCAGATGGAAAGCTGGGAAATACCAGGTTAAGTAAGAGTGACTTGGGTTCCCACTGTCAATCACCAAACAGCAAATACAACTGGGAGCTAGAGCTCCCACTTCCTAAGCTGGCAAGCAAACTAAACTCACCCACTCTTGTATTATCAAGCTCCACTTTCTAAAGCCAGCTATTTATGGCCTATACAAATGTCCCAGGTAAAAATCTACAATCTGGTAATGAAGACTCCTTTGGTTCAAAATCCATTTTTCTTTTTCTTTCTTTCTTTCTTTCTTTATTCATTTATTTTTGGTTTTTCAAGACAAGGTTTCTCTGTGTAGCTTTGCGCCTTTCCTGGAACTCACTCTGTAGCCCAGGCTGGCCTCAAACTCAGAGATCCACCTGCCTCTGCCTCCCGAGTGCTGGGATTAAAGGTGTGTGCCACCACCGCCCGGCTCCAGCTCCATTTTTCTTATACTTATAAAATAATAGTATCAGGCTGGGGGACTGGAGAGAGGGTTCAGCGGTTAAGAGCACTGACTGTTCTTCCAGAGGTCCTGAGTTCAATTCCCAGCACCCACATGGTGGCTCATAGTCATCTGTAATAGGATCAGATTCATTCTTCTGATGTGCATGAAGACTGAGCACTCACATACATAAAATACATGAATAAATAAACCTTTAAAAAAAAAGTTATCAGGCTAGACATGACTCAGAGGTTAAGAATGCTGTTAATTCCTACCCCACAACCACCTGTAACTCCAACTCCAGGGAATCCAATGCTCTCTTCTGGCCACTATGCTCACATACATGAATAAAAATTAAAAACTCTTCAAGAACAGTATCATCACCGGGCGGTGGTAGCACACGCCTTTAATCCCAGCACTCAGGAGGCAGAGTCAGGTGGATCTCTGAGTTCAAGGCCAGCCTAGGCTACAAAGTGAGTTACAGTAAAGGTGCAAAGCTACAAAGAGAAACCCTGTCTCGAAAAACCAAAAAAAAGAAGAAGAAGAGTATCATCTAAGTACTAAGATTCAGACCAGAAGTATGTGAGACTCAGAGCTGCACATTATCCCTCTGTATGTATCAAGACTTTTGTTGTTCTTATTGGGTTTTCTTTGTTTTCTCAGACAGGGTTTCTCTGTATAGCCCTGGATGTCCTGGAACTCACTCACAGTCTGCCTCAGCTTCCTAAGTGCTGGGATCAAAGGCATTCGCCACAATACCCAGTTGCTATTAAGGCAATTGACAAGGCATCCTAGGTAAGTGCACCAATAAGCTATAGCCCTAGCCCAAGAATTCATGACAGGCATCCTCCCCACTTCCCCCCCTCCCCACACACACACAGGGTTTCTTCATGTAGTTACTTTTGGTGCCTGTCCTGGATCTCACTCTGTAGACCAGGCTGGCCTTGAACTCACAGAGATCTGCCAGCCTCTGCTGGGACTAAAGGTGACCACTGATGCCGGTATAGGCATCCTTTTTTTTTTTTTTCTTGTTACTGGGTTTCAGTTTTTTTTTTAAAAAAAGTAATCAAAAATAGAATGTGTTCTACCTACCTGGGCCTCTTCCTCTTCAGTAAAGTCGTTTTTGATATTGAAGGTTTTACGAATCTCCTCAGGAGTTTTCCCCTTAATCATATTGGCCACAGTCTTGCATGTGACATCAAGCAAACCTTTAATGTCTAAGTAGTTTGCAGCCTGTAAATGACAGTTGGTTTTTAGTCATGTGTACTGAATGTTTGAGTGATAAACAATCTACAACAAATCGAGCTTAAAATGATTCCTCTTTAATGAACTCTATGAAATTCTCTTCCCTTGAATATTAATTACTTTCAATTTAACTTCCTTTTTCACTAACTTTTCTCTTATATACTACTTTACCTTTATCCCAGATTTTCATTGTTTTATCAATTCAGTTACAAATACTAATTTAAATTTTTCTTTGGTTTTTAATAACTAGAAAATTACTCAATTTTCAAATATTCGCAATTTTTTTCCCCCAGATTTTATTTTGAGACAAAGTCTCACTATGTAGCCCTGACTATCCTAAAACTTGTTATGTAGCTCTGCTGCCTATATTCTGGGATTAAAAGTGTACACTATCACGTCCAGCTTTAGACATTTTTTATGCTTCTATCACTGAGGTCAAAGAACATACTTTGTATAACTTGAATACTTTTAAATGTGAGACTTTTAAACTTGGTCTACCTTGATAAGAATTTATATGGTTGTTATTAAATGTAACATCCTACATGCCAAATAAGATAAGCTGTTCAGTAGTGTTCCTGATCTGTGATAATTACTGAGACCCAATACTGGAATCTGTGTGACCACACAACTGTGTTTCACTACTTCTTTCACTTTTTGAAGTTCTGCTTCCAGGTAGGTATTTATAACTTTACTAATCAGTCGATCCCCTTATCATTATGAAACAGCCCTCTTTAGCTCAAAAATATAACCATTCCAACTTTCTATTTGTGTTAGCATACTCGTTTCCACCTTTAATTCTAACTGTGCCTCTTTACTTACAGGAAGTCTCACACAGACAGCAAAAGAGACTTTTACTTGATCTAACCTGACATTTCTACCTCTCAAAAGTTCCTGGACCATCTTACATGTATTGTAATAACTAACGTAGAACACTGCATAAGTCCAGGGAATATCCATAGTTGAGGATCAGTGCACCTAGCAAATTCAATCCTTTAAGTGGTTGAAGGCTCTACAACAGAATGCCCTTATACATTCACATACCAGAATAAGTTCAAAAAGTGTTCCTTGGTCAACTTTCAGGAATTCTTGGTCCCAAACAGGAATATCATCTGTCCGCTTTTCTTTGTTCTCATCATCTTCAGGAGGAGGGGGGTCATCCTTGTGATGGGTGCACCACTGAATGACCTACAACAACAAATTCTTCTGGCATTCTGTTACAAGACTTTCAGTTTAATAATGCTGGGGGCATCAGTCCTACACTGGGATAAGAACTAGCTAAAAGTTGAGCTAACAAGAAGTTAAGAGTCAATTTTTAAAAATAAAGTTTATTTATTGCATACACACAAGAAGGTTGGACAACTGGGCAGGAGTTGGGTCTTTCCTCCTACCACATGGATTCATGGATCAAATCAGATCAAGCTTGGCGGTAAGAGGCATCACCCACTAAGCTATCTTGCCTGCCTAAACTTGCTAGTTGCTGCTGATTGCCTTGTACTCCTGATCCTCCTGCTACCATCCCACACTCCCAAGGCTAGGATTACAGGCAGGCACATCCTCTAACAGCTAAGCTCGAAAGACAAAATAAAGCTTGAATAATCTTTTTAACTTTCAAAGATCTTATTAGATGTAACCAAATCATTCATAGCAATACACTTGACTCTGTTAAAAACAAACAAAAAATTGGTAGAGGAGCCAGTAGTTGGAAGAATAAGGCACGAGTCTGAATTCCAGGTCAGCCTGAGAGATATAGCAAGATCTGTCTCAAAAACACAAAACAATAAACTTTCCAGCCAGGCGGTGGTGGCACACACCTGTAATCCCAGCACTCGGAAGGCAGAGGCAGGTGGATCTCTGTGAGTTCGAGACCAGCCTGGTTACAGAACTAGTCCAGGACAGGTTACAAAGCTACAGAGAAACCTTGTCTCGAAAGACCAAAAAATAAAAAATAAAAAAAAAACTTTCCAGAAACCAAGCCAATGGACAGATGACTCGAGATTAAAAGCATTTGCTGCTCTTATAGGAGACCTGGGTTCAGTCCCCAGCACCCAATGGGCAGCTCACAACTGCCTGTATTTCAGTCGCCCAGCCTCTGCAGACAGTACCCTTACAAAACACTTGTACTCACATATATAAATAAAAATCTTAAAAAAAAAAAAAAATCAGAGGGGCTGGAGAGAGAGCTCAGTAGTTAGGAGCACCTTGCTGCTACTGCTACTCCAGGACATGGGTTCAATTCCCAGCACTCACATGATAGCCCACAACCATCTGTAATTCCAGTTCCAGGAGATCTGATGACCTCTTCTGGCCTGTTTAGGAACCAGGCACACACATACAGGAAGGCAAGACACCTATATTCATATATATTAAAAACAAAATGTAGGGCTGGGCTGCGGGGTGTAGTTCAGTCAGTAAGGGTGCTTGCTAAACAAGCATATTCATATATATTAAAAACAAAATGTAGGTAGGGCTGGGCTGGGAGGTATAGTTCAGTCAGTAAGAGTGTTTGCTGAACAAGCATAAGGACCTGATTTTGAATCCTCAGCATCTACATAAAAAAGGGCTGGGGGATGTAGCTCAGTATCAGAACATACATTAAGTATGTTTGAGACCCTAAATTCAATCCCCAGCACCAAAATAAGAAAAACAAGAACAAAATAATAACTTACCTTTTTTAGAATTGCTGCATTAACGTTTGGTAAAGGAACAGGATCATCATCTCCCTCATCATCCATTCCTAAATCTAAGAAAACCAGGAGAGAGAAGCCATTATTTCTCAAATCTTTAACATGCTTAGGGCTTCTACTGTAATAAAACACTAAAGGCAAGTTGGAGAGAAAAGAATTTATTTCATCTTATACTTCTAGGCAATAGCCTGTCAAGACAGGAACTGAAGCAGAAGTCACTGCTTACCAGCTTGCTCCTCTGCCTTGCTCAGCCGGCTTTCTCCCCCACCTCCCCCTTTTGTTTTTTTTCAAGACACGGTTTCCCTGTGTGTAACAGCCCACAGTGTCCTGGAACTCACTCTATAGATCAGGCTGGCCTCCAACTCACAGAGATCCGCTTTCTGAGTGCTGGCCTTCTGAGTGCTGGCTTAGCCAGCTTTCTTATACAACTCAGAACCACCTGCCTGGAGGTGAGACAAATCTGCACCCGGCTGGGCCCTCCCACATCAATCACTAATCAAGAAACTGACCTCCCCACCATAGGTCAATTGAGGTTCCTTTTTGACTCTAGCTTGTGTCAAACTAACATAAAACTATCTAGTATGGTTGGGCATGGGGGCACATACCTGTCAGTGATTCAATGAAGTATGGATAACTAAGAAACAATCTGGAAAAGCTGAATCCTATTCTCTTCTTTTTTTTTTAATATGAGTAAAATTTTTTATTTGTTTATTTCTTATATTTGAAGTACTCTTTGGGGATATCCTTAGCCTGAGATTCTTTGCCATAGTCCTTAGCCACTACACAACTTCAATCAACAACTTTACAGGGTTTCCCCATCTCCATCAATTTACACAACAGTCTGTAACTCCAGTTCAAGGAGCATCTGATGTTCTCTCCTGGCCTCTGTAGGGACAGCACGCATAGAATGTACATAAATACATGCAGGCAAAACACTTATACATAAAAAAGAGGCCCTGACGGCTACAAAGAATTGCTTCTCTAGTATTTAGATGAGCAGTGGTTTTTTTCCTTGAGGACCATATATGAAAGTAGCAAAATACATTCCTTTAAGCTATTTAATTTCAGGGACTTCTAGAAGATGGACACCTGTATCTAATACCACATCTTGGACTTGAACAAATAAGCCAATCCACATGTATACATATCAAGATTTTTACTTCTAATTACCTTGAGTTTAAGAGTTTCGTTTTGTTTTTTAATGTCACATGAAACTACCCAGAAACAATGTAGATACAAAACAAAATCATTAAGAAGCCAGATTCAAGAACTCCAGACCCCAAGAGGCTAGAATCCTAAAAGCTACAGGTACTTCAGATAAAACCATGCAGCTTTTGAACCCACAAAGGATACAGAGGGAAAGACTCCTTTAACTACTGATATGTAACAGTCTACTTACTTCTGAGATCAAAGCTGGTCTGTACATGTTTCTAGATAACTAATGCTCTTAAATTAGCAAATGCTTCTTTGAATCTTTAAATCACCACAGGACAGATCAACACATCAAACAACCGTTAAGATGAAGTAAGTACTTCCATTTCCAAAACAAGTATTCAGGGAGCGAGTTTGCTGTCATTATTTACTTACCTTTACAGAGACACTTGGATCACGTTCTCTTTATTGTGACCATTCCATACTCCTTCATTCAACAGTTGCTTGATAAACCATGACTACAGGACATACCAAGGAGTTTACAGGCTTGTAATAGAAGGGATCTACAATGTTCGTTACCAGAATATAGGACTTCAGGTGCCACATGACACGTATCAATTACCAAGGAAAGTGTGTCCACAGCTTTTATTTTAAAAAGTCATTCACAAAGACATACCCCCTGCAATCAGCATTACAAGTCCTCTACCTCAGGTGAAACACTTGTCTAATTATGCACAAGCCTTGGGTTTAGTCCCCAGTACTGCAAGGAGGAGAAAAATCCCCCTACCTCTATTAGTTATACAATCCAGCAAGCACTCCAGTCACCTAGAAATGTTCCCTCTTCCCTTGAAGGAATCTCCAACACAATTCAAGTTCAAAGTCAAATATTTTCATCTCTAGTCCTCTCAAATTCATTTACAACTTTACCAATTACATTATTACAATCCTATACCATCTAGACAGCTACTAAAAACAGTATGTAGGCTGGGTGGTGGCGGCTCATGTCTTTAATTAATCTTAGCACTTGGGAGACAAGGCAGGCAGATCTCTGAGTTCGAGGCCTGGTCTACAAAGCAAGTTCCAGGATAGCCAGAGCTGTTACACAGAGAAACCTTGTCTCAAAAAAACAAAAACAAAAAACTGCATTTATTTATTTTATGTGGATGGGTGTTTGTCTGAATATGTCTGTGCACCACCTATGGAGGCCAGAAAGGGTTCTGGATGACCTGGAATAGTAGTTATAGGTAGCTATGAGCTGCTGTGTGGGTGCTGGGACTTAAATATGGGTCCTCTGGAGGAGCATCCAGTGCTCATAACCACTGAAGCATCTCTCTAGCCCCCTTTAATTCTTTCTTTTTTAATTATTTTATTTTTAGTTATGTGGGGGTGGGGAGGTTGTGCTTGTGTTAAGTGCTGTGCCTACACAGGCCAGAAAAGGGGGTCAGATCCCTGGAACTGGAATTGTAAGCAGCTGTAAGCTGTCTGATGTGGATGCTGAAAATCAAACTCTGGCCTTTTGCAGGAGCAGAAAGTGCTCTTAGCCACTGAGAAGTCTCTCCAGCCTCTCAATTCTCTTTTGAGAGGACAGGTCTCATGTAGGTCAGGCTGGCCTTAAACTTTCTATGTAGCAGAAGCTGGCTTTGATTTTCTGTATGCTGTAATTACTGGAATGCACCACAATGAGCTTAATTTTCCTTACTAAACTATTTTACCTTAGTGTAACTTCCCCAAATCACGGGATATAAAATGTAATAACATATCACTAGTACCACACACTGTAGTCTTTGTAAAACATGGAATACCACCAGTCAAGATGCTCCTGCAGCATCACGTGGCATACAGCTTTACAAACACACTAAGTGTACTGAGTGACAGTTTGTTCTGTGTGGTATCTGGCACCCTTTCTAATTTGTAAATTCTTTTTCTTTTTTCTTTTTTTTTGAGCTGAGGATTGAACCCAGGACCTTAGCGCTCTACCACTGAGCTAAATCCCCAACCTGTAATTTTTAAATTCTTTAAGAGCAAAGATCATGTTTCACCTTTTTAGCAGCTTATAGCTAGTGTTTATATATAACTCCCACACCCATTCCAAGGTCTTGCCTCAACCTCCCAAGTGCTAACAGAATAGACATGGGCCACTACACCTAGATTTCTCTGTTTCCTTCAACTATTTAAAAGCTTCTGACCTTTCCTATGCAAAACCCTAGGACTTATAAGTAATGGAGAATATTCTTACTAAGTTATTTCTCCCATCAATTTTAAACACTGGTGTGTAGGTTTTCTATATATACTATTACTATTAACTAGTAAGCTTTCAAAGTTTCAGGACCCATTGTCTTATCTAACCTTTGTTCAATTGCACAAATGTATTGCAGTGGTCTCGTCAGGATGACTAGTAGACAAAAAAGAAAGCTTGTTTGAAAAATAAAGACACCTTAGGAAAAAAGTGCTTGCCACACAAGCCTGACTACCTGATTCAGTGATCCTCAGAACTCACAACAGAGGGAGAGAACCAGCTCCCCAAAGTTGTCCTGAGGTATGCACATATACACACAACACAGAGATACATAATAAAACTTGCAGGGACTGGGGAGATAGCTCAGTGGTTATGAGCACTTATTACTTTTCAGAGGACCTGGGTTTGCTTCGTTTCCAGCTCCCACATCTAGCAGCTACAGTTCCAGGGGATCCCATGCCCTCTTCTGACCTCTGCATGAACACAACACACATGCAGGCAAAACAGTCATACACAGAAAATAAAAATAATTTTTAAAAAATTAGATTCTTCAGGTGTACTTTTTAAAAAGCCTTCAACAGAATCCAATCCACAAAATAGCAGTTCTATTTACCTGCCATACAGCAACATAACCCCTTTCCAAGTGCTTTGATTTTTATTATTAGGAAAAAACCAAAGATTTTTGTAAATCAAATTTATTTGAAACAGAAATGGACTATTGTAGCCAGACATGGTGGTTTGTGCCTTTAATCCTAGCGCTCAGAAGTCAGAGGCCAAGTGATCTAAGTTCAAGGCCAGCCTGGTCTATAGGCTGGTTCCAGGACTACACAGAAAAGCCTGTCTCAAAAAACTAATTAAAAAAAAAAAAAGAAGAAGAAATAAAGAAAAGAAAAAAGGGGGTTGGGGATTTAGCTCAGTGGTAGAGCACTTGCCTAGCAAGCACAAGGCCCTGGGTTCGGTCTTCAGCTCCAAAAAAAAAAAGGAACAGACCATTGTCTCATACTTAAAGTGACATTAGGACCATCAAGATGATTGAGTGAGTAGAAGTACTTGCTACTGAAGAAGAGCTGAGTTTGAGCCTCACAATCAACTTAAGCAGCTGGATGTCGAGGTTTGTACATGTAATCTCAGCACTCTTTGTGGCAAGGAGGTAAGGAGGTGTATTGCAGTGGCACAAAAGGGTGTGGGAGATAGGGTTTAGTGGTCAAGAGAATGACTGCTCTTACAGCAGACCCAGCTCAGTTCCTGGCACCACACTGGGCAGTTCACAAGCACCATTAACTCCAGCTCCAGAATCCAATGCCTCTGGCCTTCATAGGTACTTGCAAGCATGTGCATAATTTAAATCACACAAAGTTAACAATAAAACCTTAAAAAACAGCAACATAGCCAGGTATAATAGTGCACACCTTTAATTTCAGCACATGGGAGGCAGAGACAAGTAGATATCCCTGAATTTGAGGTCAACCTGGAGAGAGTTCCAGGACAGTCAGGGCTACATAGACAGACCCTGTCTTAAGACAAAAAGCAAAAACACAACAACAAACTCCAACAAGGTAGAGTAAGGAGGGTGAGAGAAGAGAACTGACTCCTGAAATACATTATCCGGCATAGCATGGCATGCCTGCACATACAATAAAATTGGATCTCACTATGTCATCTTAGCTGGCCTAAAACTCAGGGATTCTCCCCTCCCCCGCTTCTACTAAGTGCTTGAATTAAAGGTATAAGCCACCATGCCTAACAAATCTTAAAAACAAGAACAAAAAACACCCCAACACTTTAACAGTTTATTCATAAATGCAGAAAGGAAATTACCCTTTCCCTCTCAAGCTTGTAGCAGACTGGCTCAAGTAAACCTGCTACTTTCAGGTTACATGCCACCACCCTAAGTTACACACCCCTTTTTCACACCACGGTTTCATAAAGTTACCTTCCAGCATGGTCTTGATGGTCACAGATTGTTTGGCAATTTCTACATCAACTTCAAATATCTCTCCATCAGAACTCTGCAACTTTATCGAAGGCATCTAAAAAAGATACATTGAATAAGAAATATAAGAGATATCAATTCCATAAAACATTTCATTAACTAGTCTATCAGGAAGCTGTAACTTAAGAGTTACTATACAGTTCTAAGTTCTTCACAAATCAGCCTATAATTGTTTTTATAAAAACAAAATTCTCAACTACAGCTCCTTTAACCATCAGCCTTAAAGGTTCTTAAACATCCACTTAAAGGCAGTACTCAATTTACAACTGGTTTAAGAGCTATCTGCATTTGATATTTACTTTAGGATGCGTGTGGGTGTGCATATACCTCAGCACACATGTGGAAGTCAGAGAACAACTTGCAGGAGGCAGTTGTCTCCTTCCACTATGTGGGTCCCAGGGATCAGGCTTAGGTCATCAGGCTTGGCAGCTGAGCAAACCCTCAAAAATGTTAAGATATATGCTTTTTATGCTCTTTTATGTTCCCACAGAGTAATAACTACTCAATATGAAAAATTAACTGCCACAATTAACTACCTACAAACCTGAGTGAAGTCAATCCAAAATAAACAAAGCTATCAAACAAAAGCAAATTTCTTACAGTGAAATCTACCAATGAAAAACAAGTAAACTACTCCAAAGAGAAGACTAGGATATGCTCACTTGTAGATAAACAAATGCAAGAGCACACACAAGAAAAAGACGACATATAAGCAGATGTCAATACAATCCCTAAAGCCCACAAGGAGATTAAATTTAGAAGAGCCCTTTTTAATTTTTCATTACCTACTATTCAGGTGTCCAAGTTTGAGATACTCTGGCTAATTCCCTACAATAAAAAAAAATAAAAATAAAAAAAAAAAAAAAAATCTGCCTCAAAATCCATTTTAAGCCACGCATGGTAACACATGCCTTCAATTTCTAACTCGGTAGGCAGAGGCAGATAGATCTCTGTGAATCCAAAGCCAGCCCCGGTCTAAATAGTGAGTTCCAGGACAGCCAGGGTTATATACAAAGACCTTGTCTCAAAAAAGCAAACAACACACAAAACAGAACAACAACAAAATGCATTTAAGTCATGGTGGCACATGCCTATAAATCCAGTACTTGAGAGGCAGGAATTCAGACCCCAAGTAAATAGCCAAGTTCAAGTCCAGCCTAGGCAACGTGAGAACCTGTCTCCAAAACAAAACAAATGTAAAGAAATTTATGGGCTAGAGAGATGGCTCAGAGGTTAAGAGCACGGGCTGCTCTTCCTGAGTACCTGAGTTCAATTCCCAGCAACCACATGGCAGCTCACAACCATCTATAATGAGATCTGGTGCCCTCTTCTGGCAAGTGTATACATAATAAAAAAATTAAAATAAAAAAAATTATATTTTAAATTTATGAAAAATAAATGGTGGGCAGTGGCAGTGTTTGCCTTTAATCCCAGAACTCAGGAGGCAGAGACAGGCAAGATCTCTGCAAGTTCGAAGCCAGCCTGGTCTACAGAGTGAGTTCCAGAACAACCAGGAATACATAGAAAAACCAGTCCTATAATGCCCAATTTTTGGAAGCTTGAGGACAGGAGAATCATAAATACAAGGACTGCCCAGGTTACATAATGAGTTCAAGCCAGCCTGAGGAAATTCAGTAAGAGCCTGTTTCAAATAAAATACCAAAGAAGCTGGGGATTTAGCTCAGTAGTATAATGATTGCCTAACACTGCCCTCTCCCGCTGCCCAAAAAGTGAGCCAATGCATAAGCACACATCATAATCCCAGCATTTAGGCATGCAGAAGGATCACGAGTTCAGCACCATCTTCTTGACACATAGGAAAGCAGTATGAGGCTAGCCTGGGTTTTGTGAGACCCTGTCTCAAAAACTAAAGTCAATAGACAAAAACTCCAAAAAACCTCATCAACTCAGATAAAATGAGTCATTAAGAAAAATATAATTTCATATATAAAAAAATTAAGCAAACTAAAACTCCTAACATGACTTGAATTTGAGGGAAAGCCAAACCAAACACAAACAAGTCTAAAACTAAAAGCTCTAAGCCCTCAATTTATTATCATCTTCAGAGTTCTCCCTTGTTCCTCCAAAAGATTAATTTCGGGCTGGAGAGATGGCTCAGAGGTTAAGAGCACTGACTGCTCTTCCAGAGGTCCTGAGTTCAATTCCCAGCAACCACATGGTGGCTCACAACCATCTGTAATAAGGTCTGGTGCCCTCTTCTGGTTGGTCATACATGCTGTATACATAATAAATAAATAAATATTTTTTTTAAAAAAGGTTAAGTATCCTTTATTAATTCAAGATTAATTCAAGACCTCTTTAAAACTCACATGAAACTTTTTGGGTTTTTTTTTTTTGGTTGTTTTTTGAGATGGGGTTCCTCTGGCTGTCCTGGAACTTGCTCTGTAGCCAGGGCTAGTCTTGAACTCAGAGATCGGCCTGTCTATGCCTGTAGTGCAGAGACTAAAGGCATCTCTTAAGGTCTGTGATTCTGAGGTAGACACAATCCTTCAATGTTACCATGTACTAACTTAAGGTACCTCTGAAGCTTTCTGATCTAGTTTGTACAAAGAAATAATATGAATTTTCACAAAAGTATAGGATTTGGCATTTAAAATAATTATTGCACCCATTTTGGGTCAAACACTTAAGACTCAACACATCTCTTAAAATACTCATTCCTCGGACACTTGTCGCCATCCCTCAAGCAAACAAGCTGAGAGGTGGGGTAAGGGAGCAGAATCGCGTTTTACAATCATCCACTGAAATACCGAGCTCTCACTCATCCATGGTTTGAGAGAATCAGATTTTTTGCTTTTTAACTCACAAACATGTCTGCTTCTCCAAGTTACTCAGTGTTGCCAATAATGCAGAACAGAGAAGCCCAGAGCAGCAGACCCTCCCCATGATAAGGCAACAATAAAGTTAACAATAAAGGGAGGCCAGTTTTTAATAGCAGAACATTGTTCTTTTCATAGTCCCCAGTACTGTAATGAACACTCCAGAAGTCGTCTAACTACATAGTTGATAAAATTACTTTAAAAGTAACACAATTCCATATTTCCTTGAAATAATCCACAATAAATAAAGATGTGCTTAGTCATAGTCAAATTCAGGTATTAGGTTGCTTGTACAGGAGCCAGGATCTTATTAAGTGACAGGGAGGTAATCGGTTAATCTGTAATTCAATGCACTCTGTAATCCTAGACTTAACTTTCGGTGTTGTGTAGGAATTAAGTGCAAAATTTTTAAGTAATAACGCATGAGACTTCGATTTAACATGCTTTAAAAAAAAAAAAAAAAAAGGCCTTCTTCAGTTCTCCGAGCTCACGGACTTGGAAATTAAACAACCTAGAGAATTCTAGGGCACCAGACTTTAAAAAACAAACCTGTTTTAGGTGACTGGAAATTCTGACACTTGTTATTTAGACTGCAGGATGGAAGGGACTGCATTGTTCTTTGCCACAGACACATTCTACTGTGACATTCTGAAAAGAAACTGCAAGTCCCCAAACCTGCGGACTCCATTAAAAGTGAACCAAAGGGCAGGTGTTTACATCACCCCTTAAGAAACCCAGGCACCTCCAGTTTTAGAGTCAAGGGCTCCTAAAAGCCACACACCTCAGACGACAGTAGGGTCTGCTATTCCAGTAGTTAAGTTCAGAGACGGCAGGACACGACAAAACGCCAAGAAAGACCGCGTCTGGACCTGCAGTTTCGATGGTAGAACAGGCAAGACCAATGGGGGGCTAGTGGCGCCAGATACAGGAGAAAGAGAGGGAGCCAAAAACCGGGCCGTCCAGCAACGACCGCCACCACCTGAGCGGCCAGGAACCCCCCACTCCAAGCCTGGAGCGCGGGGCGGCAAGCTTGCCGCTGAGGCAGGCCCGAGCCGAAGCCTGGGCCTTGCAGCCGCGTTCGGGCCCGACTGACGCCGCCCTCAGAGGAGCGGGCTCCTCCACAGGACTCGGCTCACACTCCTCGGGCGAGCGCCGGGAGGACGCGCGGCCCTGGGAGGCCTGATTCGGCCGACTCGCGCCTCCCGCGGTCTGCAACGGGCCCCACGGCGCCTCAGGCTACGCCAGGCCGAGGCGCCGCCGCCTCGTGCAGGCCACAGCCACCTCGGGGCTCCAACCCCACCCGCCCTCCAGGGGCCACGTCCCGGTCCAGCTCGCGGGCGGTTACTCACGGTGCTCGGTCTCAAGACCGCAGGCCCGAGGCTGACGGGCGGCGTCCAGCGAGGAAGAGACACACCGAGGACAAGGCCACTACAGCAACGCCGCGCGGCGTCGGCTTTTATAGGAGCGGGAAGCAGGCGCCGAGGACCCCGGGCTCGTGACGTCACAAGCCGGCCGGGCTGGCCGTTGAGATCGCCTGATGGCAGGCGGAGAGCGGCTTGGCAGACCCTGAGTGCCGAAGAGGTCTCCGGGAGAGATGCTGAGGAGTATCGGGTGGAGGGGCGGCTAGGCAGGAGAGGGGCTTCCAGCTTACTCCGCAGCCCTCAAGAGCGCCATGCTCTCCTTCAAGGCGGACGCCGGCACCGGCTGGGGTACTCACGCGACCCGAAGGGTCTTTCAGGCAGGGGCTGTCTTAAACTGCATTGAAAGACCCCAGTCCTGAAAAGCCTGGCAACAACAAACCGCAGAACCGCTCGTGGGGAGGTGTGTGTTTCACTTAAAGGATTCGCCTTGCCCTGACCTTCGTTACTCTCCTAATAACCCAAAGAAGTGAGGTTGTGTTTGCTGACCAGGGATTCGGGACTTGAACGTCACTCCACTGATGCTGAATTTTTAACAAATCTTACGGCATGTTGAGACAAGGGGGTCACTTCAGGCCGAAGAACTCAGGATACTCCTGATTTAGTACACCTTGTTGGTTTGATTTTAAAAGCTTTATTTTCGTTTTTGTTTTGTTTGTTTGTTTCCTGTTTTGAGACAGGGTCTCGTGTAGCACAGGGTGGCCACAAATTCACTGTGTAGACCAGATTGGTCTACACACTCGTGATCTTCCACCTCCTGCTCTGGGATTACAAGCCTGATAACTCATTCTGTTTTGTTTTGAGACCGGTCTCACTATATAGACCAATCTGGCTTGGAACTCACTATTTAGACAAGGCTGGATGTGAACTTGAATCTGCCTGACTCCAGAGTGCCGGTGCTGGGATTAGAGGCATGTATTACCTTGTTGGATATTTGTTAACCTTTATTTCCTATCTTCGACCTCTGAAGAGGCTTCCAGACCTCAAATAGCCATTGTTGCAGCCAAGCTCCAACCCTAGAAAGAGAAAACATGGACACAGCAGAGAGGATAGATAGATTCTTTGGGTAACCATGGCCTCCCTCGGCTCTGTAGGTGCGCGTCCGCTGCTGGGACTCCAGTAGTGAACCAGGACAGTCCAGCCCAACCTGAACAGAGTGTATTGTGTGGACAGCTCACAAAAGGCTGTGTGATAAGGTCGCAAGGCTGAAACAGCTTTGAAGTAAAGGGAGAGGCCTGAGAACACCCATCTGGCCTCTCCCCAGTCAGGAGTGCAGTTGCCTGCCCTGCCCTGCCCTCCTGTGTCTAGGGAGCATCACTGTCCCCACCAAGGCGCCTAGCTCATCTAGCCAACGAGCACGTGATGGTATTCCAGACACCACAAAGACAAAAGACACTTCCACACAGGGCCTCCTGAAGAAACCAGAAACTACAGTTTCTCCAGGACAGGACCGGGCAGAGAGGCCAAGCAATGGCTTGAATTACCAGGTCTTTGTCTGCCAGCTGTGGTATCCAGTGTCTGCCAGGTGCCACTGCTGATGACAGAAGATGAAGGGCCACAGTTCTCAGCATTTTCTCTGTAGCACTACCTGCCCTTCAAAACTGTTCGGGCCTCCTAGGCAAGGCCGGCTGGAAAGCCTTTCCTCCATACAGCTAGCCTAAGAACCCAGCACAGGCCTTGGCACAAAATAGGTCTATGTTTTTCGGAATGTATGAGAGCCTCTGATACTAGAATTACCAAGAGATGCTTGGAGGAGAAAATAGAGATCTTGGTGCTGGGGCAAAGCTTACCATGCCCAGGCCCTGGGTTTAATCCTTGCCACATCTAGACTGTTTAAGATACAAATTATTTCACAAAAGATGCACAAGAAGTTGTTTGCCTAAAAGAAACGGAACTAAGCAGCTGGGGCAAAAGTTGGGTGATTTTTATACTTTTTTCTGCTATTTGGCTATGGATTCACGGGAATGTGTCACATACTAATGTTCCCCCTGCAATGAATTAGACACAGCACTTCAGCTCCTCCACCACAGTCTATTGAAAAGTCTGTTCTCTGGGTCTAGAGATGTGATTCAATGGGTGATGTGTTTGCCCAACATGCACAAAGCCCTGGGTTTGATTCCCAACATCCCTATAAACTGTCATCCCAGCACTCAGGAGGCAGAGGCAGGAGAACCAGAAGTTCAAGGTCATCCTCTGTACTTAGTGAGTTCAAGGCTAGCCCGGTCTACATTTTGGGTCAGCTAGGGCTATATAGCAAGAACTTGAATTTTTTTTTTAATGTTTTTAAGTGAATAAGAAAATAGTTGGCCTACTGTAAAGAAAAGCAGCTGAGTCCATTTTCAGTATAATAAATCTAACCTGGGAGCAGGTTTTCTGCCTTTTAAACTACCCAAAGTGCTTCATAAGCTTAGGGTAAGAGGATAAACTTCTGTAGTGGGGCTTTAGTGATAATGCATTGCCAGTAAGGAGCCATTGCACTTACCAGAAAAGATTGGATCAGTGCCACACTTTTTGAATCAACCCTACCTTTCCTGGAAACCTGCTCGAGAGCCAGATGCCTGCAGGATTGCAGGATATAGGCTCGAAAGATGGATGCATCTTCACCCAGTTTATTAGTAATTGTCAGCCTACATCAGAAAGAACGGGCTCCACGGAGTCTGTGTGTGTGTGTTCCAAAGATAGCCCTGAGGAGGCTGAGGTGTCATCTTCATTCTCCCCAGATACGTGTAATCAAAACTCCTTGTTTGGCCAGGCCTGATGATACACACATGAAACCCTAGCACTCAGGAAGAGAGGCAGGAGAGGCAGCAGTTTGGGGCCAAGTCTAGATTACATAATGAGTTGTAGAGCAGCAACCTGAGTACACTCAAAGATGCTGCCTTGAAAAGAACAACAAACCTTTAGCTAGAGAGGAAGGAAACCAAGCCGGAGAGGAGGTACTTCCTCAGCAGCAACTGAAAAGCAGAGCTGTGGCTCCAACATGCATGTGACAGCCCAGAGCACAGACCCACCCCTCAAGTGCTACAGACAAGTTCTGACACACACCCGTTTCCCTGGGATACAACCTCTAGGCAAAATGAGAGCCTGGGAATCGGGCAGTGCACTTGGGAAATGTAGTTGTTTTTGACACATAGTTTCTGGAAATGATCCACCTTAGTGAGAGTGTCTCCGCTGCTGTCAAGGGTTCACAGAAAGATCCCTGTAAGGACCAGCCTTCTCAGTGGGTTTTAAAAGGGATTTGGGGGCTAGAGAGATGCCAGCACTTAAGAGCACTTGCTGCTGTGGGCAGTGGTGGTGCACGCCTTTAATCCCAGCACTCAGGAGTCAGAGGCAGGTGGAGCTCTGTGAGTTCCAGGACAGCCAGAATGGTTACACAGAGGGAAACCCTGTCTCCATAAACCACCACACACGCGCACGCACACACACACACACACACACACACACACACACACATACACACACGAGCACTTGGTGCTCTTGCAGTGATTCGAGTTTAGTTCCTAGTACCTGAGTGGCTCACAACTGTCTGTACCTCCAGTTTCAGGGGATTCAGTGGCCTCGCTGGCCTCTGCAGGAGGCACTACACTTACATACATGCAGGCAAACACCCTGTGCTGGCTAGTTTTATGTCAGCTTGACACAAGCTAGAGTAGTCAGAGAAGAGAGAGCCTCAGTTGAAAAAATGCTTCCATGAGATCCAACTGTAAGGCATTTTTTAAATTAGCGATCAATGGGGAAGGGCCCAGCCCATTGTGGGCAGTGCCACCCCTGGGCTGGTGGTCCTGGGTTCTGTAAGAAAGTCAATGAGGAGCAAGCTAGTAAGCAGCACTCTTCCATGGCCTCTGCATCAGCTCCTGCCTCCAGTTTCCTGCCCTCACTGCTTTTGGTGATGAAGTACTATACAAAACTGAGAGCCAAATAAACCCTTTCTCTCCCAAGTTACTTTTGGTCATAGTGTTTCATCATAACAATAGTAAGCCTAACTAAGATACACACACACACACACAAATATTTAAAACAAAACAACAACCACCACAACAAAATCACACCGGGACTTTGGGGTTGGGACTGTAGCTCAACTGGTAGAGTGCTCATCAACAGACGCAAAGCCCTGGAACTCAGTCTCGAGCACTATACAAACTAGAAACAGTGGTGCACAGCTTTGATCCCAGCACTTGAGAGGTAAAGACAGAAGTTCAAGGCTACTATCAGCAAGCTGGAGGCCACCCTGAGATGCATGAGACCCTGTCTCAATCAGTCAACCAACCAATAAATCAATCAAAACTACTCTACAGCTCAGAACTCAGTTCATGTTCCCTTTCTTAGGCCCTCCACCCGATAGGCAGATGCTTGGTGTGTTCTAGGCCAGAGGCTAGCACCTCAGCTAAGCAGTGGTTGGGTACCAATGTCCTCAGAAATAAAACATTCCTTCTTTGAGGGACACTCCCGATGACCCACAATATTCTAAAAGAAGTGGTTCTCAACCTTCCTAATGCTGTGACCAACCCCAACCGTAAAATTACCTCCATTACTACTTCATAACTGTAATCTTGCTTCTGTCATAACAATTGTAATATGAAGGTCTGATATGCAGGATGGTCTTAAGTGACCCCTGTGAAAGGGTCCTTCAACCCCCAGGTTGAGAACTGGTCTAGAGGCTGGCCGCCTACATGATTCTAGATCCTGTCGAGTTGTCGTTCCCCAGCACATTCTGGGTTCAATCCCCCATACTAGTGAAATAGGAGCACTGCCATTTCTACATACCCAAGTCCGAGCAGTCTCAAGGTCATACAATCACAGGTGCACAGGAATCACAAAACCCTGCTGCTGCATACTTGCTTCAAACTTCTCATGTGATGTGGGATAGTGTTCCCCCTGTGTGTCACTCTTAGCTATAAGTCAGACCTTCATCACAATGACATGCCATGGTTTTGGAGAAATTATGTCACTGGAATGGCTACCCTGAAAAGAATGTCAGTGCTGGCAAGGACATGGAACAGCTGACACTCTCAAAAACACTGTCGGTGGAAGTACAAATTGGGGAGCCCCACTAACTGGCAGTATCTACTAAAGATGAACATAAATGAATCCAGTGGTTAGGCAACTCCAGTTCTGAATATATATCCAGTAGAAATAAGTGCTCGTGTTCACCACAGGTTATGTTTAATATTCGTAACAACTGTATTAGGGGCCAGTTGCTTAGGATGATTCTACTTAAGGACAGACACTTTGTGTGGAAAACTAATTCATTCTGCAAGAACAGCATTAACCTGTTCAAGGGCAGTGCTCCAGGACCTAATTCCCTCACATTAGGTACTTTAAGGGCTAAAGAGTCACTAAAAGCTTCACCCCATTGAGGACCGAACTTCCAGGGTGGGAATCCTCAGTGGTTATGATCAAACCACACCCAGACAAGAGTCATGACAACAGCTTTATTCATGAATCAAAAATTAGAAATAACAAATCCATCTGTTGTACAAATAGCCTGTAGGATATTCATGCCATAGAATTTTAAACTGAAAGAGAAACTGATAGACCATGGATGAACCTCAATGTTAGATGAAAGCAGCTGGATGCAAGGTGACCTACTGTTTGTCTCCATTTCAACAAAGACCACAAAGGACAGTGGGGGAAGCCAACGATGACACGGAGCAGGTGACAGGCGTTGAGGGAGGTCTCTGGGACATCGAGTTCTTTCTGTCTTGATCCAGGTGGTGGTTTCATGTATGGATACAGGAAAACGTTATTGGACGTAAGTCAAAAGCAGAGAACGTGTGGGTGGGTGAGATGGCTCAGTACCACCAACTCTGTCAGCCCAAGTTCAAACCCAGGTACCACATGCTGTAAGGAGAGAGCTGACTCCCAAATTCTGTCCTCTGGACTCCACAAGTGTACATGGCATGCACACACACCATGCACACAAAAGAAAATCTAAAAATTTTAATGTTTCATGGTCAGCAAGATGGCTTAGCAGCCTTCTGACCCTCACATGTATGCCATGACAGATAGGGACGCGCGCACCACACGCACAAAAAGAGAGAAGAGAGAGAGAGAGAGAAGGAGGGGAGGGAGGGAGGGAGGGAGGGAGGGAGGGAAGGAGAGAGAGAGAGAGATTGATTTTGTTTTTGGTTTTTTAAGACAAGGTTTCCCAAGGTTTCCCTGTGTATCTTTGGAGCTTGTCCTGGAATTCACTCTGTAGCCCAGGCTGGCCTCGAATTCACAGAGATCCACCTGCCTCTGCCTCCTGAGTGCTGGGATTAAAGGTGTTAAAGGTGTGCATCACCACCACTGGTATAAATTTTTCCCCCCCAAGAGAATTTCTCTGTAGCTTTGGAGGTTGTCCTGGAACTCGCTTTGTAGACCAGGCTGGCCTCAAACTCACAGAGATCCACCTGCCTCTGCCTCCCGAGTGCTGGGATTACAGGTATGCGCTACCACCTGGCTAAAATTTTTATAAAATAAGTGCTAAGCATTTTAATCTATGTATTTGTTTTATATTTATTTATGTGTGTGTACCTGTATGTATGCATGTGTACCATATGTATGCAGATGCTCCCAGAGGCCAGAGGAGGGTGCTGGATCCCTTGGATCCAGAGTTGCAGGTGGTTGTGGTCCTGGTTGTGAGCTGTCTGATATGGGTGCTGGGAACCAAACCTTTATCCTCTGGAATAGCATAAGTGGTCTTAGCAGCTGAACATTATTCCAGGCCCTAAAAGATTATTTAGGACATGGCAATGTGATAATAGATGCTGTGTTCTTGAATTGGTGTTAGTGTTCATTCCTGAGGGACTTTGGAGCTTCTGTGTCCTCTCATTCATGAATGGCTGCCCAATCATTTTCTGCCAAAGCTGGAGGAGCAGCAAGAGGTGTACAAAGCTCCAGGAAGGTCCATCAGACAGCTTTCATGTGTCTATTTGGGCTGCCTGATGCAGTGCCTCCTGATGGATGACATACCTAACCTCAGGGTGCTGCTTTGCAAGCTCAAAGCAGGAATGGTGTCTACCCCTAAGTAACAGAGGAGAAAATTGGATGACACCATTTGTACTCCATGTCACCAAAGGCTCAGGTTGGCTCAGGAGGTCTTGTCAAAGCAGGCCTCCCTACGATGCAGGAACTGAGAAGTACATTGTTGATACTACTGTACCAGTGAGCTCAATTCTACAACACTAGGAGAGTTTGCAAAGCTGCCTCTGACTACAGAAGCTGTGCCAGAGTGCACATCAGAAAAGTAAGGAGACATGTTGCAGAATAGTTATTTAACTGTGCAAAAAGGTATTGCATTTTGTTTAACTATGTAAAGATGTACTGCATTTGTTTAATTATGTAAAGATGTGTTTCTGTTCTACCTTGACTGCCTAAGGCACCTGATTGCTCTAATAAAAAGCTGAACAGCCAAGAGCGAGGGAGGAGGTATAAGTGGAATTTCTGACAAGGAGAGTAAGTAGGAGGAGGAGTTTAGGCTCAGGGAAGGAAGAAAAAGAGACACCAGGGAGACACCAGGAGCCAGCCAGACAGACATGTAGGAAGCAGGAAAGTAGGACAAAAGAATGAAAGAAAGGGTTAAAAAAAAAAAAGCCCTGAGGCAAAATGTAGATGAATGGAAAAGGTAAATTAAGTTAAAAGAACTAGTGGGACAAGCCTAAGCTAAGGCCAAGCATTCATAATTAATAATTAGTCTCCATGTCTTTATTTGAGATCTGGTTGGTGACCCAAAGAAAATTCCAACTATAAATGGCACCTGCTATGGGCCGCAGGAAAACATCATAAGAACTCAGCTGGTTATGGCAAAGCCACTACCTGAAGGGATCAAGGAATTCCTTCAGAGGAAACCAAATCTCAGGGAGTATTTGGTGCTATTTGGCATGTTATAAATCAGCTGTCTTTTGTTATGAAAATCATGTGTGCCTTTATAGCTTTCCCAATTGATTTTTCCCTAAGAAGGGCTAACAGTGTGGACGGATCACTCTCTGGACATACGCATTCCAGGTATTTGGAGAACAGCCTCAGGAAAGGCTTCCTTCCCTCAGGCCCATCCGTTTCTCCTCTTTCAGCACTGGAATCAGATATCACCCTTAGCCACATTCTAGAACTAAGAGAAATAACAGTCCAGACCACCACATGCTAGTCTCCTGATTCAAGGTAAATTCCACAAGGAGACACCACCTGGGCCAGGTGGACCTTAAGTAATAGCTTCACACAATTTAACTCGGATCGTCCTTTCCTAACATTATAGACTCCTAACTTATTACCTAACCACTTCTAGGAATGTAGACTGAGCACATAAATTCCCTTTTTGATATACTAACCAATCATTAGCTCTCAATTAACTTCCTCCTTTAACCACTCCATTTTAAGGTCATAAAAGAAAGCCTGACAGTCGCTGCCTGAGAAAAATTCTTACTTGCCTTTACGACCCTGCAGGAATTCGGGCCTGAGGGGGAGGATTGCTGTGGCTTGGTTTTATAACTGTAAATTGGGGAGATGGGAGAGGAGGAATAAACCAATGGAATAAGAGCTCATTGTGCTGAGATTCTTATTCCCAAAAATAGTTCTTGCCACTTGTAGTTTCTCTCCTGAGCCCCAGGGAAGTGTATTATTAAGGCTGGTCTTTTAATAATATACAAGAGGCACCCAACATGGAGCCCAAATTTCCACATAGGACCTGAGAAAGCTGGGAAAAACAAACAAAAGAATGGATGCAGGTCTTTTAAGAGGCACTGCTGTGCACCAGAGCACTTGAGCAGCCAGCGTGCCAAGCAGAAACAGAAAAGGTAAGTAAAAACTCCTGCTGCAATGCAGGCACCAACTTCCTGGAGCTGGGGCAGTTAATGCGGCTCCCAACTAAACACAGCTCTCAGCCAGGCCAATGGGCTTAAGGCTCAGCTCTCACATACTCAAGGAGGAGGCAGGTGCCAACCACCAGAGCCATATGTCAGAGGGCCTCGCCGCCACTTAGCAGTTTAAAGTTTGGCTGAGAATGCTACAGCTGCACAGGAAAACAGGTCCAGACTGAAAAAAACTTTAAACAGGTTACAGTGTGTGTAGGTGGTTAAGAAAGAAAAAAATGGGTACAGTCATAGGAAAAAAATAAATAGTTTTAAAGATAATTACTGCCCCGGGCAGTGGGGGTTTCCACGGGGGGGGGGGGGGGGTGAGGGGGGTGCGACCCACCTGTGGAAGCGAATGAGAGACAGAGGGCACGAGAGACTGACAGCAAGACAAGATTCTGATCAAGCTGCAATATTTATTTCTCTTTGCAAGGCTTATATAGCATAGGAGGGGAGGGGGCAGGAAGGAAGGAAGGGGAAGAGACATGGAAGGCGTGCAGAACGTGGGAGACGAGCAGGTCGTGCAACTGCAAGATGTCTGCTAAGGTCACTGGTCAGGGGCCATTTGTCCTGTTGCTAGGCTACCTGACCATGGAATGCTCTTTACATTCGGTTGCCATGGCACCTGACTGTGGAATGTTCTTATCTTTGGGAGCCTCCAGTTAGCAAACAGGTGTTACTGCTCTGAGGAAGGGCAGTGGGCTTATGACTTGTTCTCTGGCCTAGCTAGTACTTTCCATGGTTCATGTGTGGTTCCTGAAATCTTGGTCCCTAACAAATTACTTCTAATAATAAATAAATAGTTTTAAAAATAATTAGTAAAGTTTTTAAAGAAAGAGTAAAGTAATATTTAAAAAGTCATGTAAAGATGGGAAATACACAGGGAGTCTGCATCCTGTGTGGTGCTTTGTTGACTTTGAATTTTTTGAATGCTGATGAGCAAATGATAGCTGCTGAGAGACATGATAGGAAATCACAACATGCCCACACGGTTGGGCTTGTCCGGCAGACCGCCTAATTATTTCCAGTTCAAAATAGCCATTTCCAGGTCAGAACATTTCGAGTGGCTAGGACTCCGTGGCTTTACATGGTTGTGTAAAGTGCGGGCGGCCATGTAATCTACGCACATGCGTGGAGTAGCCACATGTGGTCCTGTACGCATGTGCGGCCCACTCTTTAAAAAGCCGGCGCCATTTTGCACAGGTCTCTTCTCTCTTCTCTTCTCTTCTCTTCTCTTCTCTTCTCTTCTCTTCTCCTCTCTCCTCTTCTTCTCTCTCCTCTTCTTCTCTCTCTCCTCTCTCTCCTCTTCTCCTCTCTCTCCTCTCCTCACTCGAGTGTGTGCTTCACACAGGCCTGTCACGTCTCTTCCTATCCTATATTAATAAACAGCTCTTCTGTGGATTTATCGTGTTTGGGACGTGTTCCTCGCAGGGTAAGAGCGCCACCTAAATAACTAACATTGGTGCTGTGAGGGAACGGGCGCTTCTGGGCACTCTGCGCCTGGAAACCCGGGAACCAGGGACGGAAACTCTGTGCTGCACAAACCAGGAACTCTGCTCCATTTGCGACAGATCACTCTCCATTAGCCTGGTTGCACAAATCCGCATGCAACACCGCTGCTCTGATTGGTGAGTTTTCCCCTTTCCGGCTAGCGTAAACGGTTTCCTGAATTGGTGAGATCGACTGTTGAGCCTCGCTGGTTATTCTTGAAACCGGGGATCCCCTGGCCACGGTCTTCACTGGCTATGGTCGGCCCCTATCAAAGGTCCAAATTTCCAGCCACCTCCCACGTCTGCAGCTTGAGATGTTTTTCACGATAGGACTACCACCATCAGGTGCATCCTGGGGCTGTGTGAAGCTGGCACATTCTTCGTGCCCCATGGGGCGGCTGAGTGTTAAGGGCTCCCAGGGAGTCCTTGCTTCACATAGTGCCCCCCTCCCTTATCAGCTGATGAGCTGATAAGGCAGCTTGTGCCCGAGATCCGTCCCGCCTCTGGGAGGTCTTGGCTCCCAATCACATTTGTTTTTTTCTGCCTCTCTGCTGCAGACATGGGAAATAAGGCTTCCAACCCAATCAGGCCTTCCTCTCCCTTAGGATGTCTTCTTGCTTAAAGATTCCTAAGCTTATCCGTCTCTGTACTGAGAGATGGCCCAAGTATGCTTTAGAAAATAACAAAAAATCCCAATCTTTTACGGGAGTTATCTAATTCTGGCCAGCGAACAGGCAAATGGAAAGAGTTGCTTTTTATCTTAGCTTTCTTTCTCTCTATGTTAAACTGTCTCTTCATTCTCTCCTGCTCATGTGCTCCTAGCTATGCCTAAACCAAAAGATTCTCTGTCCCTATCTCTCTCTTTTCTCTCAATAAAGCTCTAGAAAGGTAACCATGGCTTGTGATTCTTCCGCCAACCAGCACGCACTTCCAGCTGGCCGCCAAGGGTGGTGGCCAGCCATGAGAAGCGCAGCTTTCCACTATTGATACCGCCACGATTTTTCACAGTGAGTCTGCTGTTCTAATGGCTGAAGTCTGAGCTATATGTTTGCGACGGATAATCCCGGGGGTTGTCCTCAGGCTGTGCTGGCAACGGCAGGCACATTTTTGCTCCCAACGAGAAGGAGCAAAAATGTCATCTGGGGTCCTCCAGGTAGACCACTGCAGCACAGTCGCAGCCCTTCCCATCCCTTGACGAAGAGGATGGCGAACTTGAGCTGATTCTTAGATCTCTCTCAATTCCTTGGGGATGCCCAAGATTGGAGTCTGATCCCGGTTTGTTATTTTAATTTTTTTATTTTTCTCTTGGCTACAGCCATGGGACAAAGGGGCAGATACATTTACCACCTACATTGGTGGATAGAGGTGGGTACTGGTAAACCTGGCCACATAACAGCATAAACCTGACCGCATAACAGTGTGGCAGGTACTTCAGCCAGCGAACAGGAAAATAAGAGTTACTTCATCTCCAAGCTTTCTGCTAAAACTCTAAACCCTTTCTTTCCTTTCCCACTTCGGCGTCTGCCACGTGTAACCTTTTCTGTCTGACCTCCGCACCAGCGGTGGGCGGGCTCAAATGCGCGGGCTTGGGCGGTTTCTAAGACTTGCCCTAACTCACCTTAACTCCACCCACTCATTCTCAAACTGCCTTGAGAACCACAGACGGGTCTAAAAGCAGCTGAGATCTAAACAATTAAGTTTACAATAATCCAGGATGGCTCCTAAGCCAAAAAAAATCAGCTTATAGCCTCAGGCAAGTCTTCCAAAAGGATCGGTTTACAGTCTGCCTACTGGCAGATCTTCCAAAAGCTGTCCTTTAGCCACCAATCGTCAGGAAAAATTCAGGACACAGAGTAAAATCCGTCTCTTGTTCCCGGCTAAAAGTTAAGTATCTGAAGAGCAATGCCCCTGACCCCACGGGCAAAAGAGTCATCTGTGGCGTTTAAGGTATGCCAGGGAAGAGATAAAAGCCTGGAAACAAAATTGCCAAGTGCTGGCACTCGCTGACTCCCAAAAGCTGTTGGGTCCCTGTTTTAAGTGAAAAAGGCCACAGGCTAGCGAATGCCCTGCCAGGCCATCAACAGCCTTGTTAAAGGTGCCACCTAGAAAGACAACCAGTCAGCTGACTGCCCCCAGGAGCCAAGACGCATGGGTACATCAAGCTAAGACCTGCAGCAGACCTAGGCTTGGCTACAGACACAGCAGGGAACCCAGAACTCAGGGAAGCGATCAGTTTCATTCCTTCTGGACACCAGAGCCATTGACTCAGTCCTGGGAGTTTTAGGATGTCACTCCTCCTTTCTATTGTCGGGAACAGAGGACAGCCTTACTTCCCTCACCAGATTTAATTGTACTTTCAGAGTTACTTAATGAGAAAGATTTCCAACTAAGATAAGAGCTCATTGTCTCACTTCAAAGTTACCGCCTGTGTTTCTCATGTGCATACAGACAGGGCCATGATCTTTGCCTTGTCCCTAATTCAAAAAAATAAGTTCTCTTCCACTCTCAAGCTCCAGAGGACACCAGGATCCACTGCCTTGTCACCAGTTCCAGAGGAATAAGGTATCACCCCTTCCTTTCCCAACTAGGGCTACACAGGGCCAGAGGCAAAAGGGACCATCAAAATATCCAGGCGATAAGTATATAACAGTCTATCACTGTTCAATACTAACAACTGATCACCTGTGTTTCCTAAATGCTAAATTAACAAAACAAACAGGTGCCTTAAATAAGGCTTGTCTCAGGTAAAAATTAAGCAGAGTACTAGAACATCACAGCCGCCTTTTTAACATGTCTCCATCCAGACAGGCCAGATCCACCTCAGATAAATGTCAACTCCAAAAACAAAATAATAATGAGTCTTTTCTCTAAGCTTTTTATGTCACCAGTGTTTTGTCAGATAGAAGGTTCCCAGCCACACCATGAAGGACGGACAGCTGCAGAACAAGGCATGACAGAACTTCGTCCCAGGACCAGCCACACCATGAAGGATGGAAACAGCTGTAGGACTTCATCTCAGGATTTCAGGAGCCAGCTTCCCCATTTCCCCCCAAGAACCAATCAACGTCCACCATTCAGCCTGAAGCAGTCTTTGAGAGAAACGGCGCCCCATACCCACCCATCCACATTTTTCCCTTCTTTTAAGAAGAAATGAGTTGGGAATGATAGGAAATCACAACATGTCCACACGGTTGGGCTTGCCTGGAGGACCGCCTAATTATTTCCAGTTCAAAAAAGCCATTTCCAGGTCAGAACATCTCATGTGGCTAGGACTCCGTGGCTTTACATGGTTGTGTAAAGTGCGCGCACGTGGCCATGTAATCTACGCGCATGCGTGGAGTAGCCACATGTGGTCCTGTACGCATGTGCGGCCCACTCTTTAAAAAGCCGGCGCCATTTTGCACAGGTCTCTTCTCTCCTTTCTCCTCTCTCTCCTCTCCTCTCCTCACTCGAGTGTGTGCTTCACACAGGCCTGCCACATCTCTTTCTATCCTATATTAATAAACAGCTCTTCTGTGGATTTGTCGTGTTTGGGATGTGTTCCTCGTGGGGTAAGAGCGTCAAAATAAATAACTAACAATAGGATTATAACAGGAATTGCTGAATTAAACCAGCCTAGATAATTTAGGGATGTCTTAACTTTAAAATGGAATTCATAAAATGTATTGTTTGGAGAGAGGTTATACTTGTTTCCACAGGAAATGAAAGGCTGTGGATTCCTTCAAAATTAATAGACACCAGATTTGACTGGGGGAGATCTCCTGAAAATCTTGGCTACAGATATAAAGAAATAAACATAGAAAAACTACAAGACAGGTGACATGTATGCTGATCCCTTGGCATGGGAATAGCTCCAAGACTGGATGAGACATGATAAATCTTGTCGGTTACAGAGTCCTCATGACTTACTATTTACATGTCATCCTTTCCTATGTCATGGATAGAGGTTTGATATTACAATCCCAACACATAAAGTTGGCAGATGTCTTTTACCTGCTCAAGCATAAAACAAAAAACCATCTTTGTCTGGCTTGCATACAATGTGCAGTCCATACTTGTATTAATGCAGATATGTACATTATCTTTGAAAGTTTGTGTTTTCAGACACTAATGAAAATGGGTGGCCCAGGTGATCCAGCCTTTCAGAGTGTTTCTGTTGCAGTTTCTTTAAGAGTTCTGTCTTCAGAACTACTTCAAGGCTGCTGCTGAGATGGTCCAGCTTCACAGGACTTCAGATAAGCCCTGAACTTTCCCATTACACAGAAACTGGACAAATGTTATAGCTAGTTTTCCTAGGACTTGGTCAATATCTCAATTTTCTCAGGGTCCCCTAAAGATGCTGTTGCTCCCAGACAACAGGAAACAGTCTAGGGAATACAATGCCCACATTCCCAAGAATGTGGGAATGAGTGGTTTTTGGTCATTTGGTGGATTATGAATGTTTGTCATCATTTACTGGGGATATAGGAATATAAGATAAAAAGCAACTATTAATCTTAAATATTTTACATTGGTATAGATTTTTGTATATTGATACAAATTTAAGGTTATTTTTGTTATATGTATACATATTCTATTCTTGTTTAAGGTATTGTACCTATACAGTTCATTAAAAATGTAATATAAAGTTCTAGTACTTAAAAGCTAGTATTAACAAACTGTTTAGGATAATTAGGAGATACAGGTTAGTAGTTAGTCATCTATAATAATCCAACTTGTAGTCATGTTAGGTATGTTTTCAAGATCAAACATATAATAGATAGGTGATCTTCAAATGCTTCCAAGACCTACAAAATATGGCATTTAAAATGTTTAATAACCTAAAGCTTTTAACGGCAGTGAGACATTGCTGCTCCTGGCAGCACCAATCTACTTCATAACAGGATGATGGGCATGAAAGAACCTCCATATGGCGTTCATTTCATTGTGGCAAAATTAGCCATTTGGGCAAGAAACTGCCCTTGCCTTGACTGTTGATAGTATACTGTACAAACTGGACAAGCAGGACACAAAGGAAAAAGACTGCCAAACTTTACCAAGACAAAATGGGATGGTCCTTCAAAATTCCTACTTCACAGAAAAGTCTCTCAGATATTCTATATACAGACCTGAATGACATGGGCTGCCAACTGGGGCCTGGACATCTTATGGGCCAAGCCGCATCTGGGGCCCCGGCTGGGCACAGCCATAGCCAGGATCTGTGTTGATGTCCAAGGCTCCTGTTCCCATTGAGGGCCGAGCAGATGCCTGGGATCTGGACTGCCACCCAGACCATGTAAGTGTTCAAGAGCCACACAGCCACTGGGGTTCATCCCAATCTGAGTGACCTGCATTGCCACCCAGGGCCATGGTAACATCCTGGCCAGGTTACTGACAAGGACTATGTCTGGGTCTGTGATACAATAGCAGTCAGGGTCTGTGTTGATATCCATGGTCCATTTTGCATATGACTGGGGTCTGAGCCACCACCTAGGGCCATGCTGCTGCCTGGGCCATACAGATCTGAGTAGCCTACGCTGCCACCTGGGACCATAGTGTGGGCTGGGCCTGGGCTGCTGCCAAGGGCCATGTCTGTGGCTTCTGTTCCCACCAAAGATAGAGAGGATAAGGCTGCACCGTCGGCCCCACTGTCCGTAGCACTAGGGAAAACTAGCCCTCTCACCACTGCCCCATTAACTGCAGCACTCAGGAGAGTGGGTCCTATACCTCACTTGCCTGGGCAGCACAGTGGAGCTGACCCTGTTGGTCGGGGTGCAGGTGAGCTGGCCCTACAGGCATGAGAGTGGGAGAGCTGGCCCCACTATCTGTCACATGGTGGAGTGGGTGAGGGAGAGATGCCCCCCTTGCCCCTCGACACCTACTACAGGTGGGAAAACTGGTCACAAGAGTGGGAGGGCTGACCTGCCCCTCACTGGCTGCAGCACCCAGGAAAGTGGGCCTGCACCTCACCCTGGCAGCACAGTAGAGCTCACCTTGTTGATGGGGGTGCAGGAGATCTGGCCCCACCCTTTATCTGCCATATGGTGGAGCAGGTAAGGGAGAGATGCCCTCTCCCATCCCCTGACCCTCACCACCTGTGGCCGGTGGGAGAGCTGGTCCTGCCCCTCACCAGTTGCAGCACTTCGGAGAACAGGCCTTGCACCTTGCCCAGACAAGCCAGAGCTGACCCTGTTGGTGGGGGTCAACAGGTGAGCCGGCCCTGAGGGTGTGAGAGGAGAGCTGACCCAGCTTTCCCTGGGTGAGGGAAAGATGCCCCCCACCACCACCTGAGGAAGGCAGGAGAGCTGGCGTCAGAGTACGAGAGGGCACAAGAGTTGGAAAGTGGGCCTTACACCTTGCCTAGGCAAAGCAGTAGAGCTGGCCCTGGTGGTGTGGGTGTGGGTCAGAGCAGAACTGGCCCATTCCTTACTGCCTGCTGCAGTGGGTGAGCTAGCCAGGGCAGTGCTGGAGAACTTTCCCTGTTGGTGTTGATGAGGGAAAGCTGGCAGGCTGACCAAGCCAGCTACCATCCAGGCCCAGAACCAGGCCTAAGAGTTGGCCCACCAACATCCAACTCATCTATGAACTGCAGGAACATGTGAAGGGGCTGGACCTGAATATCTAAAGCTGCAAGATCTCCATGACACAAGGCCACAACAGGATATCCAAGAGATGTCCCAGAATCAAGAGTGCAGAAGCCAGAGGCCTCGAACCAGACCAATGACTCACTGCAATGAACAGTAACAACTGGGTTTATTGTGCGACTCACTGGGCCACACTACGGCTTCCATGCCGAGACTCGTGTGTGTGTGTGTGTGTGTGTGTGTGTGTGTGTGTGTGTGTGTGTATGAATGAGTTTAGTTTGGTTGTTTTGTTTTGCAGGGGAGGCTACAAGGGCAGAGAGTGAATATGAAGGGATCGGGGAGATGGATGGGATCAGGGTGCATGATGTGAAACCCATAAAAAAAATCAATTAAAAAAGTGAGGAGACAGGCTTTGAACCTGGGTGTGGCTGTCTCATCACAGGCAGTCAGAGCTTCTCAGAAGAGAATGGCCTTTACTCTGCTCCACCCTGCCCCAGAGTGGAGAATCTGTTGGGACAGATGATGGATACCCTGCAAATGCTCATAGAAAGCAGAGACAGGAACTGTAGCTGAGCAGCCTAATCCTAGCTAATGCCCCAGAACCACCAGCACTCACTGGTCTGCCCAGCAGAGGGTGCCAGAGGGCTACTTGGCTGTCTCAGAAGAGCTTCCTCCACCCTGTCTAGATCTCAGGAGAGTCCTGTCCAGAGTCTGATGAGCAGGTGTAGATGAAACAGACTTTTTAAAATAAGAAACACAGAGCCAATTGCAGAGTTAAAAGCCCAAGAGGTCAGAGCAGTAGCTGAGAGCTGAGACTTAAAACCACCTTCTTACCCTTAGCTGTCACTGTTGTCCTTCCCCTCAGAAAGAGGCCTATTTCCTGTGTGTCTGTCCTTTTTATTGACTTTCTGTTCTGCCTTCTCATTGGTTGTAAGCCCAACCCCATGACTTCCTCATCACTGCCCATCTATACAGACCTCCAGGTCTTCTATGGTTGGTATTGAGATTAAAGGCGTGTGTCTCCATGCTGGCTGTATCCTTGAACACACAGAGATCCACCTGGCTCTGCCTCCCAAGTGCTGGGATTAAAGGCGTGCGCGGCGCCGCCGCCGCCGCCGCCGCCGCCGCCGCCGCCGCCGCCGCCACCACCACCATCACCTGGCTTGCTATTAGTTCTGACCCCCAGGCAACTTTATTTATTAACAACATACAAATAAAATCACATTTCAGTACAAATAAAATATCACCATAGCAGGGGCCAAATAACCAGTGTGGTGTGGTTCCTTCAGCGCTGGGCCAGTGTCCCTCTGTGAAACAAGTACACATTAGGTGGGGCAGCAGGGGCAGGTGGGCTTTTTTTTTTTTTTTTTTTTTTTGTCCTGAGACAGGGTTTCTCTGTGTAGTTTTGGAGTCTGTCCTGGATCCCATTTGTAGACTAGGCTGGCTTGGTACCTGTGAGTTCAGATCTGCCTGGCTCTGTCTCCCGAGTGCATGTGCCCGGCTGCAGGTGGACTTTTTGAGGAGGCTTGAGCTAGGGTGGGTGAATGGTGAGGAGAAAGATGGCTTATAAGTCCTGCTATTGGTCTACTGTGGAGAAGGAGAGACAGATGTCAAGGGTAGCTGTGTGAAGGGCGAAGGAAATGCCAGAGTTTGGGCAAGAGGTAAAGAACTCACTTTCTATATATTTATTTGAGAAGGTCTGAGGACAACTTGTAAGAATCCGTCCTTGATTTCCACGCTATGGATTCAGGGGATCAAACTCAAGTTAACAGGCTTGGCAGCAAGCACCTTTACCCAGGGAACCAGCTGACTGGCCCCAGGAACTCTTTTTGAGATGCTGGCCAGATGAAGCACATCAAGTGGATAGTTGGTGATGTAGCTCGGGAGCTCAGGGGAGAAGCTGGTCTGAGGCTACAACCTGGGATGCTTCAGCCCTCTCTTGGAGAGTAGAGGAAGGGCCTGGGGCAGAAGCAATGATGGTTCAGTGGTTAAGAGGACCCGGGCTTTGATTTCCTGATGACTCACAATTGTCAGCAACTCCAGTTCCAGGGAATCTGATGCCTTTTTCTGGCCTCCATGAGCAACGTGTGCACACATGCACACACACACACACACACACACACACACACACACACACACACACATCTACATCGTAGAGAAACACAAACATGAATTAGATAAATCCACAGGTGATGCTGGCTCAGGCCTTTAATCCCACCATTCAGAAGGCAGAGGCACGAGGAGTTCTGAGTTCAAGGCCAGTCTGGTCTACAGAGCAAGTTCCGGGACAGCCAGGCCTACACAGTGAAACCCTGTCTCGAAAAAACAAAAACAAACAAACAAAAAAACCCAAAAAAACAAACAATGAAAAAGGTAAAGAATCTAAAAAAGAACAAACAGATGACAACAAGGTGGGATGATATTTGCTTTCCACAGAGCTGGGGATGGAACCAAGGCCTTGCACGCACTAGGCAGGTACTTGGCCACCGAGCTACAGCCCCAGCCCACAAGAAGTTCCTTTAAGTTTTGCTTATAGGAGCACAGAAAGGGGCAGGTGCTTAAGGAGTTTGTTTCCAGGAGCAAAGAGAGCCCTGTCTGCACACTCGTAGGATGGTCCAATGCAGGTCAAGGTTGGAGGTGGTACAGCAGCTGGAGACTGATAGCTCTGATGGAAGGATGGAGAAAGGCATTTGTGTGATTGTGCTTTGCAATATTAATCAGTGACAAGTGGAGAGAATGGCCCCAAAGTGAAGAGTACACACTGCTCTTATACAGGACCAGCATTTAAATGGGGCAACTCACAACAGCCAGAAACTCCAGTTCCATGGAATCTGATGCCCTCTTCTGGATTCCTCAGGCAGCTGCACTCACATGTGCAGTATGTGCATGTATTATGTGAGTAAGCACACACAAATTTCAATTAAGACAGGGGCTCAGTGGTTATGAGCACTTGCTGCCCTTGCAAAGGACGAGATTGGTTTCCAGAACTCTTAGCAGGGGTCTCCAGGGAATCCAAGACTCCCTAGCAGCAGACCCTTCCTTCACTGTACCAGACTGTGTGGAGACACCGCAACTGAAGTGTGCCACACAGAATGTCTGGTACACGGCAAGCTCAGAGCTACGCAGCCTTCACTCTCAGCTGCCATTTCAGGACCAAACACGCAGGATTCTGCACTCAATTCAACCCTCTTCAGGGGTTCTTCCTTCGGCACCGAGGACTGATGTGAGCTGCGCCTTCAGGATCTGCAGCGTCCAAGTGATGTATTGGTAGACCGCAAATCACTTAGGCTGCACTTCTGAAGCGGTGAATGGTGCAGGGCCATCTGCCACTCAGGCTGAAGACAGAATGTCCCAGTTTCTAGGTAGCTTAAGCAAATAATCTCATGTTGAAAAACTCACATACCCCCAGCCCTATTTTTAAAGTGCTGGCTCCTGATTTCTAGCCTAGTACTCCAAGTACTTCCTACCCCCAGGATCTGAGATGAACTTGGAAACTCAAAAGACCTACAAGACAACCCGTAAGATTCTATTTTAAGGAAGCCTATGAGAGGGGCTGGAGAGATAGCTCTTACTTCCAAGTTCATTTCCCGGAACCCATGCCTGGGGCTCACAACTACCTATAACCCTAGCTCCCAGGGGACCCAAAGCCCTCTTCTAGCCTCTATGGATACTGGCTTTCAGGAACACATCATTCCCCTCAATAAATAAATAAATGAAATAAAAGGGAAAAAGGCCTCTTGTGGTGGTGGTGCACGCCTTTAATTCCAGCACTCGGGAGGCAGAAGCAGCTCTGTGAGTCAAGGCCAGCCTGTGCTGCATATCAATTTCCAGGCCAGCCAAGGCTACATATTGAGACCAACACACACACACACACACACACACACACACACACACACAATATATGCCAATATATATGTAAGAGAGGCCAGTTGTAGTGGTATGCATCATAATCTCAGCTTGTTGGAGGTGGAGGCAGGATTGGGAATTCAAAGACTATCTCTGCCACATAGTGAGTTTGAGGACAGCTGGGGAGACTATCTTTTTAAGAAAGAACACAGATGGGGCTTCCAAGCAACCTTCCAGCTTCTGACAGCTCAGAGACTGAGACCAGCTACTTACCGAGGCTGGTGATGGAGAGGCACACATTCCTGACCGTGCACGAGACGAGACCCAGAGACTCTAGCTGTCTTAGGAAGCATGAGAAAAGTGCATCAGCTGAGCCCACAGAGCCCCAGGAAAGAGGGAGACAGTGGGGAAGAGGAGCAGACACAGGTGCAGCCAGCATCATTCAGCCTGGCTAAGCTGGAAGCTGTGAAGTGGAGACAGCGGTTTCATTCAAGCTTGCTGCAGAGGGGTAGAACAGGCACCCTGTACTCCGTGCAGGGTCATAGAAAACCACATGGGTGGGGTGGAGAGATGGCTTGGTAGTTAAGTGTGCTTGCTGCTCTTGCAGAGGACCTGGGTGAGGCTCCCCGCACTCACATGGTTGCTCACAACCCACTTTTTAATTCCAGCTTTTGCAGAAACAACACCCACTTCTGGCCTCTGGTCACAGCACTCCTGTGAACAAACCTATGTACCCACACTAACAGGTGATTTAAAACCCACCTACATTGTGGGTGGTGGAAAGCACAAGGTACTCTAGCACCCTGGGTCCTTTATGCCTCTCTTCCACTTTGTATCTCTGAAGGCACCTGAGGGTCACTTGACTCCCACCGAGGGAACTTCAGTTCTGAAACAGGGACACCATAAAGTACTCCAGCCAGCCCTGGTCCCACCACTTGCACGGGCCAAATGATGATGATAATGGGGTGAATATTCCCCAGCCTTTACTCTTGCCAGCAGCCTGAAAACAAGGAAGGGTTGTCAAGACAAGATGGGCAGAAGGGAGGTCATCCTTGCTTGTCCACCACAGTAGGGGCAGTGTGTGACACACAGGAATACCAGGGGGTGGCGCATGTGCCTATGACGTTTACTGAGTACAGTGTAGGAGAGTTGTGGGCTGGGCTGCAACTGGAGTACCAGCTGCAGCAGAGGGCCTAACAGCGTTTTCTGAGAATTATGTACTGTGGTGAACCCCCTTCCCTGCCTGGCTCTTTTAGTTCTCACTCCACTCTTTTCCCTGTGAACACCCCATCATTCCTGTTGTGGTTGGTGGTATATGGTGACTGTTCACTTCACCTGCCTGCTTCTGTCCTCATCGGCATCCATACACTTCTGGTATGCTGGGTAGCAGCTCTGCCACTTAGCTGTATTCTCAGACCTCACCTTGCTCTACACAGCACCCAGTATGGACAGATCATGCCTCAACAGGCAGTCCTCACTGGTGGTGTTCTGGGGGGGGGGGGGGGGCTGTGAGAGAGACCTGGCTGGCAGAGTGAGTCACAGAGGCAGGCCTTTGAGGCATCTACCTTCTCTGCTTTCTGTCTGTTGTCATGGATAGGGCAGCCCTAACCACTGTCCTTTCCCACCATGACAGACTGTACCCCTGAGGCTAGATCAGAATAGCTCACTCCATGAACAACAAAAATAGATGGACTGGATGAGTTATTGTTTCTTTAAAGGACACAAATTTGGGGAGATAGGAACATGTGGTAGATCTAGGAGTTAGGGGCAGGAGAGGCTATAAATATGATCCAAATACATTGTATGCAATTCTCAAAGATTTAATAAAAATATACTAAAAAATAATAGCTCACTCCTCGGGTATTTGTTCAGTCATGCACCTACTCCACTCCGATGTCAAGTATTTTATTTTAAAGACTAGGGCACATAAAACCCCAAGCCAATGACTCAATCCAAGTGGGAACAACTAGGAAGTAGGAAGGGGGATGGGGATCACCAGCAAGAGCAGGGAGAAACAAACAGTAAGACAGGATACTACTGATCTGTGCAGAACCACTGGGCAGGCTGCCTCCATACCCCTTCCCACCATCTTGTTCACAAGATCAGGAGGAATCTCAGGAGTAAGCTGGTAGACATCACTGTCTAAACCTAGCTGCCTCATCTACCAAGGCACCAACCTGGGAATACAGAAGCAGCCATACTGTATACAATGTGTCAAAATACACATCACTCGAGGAGTGAAGGGGAACCTATGCACAAAATAAAGTTCTACTCCAGATATTTAGCTAGAGGAATCTCAGGATAAGGAATTTAAGAGTCTATCAAAAAAGACTTATTAAAAACAAAAGATTAAAGCACTTGATAGGCAGTTAGGAAAATGAGCAGAGGCCAACCTGGGATACACTGAGACTATGTCTCAAAAATAAAGCAGAATTAACAGAGAGGAAGCCGAATAGACTAGATAGGTAGAGTCAGGCTTCGAGCTTAAGTAAGGTTAGTGAGACAGTAAGAAAAGAGAGGACGATGAAGAAATCATGCTAGATCTCAGACATGTAAGAAAAAACAACCCACGTCAAGCAGTGGTGGCGCATGCCTTTAATTGCAGCACTTAGGAGGCAGAGGCAGGTGGATCCCTATGAGTTCGAGGCCAGCCTGGGCTACAGAGTGAGATCCAAGACAGGCACTAAAACTATGCAGAGAAACCCTGTCCCAAAAAAACCAAAACCAAACCCAACCCAACCCAACCCAACCCAACCACAAAACAAAACAAAACAAAAACCAAAAAACAAAACAAACAAACAAAAACAAGACCTATGCCAGGCAATGCTGGCACATGCCTTTAATCACAGCACTCCGAAGGCAGAGACAGGAAGGTCTCTGAGTTCAAGGCCAGCCTGGTCTACAGAATGAGTTCCAGGACAGCCAGGGCCACACAGTGACCATGTCTTGAAAAACCAGAAACAAAACCAAAGCAAAACCCTACACAGGACTTAAACAAAAGATTTCAAGAAACACACCAAAGACAGAACGCATGAGCGTTCTCTTCTGGGGAGGTGCAGATCCCCATGTGTAGGAGGCATTTAGAACTTCATACACCTGCAGGAAAGACCCTCCCCATCCACTGCCCTTACAAAGGCTGACAAATCTGAACAGATCTTAACACTCTGTCAAACAGATTTCAAGCTGTCAAAAAATAACAGGCAACCTAGACCACTACAGGCAGCAGGTATCCTTCAGCCAACTGAGAAACGGACTAAGATAAACACACAGGAATTCAACAACTAAGGCAACAGTGCTAAGACAAGGGGATCCTCCCCACAGCAGCAGCCCAACACAATCATGCAGCAGTTCGAGAAGCATGTGAGAACTAGATGAAACTGGACTACTTCACAAACAGCATGCTAGGGGTTAGTACAGACCTTCCCACTAGAATCCCAACGGCAACAGCCCAATGAGGAGAAGACAGATTGGCTGGGGCTGTATAGTTCAGCGAACACCATTACCTAGTCCTGTGAGACCTTGGGCTGAATCTTCAGTACCAAAACCCAAAATAAGTCAGACTGGACGAACGGATGAAGAACAAAACCAGCCCAGCAGTGATGGCAAGTGGATCTGAGTTGGAGGCTAACCTGATCTACAGAGTTCCAGGACAGCCAGGGCTACACAGAAAAACTATCTCAACAAAATCCCAAAAAACAAAACCAGAGGGGCTGGAGACAGCTCAGCAGTTAGGAACACTGTTCTCCCAGCGGACCCAGGTTCAATTCCCATCACCCATATATTGGCTTCAACCATCTGTAACTCCATTTCAGGAAACCCCACACCCTCTTCTGGACTTCACAAGCACTAGACAGGCATGTGATACACAGACATATATGCAGGCAAAACACCCATACACATAAAATGAAAATAAAAAACCTCATAGGTGGTTCTCATCTTTTAAAAAGGGTAAAGGTGCTTGCCCCAATGGCCTAACAAACTGATTCCTCAGGAGACTCTCCCAAGCTGTCTTCTGACTTCCACGTGCATACATGTATACGAAGTGAACACATACATACAAATATGAAGATAAATAAATATAAAAAAGTTTAAAGGATCCCAAATCATCAACACAAAATTAACTCAACAGTATTTTTGTAAGCTTTATGTATGGCTCATATTGTTCTGTTGGGGTATTTTCTGTCTTATTGGTGTTTTCTTTATTTTGGTTTCTAGTTTTGTGGATTTTTGTGTATGTGTTTCCTATTTTTTTTTTTTTTAAGAGAAGGCATGGTGTTGGGTAGATAGGGGGAGATGGGGAAGATATGGGAGGAGTTGAGGGAGGGGAAAAGTGTACTCAAGAGTATACTGTATGAAAAAAAATTTTTTTCAAGAAAAAGATTCTAAGTAGCTGGAATCCAAACACCAGTTAAAATAGCCAAACTCAGTCTAGAAAAGCAGACTTAGGCATAATTAGAAGAAATAAAGACCACCATCATATATTGGTAAGAACAATTTATCAAGATATGCAACAAACAATAAAACACAACCCACCCACCCCACCTCTCATCCCCTGAAAAAACAAAACTTCTTAGCCTAGTGTGGTGGTTCAGCCTTTAATCCCAGCACTCAAGAGCTAGAAGTGGGCAGGTCTCTAAATTCAAGGCCTGTCTGGTCTACATAATGAGTTCCAGAACAGCCAAGACTAAACAGATACTATCAAAAGAAAGAAATAAACCAGGTGGTGGCAGCGCATGCCTGTAATCCCAGCACTGGGAGGCAGAGGCAGGAGGATCTCTTTGAGTTCGAGGCCAGCCTGGTCTACAGAGCTAGTCCAAGACAGGCTCCAAAGCTACAGAGAAACCCTGTCTCGAAAAACAAAACAAAACAAAACAAACAAAAACAAGAAATAAAAAAAATAATGAGGAGCTGGCAAGACATCTTGGGGGCTAAAAGCACCTGCGGCCAAGCCTGTCAACCCAAGTTTGATCCCAGGTCCTGCGACTTGTCCTTTGACCTCCATACACCCCATGGCAAGTGTCCTCCAACCTGTCCCCTAAGTAGGTAAGTAAACACATGTAATACAAAGAGGGATGGGGCTGGAGAGATGGCTCAGTGGTTAATGGTACTCACTGCTTTTGCTGAGGACCCAGGTTTGGTTCCCAGGAAATCCCATGTTTCTTTTTAGCCTCTGTGGGCACCAGGCATGCACGTGGTGCATTCACACACATAATGGCAGAACAGGCACACACAAAAGGACTGACCATAAAGTGAGAGACACTGGTAGGTAACTTCAAACTATCGCATAAAACACTGAGACTTGCCTCCAAAGTTATTCTATGAAGGATTATGCTGGTTCCAAACTCAAAACAAAAAAACAAGAAATAAATAAAATGAGGAGCTGGCAAGTCATCTTGGGGGCTAAAAGCACCTGCGGCCAAGCCAGTCAACCCAAGTTTGATCCCAGGTCCTGCGACTTGTCCTTTGACCTCCATACACCCCATGGCAAGTGTCCCCCAACCTGTCCCCTAAATAGGTAAGTAAACACATGTAATACATAGAGGGATGGGGCTGGAGAGATGGCTCCACACAACCAAAACTAGAAAGCTATAGACCAATATCCTCAATACTCTCAGAATACTCGCAGACAGAATTCAGTATTAAAAGATAATTCACTACCAAACTGGCTTAATCCCGGGAATACAAAGATGGCTTTAAAAAAAAATCAGTAAATATAATACAGAAATCAAAGACCTGTAATTCTAGGACTTGGGAGCCCTAGGCAAGGTTAGGTCTCGTTCAAGGTCATCTGCAGCTACATACCAAGTACGAGAAAACTCCAGCTACATGCAACCCTGTCTCAAAAAGAAGGAGGAAAAAAAAATAACATAAAATCAAGAGTCCTTTAATCATCCCAGCATCTGGCAGGCAGAGGCAGGTGTCTACATTTCAGGGCAGCCTAATTTACACAGTGAATTCCAGGTCAGCAGGATTCTACAGTGAGACCAGCTAAATAAATAAATAAATAAATAAAATGTGATTTTCCAATTTGCAGAGCATACGGCCCTACACTTCAAAAGACCCTGAAGACTAAGAACTTTTAGACCTAATAAATTCAGCTAAGCACTAAGATTTATTTACAAAACCAACATTTAAAAACCAGTTGCCTGGAACCAGCAAGCCCTTTCTACAGGTAAGCCTGAGGTTCACCCCAGATCCACCTAAAACTGGAATAATGGACTTCATCAAGTTGTCCTCTGACCAACATAGGTACACCTTGGCGTGCCTATACCTGAAAATACATCTTGCATGCTAGTGATAAAATTTTTATTAAAAAATGAGTTTTTCATATACTAGTAACCTATTATGAAAGAAATCAGGAAAATAATCTCATTCACAAGTCTCAAAAAAAAAAAAATCCAGCAACAAACCTAATCAAGGAGAAAGACCCCACAACATAAACCATGTAACACTGGACAAACAAAACACTACATTCCTGGGTCATCAGAATATTGTTTTTTCTTTTTCTTTTCTTTTTTTTAACTGAGGATCAAACCCAGGCCCATGCATTTGCTAGGCAAGCGCTCTACCACTGAGCTAAATCCCCAACCCTTGTTTTGGTTTTTTGAGACAGTGTTTCTCTGTGTAGCTTTGGAGCCTGTCCTAGAACTCACTCTGTAGCCTAGGCTGGCCTTGAACTCAGAGATCCACCTGCCTCTGCCTCCCGAGTGCTGGGATTAAAGGTGTGCGCCACCACCGCCTGGTGGTTCTTTATTTTTAACACAGGTTCATGCTAGACATGGTAATACACATCTTTACTCCCAGCAGCAGGGAAGCAGAAGCAAGTGGATCTAAGTTCAAGACCACTCTGGTCTACATTGAGTTTTAGGGTAGCCAGAGCTACACAGTAAGACTGTTCCACTATGTAGCCCTGGAACTCATGAGATCTACCCACCTGCCTCTGGCTCCAAAGTGAGATCACCATGGTGATGTCACCATGCCAGGCTAAGCAGAGGCTCTTAACCCTACATGTACTTATGCCCAGGCTCTCCTCCAAACCAATTAAAATCTCTACGACATCAAGATTGAAACTCACAGAGATAACTATTGTTTCCAATGAAGCTAGGTCATTCTGAAAAAGAACAGATACAGACATTACATTTCCATTCAAAACACCCCCACTAAAACCAACAAGTATTTAATATGTAGCCAGGAGGGAAGAAGAAATGGCTCAGAGGTGAAGAGTACTTGATGGCTTGATGTTCTCCCATGTCAAATTTGGTTTTCAGCACCCACACCAGCAGCTCGCAACTCTGAAGCCCCAGTCTTCTGGGGTCTGTGGGCACCACACACATAAATAAAATAAATCAACATAGATACACTAATCAGCCAAGGGAAAGCCCTTTGCATGGGTAAGGAAGAAAGGTAAAGTGTTTTCCAATGGCCACTGATGGTTAAACTGTATCAAGAGGCTGATGTCCCAGTACACAGGGCAGGTAGCAACCACAACACTATACTTATACATTCATTCAAACAGCTATAATGACCAAATGATAAATGCTTGAGGTATACTTAGTTTGACTTAAAACATTACAGTGTACAAGCCTCAAAATATCACCTGGTGTCCTTTTAATATGACATTGTTTTTATGTATGCTTTAAAATAAAAAATTATGTATATTTTCTTAAAATATTCAAACCCAACAATGAGCTTTATAAATTCAGTCTCAAACTTTTTAATTAAAAAATGATGCATATGTATGTATGTATGTGACGTGAATGCTGATGTCCGTGGTGACCAGAGGCACTGGATCCCCTGAAGTAGAGTTATGGGCAACTGTGAAGCTTCAGATGTGGGTGTGGTCCTCTTCAAGAACAGTCCCAGCTCTCAACCACAGATCCATCTCTCTAGCCCCCATTTTTCTAACGTCTGGGTTGAGTATATGCATCACTGTTTTTGTGCACGAAGGGCAGAGGACAACTGGCAGGAACTGGTTCTTTCCTCCTCCACGGGGTCCCACAGACCAGAGGTTCAGTCTTCAAGTTGGGTGGTAAGGTGCCTTTACTGTCTCACCAGCTCCGGTAAACTTCTGTTTGGAGTGCTCATATTCTTTTTATTTTTATTTTTTTAAAGATTTATTTATTACATATACAGAAGAGGGCGCCAGATCTCATTACAGATGGTTGTGAGCCACCATGTGGTTGACTGGCAAGAACAGTCGGTGCTCTTAACCTCTGAGCCATCTCTCCAGCCCCTAGAGTACTCATATTCTTAAGCACAGACATTCATCATCTGCCTCCAAAAGGTGTGTGCCATCCATCATACGTGACTTTTTAGAGATGGAACAGGTCATAGTACATGCTAGACAACTGCAATGAACTATAGCTGTAGCCATGAACACTTCTGAAAAAGATTCATTTTTATTTTATATACCCAAGTGTTTTTGTCTGCAGGGATGTACACCATGTGTGTGCCTGATGCTGTGGAGGCCAGAAGAGGAATCAGAGTTCCTGACACTAAAGTTACAGGCAGTTGAGAACGGATTAACCGCTAGGCCCCTCTCCAAACTCTTCCGGAACACTCATTATACAAGTCTTTGCTCCTAATCAAGAAGCTAAAAAAATTATGGCAATCTCATTATGGTATCCATTAAGAAACTCTTACTTTAGTGATTCCCATCCGACTCTTAGATTTTTAGAAGAATTTACGAAGCTCACACATTTTACAATCAGGTTAAAGTATTAACATCTTCAAGTTTTAGATGGGAATCCTAGGAATTTGCTCCAACTAGGGAATGATTTGAAAATCCACCAGTCTTTGCCATAAGCCCCATTCTGAGACTGTATGTAGACAACCCATGTCAACCACAGGACACTGACTCCGTTAGAGCCCACTCTGTTATTATCAGGTTCCTCCGAGCAGCTGATGGGTGTCCAGGTCACTTGAGTATTGGATCAGAAATGCTGCTGTTCATTAAGTTGGGCATGGCGGCATGTGGAGTTAGGATCACCCATGAGTTCCATCACAGCTTGGCCAACACAAGTTCCAAGTCACTTATGACCACACAGTAAGACCCTGGCCCTCTGCCCTCCCCAAACCCCACACTAATTTTTTTTTTTTTTTTTTTTTTAAAAGAGAAAGTGCTGTACACAGACACTGTTTGGCCAAGAAGAAAAGAAAAGGAAGCAAAAATAACAGGCTGGAGAATTGTGTTTCTCTCACTCAGAAAAGAAGGTCCCTAGAAAAACCTTTTGATTTGGACAACGAACTCATGAACCAGTTTGTTTTTATACAGGGCAATGTTGTAACTTCACTGTTAGTTCCAAATCCAACACAGTACAAAACAAGGAAACATTTATTTACTACGCTCACACAGCAATGATTAAGCATCCTGATGTTTGCCCAGGTAGCTTAAAATAGCAATTCTTCACTCCCCACAGAAGTGTCTTCATTTTTAAGCCAAGTCAAAGAAGAGAAGGGAAAACTCATTACTCACTGAGCATGGCACTCGGGTACCACTCTCAGATCTGGGACAAGACTCGAACCCAGAAATCGGTTTCTACTTGGCTTCACTGATTTACCACTTAAGGAACTTAACACAGGCTCAGGTTCTAACAGCTTATCTGAGACAAATTTAACTCTAGGATCACATGACTTGACAAGAAATGTACAAATGTTTGTTAAGAACTTACCATTCTGTCAATCATTTTAAAGAGTCATGAAATATACACAGCAATATATTTATAATCAGAAACTACACTAAGTAGACACATCATTAGTTTGTTAAGTTCTATCTGAAAACATGCCATTTGAAGTAAAGTCCTAAAAACAAACTCTCCAGTTCTGGGGTTTAACAATCATCCTACTGAAGCAGCAGTTTCCTTTCACAAGCGCAGGCCAGCAACAAGACAAACTGCAGTATGTCAGACAAACAAGTTCCCAAGGTCTTCTGAAGAACGCCAACGAGTTGCCAGAGAGGTTACACAGTGGCCTTGATCTTTATTTTTCTTTACCTGGAATTCTACAAATTCCAAAATGGATCAATTGACTGATTCATCTTGTTTAATGAACAGCACCAGTCGTGCCCCACGGATACAATGCAAACCTGACTTTCTAGTTCTCAAGTTTATTATGAAAACACTGCGGTGACTTGTGCAGTAACATCATCTTACAGGAGGAAACAGTTCTGTTCAAAACAACCCACCAGGTTTTCTGACAATAACAAAGAACAGCGTGGGGCTGAGATTGGAGAAGGGGATAAACTGAGTGCAGACAAATCATACAATTAAATTAAATGGTATCCCTGAAAAGAAACAAAACAAGAGGGGAGGCCTTGGTACTTATTTAAAAATGTTCATGAAGCTCCAATGATTGTTTGCTATCCTCATCTACAGTCATGCTGAGTAAGCTACAGCTAAGTGGAAGTCAACTGGACTCGCAGGTGCTAATGTTTACATCCTATTTCTGCAGTCTCTCAAGAAAGCAAAAGTAACTACAAAGAGCGCTATGCCAGAAACTGGATTCTTGACCAACAATGTCGCGTCAGCATGCAATGAACTGGTTCATTCTAAAGTGGTCACGGCTGTTGATGACAAGAGGCTTTGTATTTTTATATGGCACATCTTTTGGTCCGTGTGAAAACAAGTTTTTTGAATGTTAACTATTTTCTGACACTTTGGAGTTACTGTTGCTCTTCCCATTTCCATTAGGTCAACATACGGTTCATGGCAATACTGTACAAGTTTAAATTTTCATTACAGGAAGTAGTCTGGGGTACGACGAGTGACATGTGGCTCGCCTCTACGAGGCGCTGGATCAAACTGCAAGCTGAAAAACAAAATAAGATTCACTGTTCCTATTCTAATACATTCATGTATTTATCAAAATTAAGACTTTCAATTTTTCAAATGTTATGGTTTATTTCCTATCCAATTTCAGCGTATTTTAACAGACCAGAACCCAACTTTAGAGCCAGGAATACTGGGGTACAACTATAATAACATCAGCACTTGGGAAACTGAGGCAAGAGGATCACACTTCTAGACCAGCTTGGGCTACAAATACAAAAAAATGAAGCCACCTTTAATTCCAGCACTTGGGGGGCAGAGGCCAGTGAATTGAGTTCTGGCTAGCCAAAGCTACACAGCAAGACTCCATTTCAAGTTGTTGGTTTATTTTTAGGGTTAGGGTGCTGATCATGCACAGTTTTAACTGTCAACCTGGTACAAGACAGTCATCATCTGGGGACAGTTTTAATTGAGGACTTGTCTAAATCAGGCTGGCCTGTGGGCATGTTTGTGGAAGACTGTCTTGATAATTGATGTAGTAACACCAAGCCCATTGTGGCCAATACCATATTCCCTAGACAGAGAGCCCCAAACTGTTTAAGAATGAAGAAAGCTGATTGAGCATAGGCAAGGACCCACACATTTATTTATCTCTGTTTTTTTTTGTTTTGTTTGAGTCAGGGTTTCTGGATGTAGCCCTGGCTGCCCTGGACTCTATGTAGACCAGGTTGGCCTCAGATTCCCAGTGATCCTCCCACCTCTGGTGGGATTAAAGGCATGCGTCACTACACCCAGCTCTGCTCTTGCCTGTGGATGTTATTGAGTAACTTCCCCTCAATGACGGACTATAACTTGGAACTACAGGCTAAACAACCACTCCCTTTAATCTCATGTTGCTTTTGGTCAGTGTATTTTATCACAGTAACAGAAAAAGTAGTCAAAGATATCCCTAACCTCCCAATCCTGCCTCAGTCTCAGAAGTACTAAGATTAGAACTGTGTTCTTCACTGACTTGGAAAGAACAATACTCAACTTCATATGGAAAAACAAAAAACCCAGGATAGTTAAAAGAATCCTGTACAATAAAGCAACCTCTGGAGGCATCACCATCCCTGACTTCAAGCTCTACTATAGAGCTACAGTAATAAAAACAGCTTGATACTGGCATAAAACCGACATGTGGACCAATGGAATTGAATTGAAGACCCTGACATTAATCTGCACCCCTATAAACATACGACTTTTGACAAAGAAGCCAAAACTCTACAATGGAAAAAAGAAAGTATCTTCAACAAATGTTGCTGGCACAACTGGATGTCAACATGTAAAAGAATCCATCTGTCACCATGCACAAAACTCAAGTCCAAATGGATCAAAGACCTCAACATAAATCCAGTTTCACTGAACTTGATAGAAGAGAAAGTAGGAAGTATTCTTGAACGCACTGGCACAGGAGATTACTTCCTAAATATAATACCAGTAGCACAGACACTGAGAGCAACAATTAATAAATGGGACCTCTTGAAAGTGAGAAGTTTTTGTAGGGCAAGAGACACGGCAAGACAAAAAGACAGCCTACAGAATGGGAAAAGATCTTTCTTCACCAACCCCACATCTGACAGGACTGATCTCCAAAGTATATAAAGAACTCGAGAAACTAGACATCAAAATACTAAACAATCCAATTTTAAAAATGGGCTACAGAGCTAAACAGAGAATTCTCAAAAGAAGAATCTCAAATAGCTGAATGGCAAAAAAAAAAAAAAAAAAAAAAAAAGTATTGTATCAAGCTGATGGAAGAAAATGCTGGCCATACTTTCAGGAGGGGAGGCTAAAATATATTTAGATTATGAATTAGCCTACAGAAAAATGTCTTCTGTAAATCAAACAGCTAAGGGGAAGATGAATAGGAATCTCACTTACACAATTTAAGTAAAACATAGCTCTCTGAGTGATTAGAACTGTGAACCTGTGTTGTAACTGTACTTCAAGAACAATCAACTTCAGAGGCTACATTTTTATATAATGGGGCCCCTTCAGTAAAACCAGAACTATACAATGAGACCCTGTTCTAAATAATAACAACAAGAAATTGAAGATCCAGTACTTCACTTTGGGATCCAAATAAGAGAAGCTGTTATTATTCCTGTTACATGTAGGTCCATTCCCATGAAAACTTAAAGTCAACCTGCAATCTGGTTTACCAAGAGCTGGAGAACATGCAGTTTTACCTCAGGGTAGATACTTACAAAGAATACTTAAGAGTGTCATCAAGTTCCATGATTGCAGCTTGGTTACCACAGCGATAGCAATAGTTTGGAGCACTGAAAATTGTTACTACATTCCGGTCATGGCACCAGTTATATCCCTGTAAAAGAAGCAGGAAAAAAAAAAGTTACTTGCCTACCTACACAAGTAAATATGACTCTACTAAGACAGAAAAATGACAGTTTCTCTCCAAGAAGGTCAATTATGGTGATATTTTATTTGCACTAAAATGTGATTTTATTTGTATGTTAATAAATAAAGTTGCCTGGGGATCAGAGCTAACAGCAAGCCAGGCGGTGGTGGTGCACGCCTTTAATCCCAGCACTTAGGAGGCAGAGCTAGGCGGATCTCTGTGTGTTCAAGGATACAGCCAGCATGGAGACACACGCCTTTAATCCCAATACCAACCACAGAAGACCTGAAGGTCTGTATAGACGAGCAGTGATGAGGAGATCATGTAGTTGGGTTTACAACCAATGAGAGGGCAGAACACAGGACAGACACACAGGAAGTAGATCTCTTGTGAGGGAAGGACAGCAGCAGCAGTGAAGGGTAAGGTTTTTTAGCTCTTAGCTATTGCTCTGATCTCTTGGGCTCTCAACTCTGCATTGGCTCTGTGTTTCTTATTTTAAAAGACTGTTACATCTACAGTCAATTTTTAAAAAATTTCATACAACCTATAAAATGTACATGAATATATTCATCATTGCTAAAATAAAAGTATTTGTTGTTTGTTTTAATATTTAAAAACAAGCCAAATATGGTGGCATACACTTTTAATCCCAGGAGGCAGAGGTAGAGGCAGAGGCAGAGGCAGGTGGATCTCTGTGAATTTGAGGCCAGCCTTATCTACATCGAGAGTTCCAGGACAGCCAGAGCTATGTAATAGACTATATTTCAAGAAACCAAATAAATTAATTAAACAAACAAATCCAACTTAAATATTATCCATCACAAATTAATAAACTGCTTCTCATATAGTAGGCTTCTGTAAATCTGTCTTCCACTTACATGACCTTAAACATGATTTTAAAATGAAATTTTTTTTATGAGACAGGGCCTCACTGTGTATCCCAGGCTGGTTTGGATCAAAGAAAAGAACATACATACCTCCATCACCAGCTGGTGAGCTCTGGACACCAAGGTGAGGCCATTGGCATGATTAAATGTCTCAGAAATATCTTGGCCAAAGGTATAACCAGCTCCTCGAGGAGATATCCCCCAGCCACCACGGTCATCTGGATCTGACCACAGCAAGTCACACATTGGACCCTAAAATGCAGGTAATAGTTACAAACTGACTTTTACCAAAGTGGAAAATCTTGACTTAATAATTCATCAGAAGCCGAACTCTACAAAATCATTCCATCAGTAATTTATCCTGCCTGCCTGTGTAGCCACTACCAGACAGTATGGGCTAATGGGGATGACCAGAAGGCTTCGAAACTTCTGAGCAATGTAAGAGGGCCCACATGTCATTTCACTCTGAAAATGTGAGTGAACATATAATGAATTAAGCCACAGCTAAACAAGTTTCCTTTTTCCTGAAGACTTTCTGGGGGGAATTTATCAAAGAGAAGTCATACCTCATGAGGAACTTCTTGTAGGCGGTCAAGTGCTCGGATGTGATCCAGTGTGTCTATGGATGGCGACAGACCACCATGTAGACAGAAGATCTAAAAAGATTGATTACAAATGGTAACTACACCTAAGAGAAATTAAGGTATTTGGGGTACACTTTAGGCAGGAGCCCCCACCATTTGGCCACATCAGTTTCTAGGCCCTCTCTGTTTCCGTGAGGCTTGACTCTGGAGAGCTGGCCACTGTTCTGCCCTACTCCCAACCACTGAGTACCACTCTCCTTCCCGGAGGCCCCTCAAGAGACTGGCAGTCATCTTCATACCCAGAACTTTCTTCCAGTTAGTGTGCACACATTTACCAAGACTAGCCAACAGCCCCTTCTCTCTCAGACTACTCTACAAACAGGCCCAAAGCTGAATAAGTTACATTTTCCATGATCCCATTCTGTACAGTTCAGCACCTGATATATAGAAAAAACCTTAAAACACCTATCAATATTTACCAGAAAGTGTTACCAGAAAGGGATGTGAGCTCTAAGTGTGGAAAGCCAGCAGCTCCTAGATACTAAGAAAGCCGATTACTGGGAAAGGAAAGCCAGCAGTAAGTTTTAAGGTGCACGCACCTGCCCGTCCACCAAGGCAGTGAGAGGAAGGTAGTCAAAAAGGTCTGTGAAGTACTTCCAGACGTTTGCATTCCCGTATTTCCTTAAACACTCATCGTAGAAACCATAAACTTGTGTGATCTGTCTGCTCTCATGATTCCCTCGGAGTATGGTGATGCGCTCCCGGTAACGAACCTAAAGCAAACGGACAACAGATGGCTAGTTCTTTCCAAAAACAACCGATAGTTCATAAAATTTTCTATAGGGAAACCCAGAGTTCCAATTCTGAAGGAAAAAACAAACATTTCTACACATCAATGAACTGAAATCATAGATTATAAACTTTCTTGTTTTTCCTGAAACAGGGTTTCTGTGTAGCTCTGGCTGTCCTGGAACTCACTCTGTAGACCAGGCTGGCCTAGAGCTCAGAGATCCACCTGCCTTTACCACCCAAATTCAGGGATTAGAAGTGTGCCCTACCACATTTGGTGATTATAAACATCTTAAAAATAAAATGTTTATCAATATCACCTCAATTAAAATCTTGTGTGAAATAAATCATACAATTTTTTCTATCGCTTTTACTGAATTTATAGTTAAGTGACAATCATCCTCCTCAGTCTTAGCACCTTGGATCACTTACAAAGATCTCTCATACTTACCTGCAATCCCTCCCACTACTCCTACTATCCGAGCTCCTGACAACCAATTTACTTTTCTCTCTTGAGAATGGCCTTTCTAGACATTTAATATTAGTGAAGAATTACACAACATAGCCTCTTGTGCTGCAGATTCCTTGGAGCACTATCCTGAAGTCACCATGCTGGAGTGTAGATGAGGTTGCACACCTTTCACAGCTGTACACTAGCTCCCAGGACGGCCACACGCCATAGCTTCTGTATTTGCTCCATTAGTTACTGCGCTCATTTGCTCACACCCTTCCATTCCTCTTGAACATATTCCTAGAGTGTAGCTATTGGGCTACAGGACTGGTTTAGATGCAACTTTATTAAAAAGTCTTCAAAGTGGTCAGACCACTTCCCATTCTTGACAGGAATGGATGAGGAGTCTAATTTCCTGGCATATTCATCTATGGTGCTGACTATAGCTACTGTATTAGTAAGAGACATGAAGTAGTTGGTATCTGTGACTTTAATTTCCTAATGACTAACGATGTTAACTAACCACATTCTTATGATTGAATCTATCTAAGGTTAGGCATAGTGGTCTATGCAGAAGGATGAAGAGTTTGAGCCTTGTTCAAGTTACAGTATGATCCTGTCTCAAGCAATCTGTCTTAGCTGAGTGGTGTTGGCGCACATCTGTAATCCCAGCATTCAGGAGGCAGAGGTAGAGGCAGGCAAAGCTCTGGGAGTTTGAGGCTAGCCTGGTCTATAAAGCAAGTTCCAGGAGAGCCAGAGCTGTTACAGAGAAACCCTATCTCAAAAAACCAAACATTAAAAAAAATAAAATAAAATAAATAAATTCTATCTTGACATGGCTTCATATGCTTATAATCCCAACACTAAGAAGACTGAAACCAACTGGGGGCAGCCTTGGCTAGATACCCTGTAGAATAAAACAACAAAACAAAACAAGCCCCTTCAAACAACAAAAACCCCACCTTATTTAAAAGAGGCTTTTTAAAAAAAGGTATGTGCAGGGTAGTGAGATGGCTGAGGGTAAAGGTATCCTGCCATCAAGCCTAATTTGAAAACTACATTTCATTTATTTTAAGTGCATGTGTATGTGTCATCTCATTCTGCCCATGTGGGTGCCAGGGACCAAATTCAGGACATCAGGCTTAATGGCAACTGTCTTTACTCAGCAATCTCACTGGCCCAAGATAGCCTTCAGACAAGCTATGGCTACATTTCATGTGTTAGCTACCAGTTTGCTCTCTAGGACGCATAGGGTGGCAGGAGAACTGACTTCTATACATGCCTGATGGCATGCATGTATGCATTCCTCCCACCCCCCAGTTACACAAAACAACTGTAAAAATGTTTTAAATTTGAAGTGAGGCTACAGCTCAGTGGTGAACCCGTGCTAGCATGCAAGAGGCTGAATTCAACCAGAAGTACCAAGAAAATGACAGTTTAACCAAATGTTTCCTTCTCTACTTCTCCTGTCTCCATTTCCTGAATGCTAGAATTACATGCACATTGTATCATACACTTAGAATGTGCTGGGGGTCAAATGCAGGGCTTCCTGCATGCTAACCAAGCACTCTAGAAACCTGGCTGCATCCCCAGCCCTGGATTATTGTTCCACGAACACAGCTGAGAAATCTGAGCCTAATCAAGCGTGCAGATACTTTTTTCTAGAGCCTTTGCTATTAATTTAGGCCAACAATCTGTTTGATGCATTTGTTCAAACACCGTTTGAGAAGGGCCACCTTCCCCGTAGTGTTCATTCGCAAAGGGCTGCCATGAGTTTCGGAGTGGGTCCACACACCACAGAGACGCCTTTCCTCAAGGTGTTAGAAGAGCCGGGGTCTTCTAAAGGCTTCTCTTGATTTCCTAATAGCTGTCTTCTCTCTGTGGTCTCTCATCTTCTTCCCTATGTTCATGTGCACCTGGAGGCCAGAGGACAACCTTGGGTGTCACCCTCAGAAACGGCTATCTACCTCCTTGGAGACACCATCTCACTGACCTTGAACTCACTAGGCTAGGCTAGCTGGCCAGGGAGCCTCAGGGACTCTGGTCTCTACTTCCTCAGGGCTAGCACTATAGGTGCATGCCTCCAAGCTTGGTGTTTTAAAAAATGGGTTCTGGATATTGAACACGGGTCTTTCAACTTCCCTAGGCCCCTAATCTCTTTTATAGAGGAACAAGACCCACTCACATGACCTCATTTTATTTAACTGTCCACATAAAGGGCTAGCAGCAAGCACACCCACACTCTGAGGTACAGAAATTAGGATTTGGGCCTATGACATTTAGGTGGACACAATGCAGTCTAGCCCTTGGTACATAAATATTTTTGTTGCTGTTTTCAGACAGGGTCTCACTATGGAGCCTTGGCTGGTGGGAGCTTTGTGTTAGATGAGGCTACCCTCAAACTCAAGAGATCTGTTTGCCTCTGCCTCTGGAGTACTGGGATCAAAGCAGTGTCAACCAGGTCCACTGGCACATGAATTCTTAAAGACAACCCACTCCTTCCATGGGAACTTGGGCTACCAGCTTCTTTCAGAGTATCTGGAGTCACTGCACAAAGTGCCCACCATCTCCTCTAATCCCTCCACTTAGCATTCTAAGCAGTGCAGAAGCTAATCATCAGTCAGCTCTGGCTGACACTCTCCCCACTTCTCTAAAGTTAGAAAATTGGTGACAGCAAATTTCTTGTTCCGAATATTCTGTAATAAAAAGCAAGTCTCTTGCTTTGGAAGAGCAGTAAAGTCCCTCCAGAGTCAAACAGCTTCTAAGGCAGAGGCGGTACTCCACTCAAACATCAGTGTTGACTCTTCACCTCTACATTTCAGAGCTACAAATGGCAAGTCAGGAGCCTAACATTTCCTTCTTTTGTGAGTTTTGTACAAGAAAAGGTCTTATGGTGTAAGCCAGGCTGGCCTCAACACTCTAGGCTTTCACCAAACCCGGGATTACAGACTTCAGTTCGCATGTTTAATTGTTATTACTCCAGGGGAATAAACTATTGTTTAGTTATTTGCTCACTCTTGTACATTTAGATCAAATTCCTTTTCTAATATTAAAAACAACAAAATCTTCACTTTATAATCTGATCTTTTTCTTTCAATTCTTCCTCCGGGAAATTTTCATAAGACTGTCAAATGATGTAAATAACTCAACACAGATGTCAAACGCTCCTAATATCTAATGCAGTTATATTACTTCCACAGCCAGTGTACTAAACGAAAACTTCTCCTTGATCAGTCTGCCAACCACAGCACTTGGAAAACAGAGGCAGACTATGAAATCTTTGGGTTTGAGGTAACAGAGCTATGTTGAGATCCTGTCTTAAAAAACCAAACCAAACCTGAGGAGGCATCCCATGGCACTATGTTCTGAACCATCTTCTGGCTCCAAATGCCTGACATGATGATTAACTTTGACATTTGCATGATTTGCATTCCTAAATGTGGAAGTTTTTTTCCTAAAATTTAACATTCAGATGAAGATAACAAATCATCACAGGAAAAGAACGTTCCAGAGGGCTCTCACCCAGTTCAAAAGTCCAAACAAAAGAGTAAAATCACCTTAAGAGCTACAAGCAGTGTGACTGTTTCAACGGAGTAATATCCTCTGTCCACATAGTCTCCCATAAACAAGTAATTTGTATCTGGTGATTTACCACCAATTCTAAAGAGTTCCATGAGGTCATGAAATTGCCCATGCACATCTCCACACACAGTGACTGGACATCGAACCTCTTGCACGTTGGATTCTTTTGTCAGGATTTCTTTAGCCTACAGATAAAGAAGAAAAAAAAAGCCATATATTCAGCATTAAATGGTGCCAAAAAAGATGCTTTTGATCATATTAATGCAAAGGGCAGACCTGGTAAAATATGAAACCACAGACATTTTCAACCCAAGTAAACATTAACATTTTTAATTTTAAAATTTACATTTTGTGCTGGTTGGTGGAGGTGCACACCTTTTATCCTAGCACTCGGGAGGCCAGTCAGGACTGTTAAACAGAAAGAAACTCTGTCTTAAGACCTGCCCCTCCCCCTGAAATCTTAAATCTTACATGTACAGTTCTCATTCCACCCATGTGTATTCTAGTGATCAAACCCAGGTCCTCAGGTTTACTGGCAAGAGACTTTGGTCACCTTACTGGCCCACTGGCTGTATCTATAAGACAAGATATGGTTACAGTCTACTCACTGGCTACTTTATGGGGGATGTCTAGAGAGCATGTACAAGAGGACATTCAATCACAACTCCAGTTTGTGAAGGTGATCAAATTTCCACCTCACTAGAATACTGAAGACATCAGTGACACCCACACAAAATCAATGAAAATCATCAGGACGTGGGCTGGAAAGATGACTCAGGTTCAATTCCCAGCACCTACATGGTAGATCACGCCCATTTGCAACTCCAGTTCCAGGTAATCCAACACCTCTTCTGGCCTCTGAAGGCACTGTATAGAAGTGGTACAGACATACATGTAGGCAAATAAATAAATAAATTTGAAAGAAAAAGAGTGCTTAATGTTGCTTCCTCAGGCTTTGAGGTTTCTTGGCCTTGACTTTTTGGAGGTTAAAACATTTAAATTCTCTCATTTTGTTCTATTTCTTCATAACAATATAAAGTTCTTGTTTTATAATTAGAATATGTAGGGCTGGAGAGATGGCTCAGTGGTTAAAAGCACTGACTGTTCTTCCAGTGGTCCTGAGTTCAATTTCCAGCAACCACATGGTGGCTCACAACCATCCGTAATGAGATTCAGGGCCCTCTTTTGGCCTGCAGTCATACATGCAGACAGAATGCTCTATACATAATAATAATAATAATAATAATAATAATAATAATAATAATAAAAAGAATATTTAATATAGCATATGTAGCTAGAGTTTTCCTGCCTGGCCCATGGTCAGGACAAATATCTCTCCCACTTGCCAGTCCCACAGACACTCAGACCCAACCAAATAAACACAGAGAGACTTATATTGTTTACAAACTGTATGGCTGTGGCAGGCTTCTTGGTATCTACTTCTTCTATCTTAAATTAACCCATTTCTATTAATCTATACTTTGCCACATGGCTTGTGGCTTATCAGTACCTTGTATCTCGCTCGTCATGGCGGCATCTGACAGTGTCTCTCTCCTCAGCCTTCCACTTCCCAGAATTCTCTTCTCTGCTTGTCCCGCCTATACTTCCTGCCTGGCTACTGCCCAATCAGTGTTTTATTAACCAATCAGAGCAACACATCTGACATACAGAACATCCCACAGCAAGCATACATTGTTTTCTAGGCTGCTTTTAGAAACCATCATTCAGCCAGACCTCTACATATGCTAAAATGTATACCGGAAGATAATTATCTCCTAAACCACTGAATGACTCTGCCCTGTGCTAACCACCAGAGACACTGACATTCAAAACAGGTCTTTTCCAAGGCAAAGGAGAAGGGGAGAAAAGAGAACAGACTGAACAAAGCAGACTATCCTAAGTATCACAAAGGAAAAAGGGAGACCACTTCAAATCATACACGACCAATTACTCATACTGAAATTTTGCTACCCTGCAATCCCAGCCCTCAAGCCAAAGGCAGAAGGCTTGCCACAAGGCCAAGGTCAGCCTGGACAATTACATATGCCTATCCTCTCTCAAAGAACACCCCCCCACACACCCACACACAAATAGAGAACAATGCTGCTAGTGAGCCAACTGGAGACAACCAGCATCACCACAGTTTAAGGCTACACATTTGAAACACAGGTCTGTTTCTTCCCCAAAGTTGTAATCTTTGAAAATAGAATCCAAGTCAGTAACATTTAAAGTTAAGTCCCTCCCCACACCTACCAATGCTGTCCTAACAAGTACAACCATGTTTTTAAAAAATTCGCTATTTTCTACTCTCCAAAGACTTTTTCCAGACATCCACCAAGTTTAGAATATTTTCAGTAGATACTTCCTAGAAATACTGGGATTAAAGGTCTATACCAGGCAGGATATACTCTTATATTAAAAAAAATAAATAAAAATAAAACCAACCAAACAAACCTACACACATAAAAGTAAACATCCCCATAAACCACAATCCTGCATTTCTTAGGTGAAATAATCATTAGTGGCATTTTGTTGTGTTCTTTCAAACTTTAAATGAACTTACTCATATTGTCCAGTAAATTTCATATTTCAATATTGGCACTATGAAAATGAAAAGTATGAAGTAAAAATTTTTTAACTTCTAAATATGGGAACATTAGGCCAGCAAGATGGCTCAGTAGATAAGGGTGCTTGCCACTAACTCCAACTACTTGAGTTTGATCTCTGGACTCCACATGATGGAAGAAAAAACCAATTCCAACAAGTTGTTCTGACTTCCACCTACATACCCAAACCCAATACATTAAAAAAAAAATTTTTTTTTAATAAGCAAACCTGAGAAAGCTAATCTGCTTTCTCTTTCTGCCCTACTGACCAAATTTCACAAAACAGTAATGATTTAATACGGGAAAAAGTTTATGTATCAGATGCAATCAAGCCACATGTTAAAAATGCTTTAACAAGGGCTGTAGGGCTGGCTCAGCAGGAAAGGCACTTTGCTACGAAGCCTGATGGTGAGTTCCATATCTACACCCCGTATGATGGAAGGAGAATCTTGTCCTCTGACCAGTACACACACACACACACACACACACACACACACACACACACACACACACACCACGCAAAATGTTTTTATAAGGCTTTTTGAAAAAAGATTTTTATTTGTGTATTATTATGTATGCCATGTAGTATGGGTATCCAGAGAAGTCAGAAGAGGGCATCAAGTCTCCTGGAATTGGAGGTATAGGTGGCTATGAGCCAGTAGACATAGATGCTGGGAGCCAAATCAGGTCCTTTGGACCAAGTGCTCTTAATCAGTGAGCCATCTCTTTAGTCCCAGTTACATACAAACAACAAAAATGCAAATTTGCAAAGAACTGTTTTTTTTTTATGTATTTTTTATTTTTGTCTCAAGTTTATCAACACTAAGATAATGACTACAGCAAAGTAAATTATTTTAAATGCCAAGATAATAAAGATTGCAGACGTATGTGTTGAAGATTATTGTGCAACTAGGCAAACTAGGAGAGACATGTAAGAAGGCTGGCCTGGAGAGCCAACATGACCTTCTAATTTTTACTGCTATTTATTCATTTATTCATTCATTCATTTAAAGTATGAGTGCTCTGTCTGCACGTACCCCTTTATGCCAGGAGAGGGCATCAGATCCCACTGTGGTCGCTGGGAATTGAACTCAGGACCTCTGGAGGAGCATCCAGTGTTCTTAACTGCTGAGCCATCTCCAGCCCCCTGTTATTTATTTTTCAAGTCAAGGTCTTGTTGTGTATGTATACCAGGCTTGCCTCCAACTCAAGAGACCCTTCTGCCTTTGCCCAATGCTGAGATTAACAGCAAGCACTACCATGCCCAGCCTCAATGGCCTTTAATGGCACCCCCCAGAGACATAGGCCTTCATCAATCTGTTTTCAAAGGGGGATATATTTAATATGGTAGAGCTTTTCAAAGTAATTTGATTCATGTTAGAACATTGGGGTGTTTACAATAATCAATTTCATGCCGGCATTTTTACTCTTGTAGGCAAAGCAAAGGAAAATATTTAAAAAGTTATTACATGTATTTAGTGAAGTGAAGGGAAGCCACACCTGTGAGCCATGGTGTGAATGCATTCAGCACTCAGAGAACAACTGAGTTTCTCTTCCCATCTGTGGGGCCTGGGGAATCTAGCTCAGGCAGTCAGACTTGACAGTTGATATCTTTCCCACTGAGCCATCTTGCTGACCCACTTTTTGCTTCCACCAAAACATTTTCCCCAAGCTGGGTGTGGTGGTACAGAACTTTAATCCCAGCACTAGGGAAGGGGAGTCAGATGCCAGAGCTATATAACAGAGACCTTGTCTCCAAAAACAGAAACAAACACCCAGCCTTCAAATTTCTCAGCTGATGAAAGACAAAAAAAGTTTTGCTGGCTGTGGCGACACACGCCTTTAATCCCAGTACTCGGGAGGCAGAGGGAGATGGATCTGAGTTCGAGGCCAGCCTGGTCTACAGAGTTCCAGGACAGCCAGCACTACACAGAGAAACCCTGTCTCGAAAAACAAAAACAAAAACAAAACAAATGAAAGAATTAGTTACAGGGCTGGAGAGATGGCTCAGAGGTTAAGAGCACTGGCTCCTCTTCCAGAGGACCTGAGTTCAATTCCCAGCACCCACATGGCAGTTTATAACTGTCTATAATCTCTGTTCCAGGGGATTCAACACCCTCACACAGACATATATGTAGGTAAACATCAATGTACATAAAACACAAATAAATTATTAAGCCGGGCGGTGATGGCACACGCCTTTAATTCCAGCACTCGGGAGGCAGAGCCAGGCGGATCTCTGTGAGTTCGAGGCCAGCCTGGGCTACCAAGTGAGTTCCAGGAAAGGCGCAAAGCTACAGAGAAACCCTGTCTCAAAAACCAAAAAAGAATTAGTTATAGCATAGATTGGAACAATCAAATCTGTTAGAAACACCATAAAATAAGGTTAAAACTAGAAACAGGCTATTTATTAAACAAGACCTTATGATCAGGAAATGTGACAGTTAAAACAACGTAGAAATTCTGGAAAGGATGCCATCTTTGGGGGTCATTATCTAACTACCAACAACATTCTTTCAGAATGTTTGGGCTCAGGTAGGTATCTCACAACTTTACTGTCAGCCTGCTTGCTCTAAGAGACCTAGAGACTAGACCTTCTTACTTTTCGTTTTTCAAGACAAGGTTTCACCAGGCTGGCCTGGAACTCAAGAGATCTACCTGCTTCTGCCTCCTTAGTGCTGGGATAAAAGGTGTGTGTCACCACTTTTAAATATGGGCCATCCCAATCATTAAATAAGATGAAATGAAAGCAGGCTTATGTGAATTAAACTTTGTAACTCATCCATGGCAGAATTGTTCAAGATAATTATAGGGGGAAAAAAAAAAATTGAGCCAGGCAGTGGTGGCACACACCTTTAATCCCAGCACTCAGGAGAGAGAGGCAGGTGGATCCACGACCATGCCTGTCATTCACCTTCCCCTACTTTCCAGCAGTCCAAGAAACCACAGTTCAGCCAGGCAGTGGGGCGCACATGCAGAGCCAGGCAGATCTCTGTGAGTTCGAGGCAAGCCTGGTCTACAAAGCGAGATCCAGGACAGAGAAAGCCTGTCTCGGGGGGGGGGGGGGGGGGGGGAGGCAAAAAGAAGCCACAGTTCTATAGGTAGTCAAACACTGTCAGAATACTCCCACAGAAGAAGCAAGCTTGTTCAGCACAGCATCATCAAGCTCTCCTTAACCAAGAATCAGCCAAGACAGAAGACAACACACTTGTACTAACTGTGATGTCAAGGAAATAAATAAACACCAGATCCAAAAGACTCCCAAGGAAGCAAACCCCACACAGCCCCGACTAGGGCTATGTTCAGCTGCCTCCTGACCATGATATGATGCTCAGGTGTTTAGACTGGGATCATCTCAGTTGGCTAAGTTTAAACAGACATTGTTTTTCCCACCATTAAAAAAAAAAAAGAAAGAAAAAGAAGATAAAAGCTGTATGTGGTTGCAAATGCCTGGCATTTTGGAAGCAGAGGCAAGAGGATGGGGAGTTAAAGGCTGTCTGTCCTTGGCTACTGGGTTACTTAAACCCATGAGACGTTGTTCCAAAAAGTTCAAGTCCTGGACAATATACTAAGATGGTTTCAAACCAGGCCGATGGCCACAGGCCTTTAATCCCTAGCAATTGGGAGGAAGAGGCAGGGGGATCTGAATTCCAGGACAGCCAGGACTACACACAGAAACACTGTCTCAAAAAACAAAACACAAACAAACAAAAAACCTGTCTCAGAAACAAACCAACCATTGAATCACATAGTAAGAATCATGATACTTCAGTGTGCCAGACAAAACAAACCCCTTGTTCCCAATATTGGCTCAATCATATAATGCTATTGTTTGTTCTATTTAAACATGATGAAAGTAGAAACCTTCTTTCCTTCTAAGCTAAGGGTTCTGCCCCACCCCTTGACTTTGTTTTTGGAGACAGGGGCCCCCTGAATCAAACACAGGGCTTCCCTAACAGTGCCTCACATAGCTCAGATGCCCCTCCTCCTTTTCTTAAGACTAAGTATTTGTATAGCCCTGAGATGGGGAGAGCCTCTAACTTAAAGACCCTTAAAGCCTACCGTGTTATAATTAGAGATACACTTTTTAAGTTTTGTTTTGTTTTTTACGATTAAAAAAATTTATGTGCATTTTATGTTTCTGCCTTCATGCACCACATCTGGAACTGGATACAGACAGTTGTAGCTGCCGTGTGGACGTCAGGAATTGAACCCAGGTCCTCTGGAACAACGGCCAGTGCTCTTAACTGCTAAGCCATCATTTCTCCAGCTCCTAGAGGCATTTTCTTAAAGGTGGATATTTATAGGGTTTTACTTTAAAACAATAATATACTCCTGGGAGGGTGTGGGGGAAATATGTCTGTAAATCCAGCACTCAGGAGGCAAACGCAACAAGATCCTGAATTGTAGGACAGGCTGGGCCATACAGTAAGACCATCTTCTAACGCCCTCATACAATAAACAAATAAAAATAAAAAAATAAAATTAAAAGGTGCTCTAAGCAATTCCTATAATAGATCAAAAGTAGACTCTTAAAGGCTTTACTGAGGAAAATGTGATGCAGCGCACTGGATATTAATGATGCTTTACTGCAGAAATAATTCTGTTTCACAAATTCTGCCTTGAGTAGTCTCTAGAAGGAGACACTAACCATCAATCATTTTATGTTGGTTTTTTTCTTTTTTTGGTTTTTCGAGGCAGGGTTTCTCTGTGTAGCCTTCACTGTCCTGTTACTTGCTCTGTAGACCAGGCTGGCCTCAAAGGCATGCACCACCACTGCCCTGCTAAAAGTTTGCTATTAATTAGAGAAGGGGGGGGAATCAAACTAAATCTGTGCAGATATGCCATCTAGACAAAGTTCAGCAGTGAAAGCCTAATAAGGACTAGCCAACTGAATCCAAAGCAGAGGCACAGACCTCAACAGCACAACAAACTCTGCAGAGTCTGTGGACTCAACTCCACAACTGCGCAGGTCTAGAACTAAAGTCTGAAGCCTTCTGCTCTGCCCCAACACAAGGGTTAGAACTACCATCTGTGAGATACACAGTAACCTGAAAACAGAAATATTATGTACTTAAGGCTGGGCAGTGGTGGTGTACACCTTTAATCCCAGCACTGAGGAGGCAGAGCCAGGTGAGTTCGAGGCCAGCCTAGTCTACAGAGCAAGATCCAGGCACCAACAACGCCACACAAAGAAGCCCTGTCTTGAAAAACCAAAACCAAAAAGTACTTAAATGTCATCTATACTAAAACTGACTGGAACAGGAGGGAGAGGGAATGGAGGAGCAACCAACCAGCTGGTCATGCAGTTACAAATATCCCAGAACTCAGAAACATGCCCTCTCTGTGTTCATCCATTCCAATACACAACCTCAATTTATAAATCAGTAAAAGCATTATACTGTGACGAAATGAAGCAGTTAATTGCAGACTGTTCAAGTCACCTCTCATTCCCAAACTGGCAGCTAGAGAGTTCCCTTCTTAAGCCTACCCTACTCCTATGAAGAAAGAAAGCTTTTTGAAACACTGACACCACCAACAAAATATTTCCCCTCCTAAAGCCAACTCAGTTACACCTCAGGAATGAGAATACTCCAGAGCTAACTATGACAACAGCTTACAATGAAAAAGGGAAAATGTTGGTCACAACACACTGAACACAGAAATGAGTTTGTCCCATCCACTCCTACAGGGTGGGAACAAATAAAGCCTCTTCCTGTGACTGGGCTTTGTCATGCCAGGCAGGTGCTGGATGGCTGAACTACACCCCTAGCTTTCTCTTCATTATTTCCAGACAGGCTCTCAAAACTAAGTGGTTGCTTTTGAACATGAAATCCTCCTGCCTCAACCTCTGAATAGCTGAGACACTGCACTACCAGGTCTGGTTTCCAGGCTCATCATTTTTGATACTACATGAGATTCATCTTTACAGCCAGTATTTGAAGACAGAGAATTCTGGGCCCCTGGCAGGGGACAGGGGGGACAGAGGAATCCGCATGTGAGCATGACTATGCTTTCTCATTCAGTTATAACCCAAGCTGCAACACACCCTATCTGCTAGCACATGGAACAAACTCACAGGTGTGTGTGGAGGATTCAGAGATGAAAAGAACATTATTTTGAGTGCCAATTGCAACAGAGGCCATTTTACAATTTAATCTCACCTCATGACATTTATATTATGTGACAAAAAAAATGGCCTACATTTTTCACCTTACCAATCTTATTCATTCATTCATTCGGGACAGGGTTTCTCTGTGTAGCTTTGGTGCCTTTCCTGGAACTCACTCTGTAGCCCAGGCTGGCCTCGAACTCACAGAGATCCACCTAGCTCTGCCTCCTGAGTGCTGGGATTAAAGGCATGGACCACCATCATCCAGCTTCATTTTACCAATCTTACTTATTTGAGGGATAAATGAAGTTAGTCAAATGCAAATGGAATAATTGTGTTTCCAAGAGAGGTGGGACAACACTATCTGATGAATGGAGCTCTGCAGCAAAGGGAACACAACGCTCAGTTTACAGAATCACTGAGCCTCTCAATTCAAATCACTCAAGCTGGCCCAATCTACATACACCTTCATTATTAACACATCAACAAGGGCCTGGAAGCAAGATGGGAAAACTGGGATTAGAAGTCATGTCCACACAACCTTTCTCCAGCCTCCCTCACCAGCCTCTTTACCTTTCTGAGCCTTGGCTTTATAACTACAACAGTGACCACACCAAAGTCTAAGGAAAACATCCTATCATGCCTCTCCCACCTGTTTGTTCTTACTATTTTAACTAGTGCTATGGAGACAGCCAAACAGCCTTTTAAATTAAACTCAGAAATATATTACTTCATCTAAGACTTTAATCTTGGGGGCTGGAGATGGCCCAGCAGTTTAGAGCACTTGCTGCTCTTGCAAAGGACCTGGGTTTGAGTCCCAGAACCCACTAGATGGCTTACAACTAGCCACAATTCTGACCAAGAGCACCAGGCATGCACATGGTGCACATACATATACACAGGCAAAACGCCCATACACATAAATCTTAAAGAACTGGTTAAAAAGTTCAGAGTATCAAATAAATTAGGAAAGAAGCAGTTTCCTCTTCCCATACTCATGTAGCAAATGTTAAACTAAATGACACCATAACAACTATTTCATTTATAATGTTTGTAAAGAAATGGGCAACTGCATGCCTAGATCAAGAACTCCTTTAGGGAAAAAAGAAAGAACATTTATTCTCTATGTATTTGGAAGGCCTGAAAGTACAAAGCCAAACTGGCACCCAACCCAGACACTGCTTAAGTCATATAATAAAAGACCATTGTATTGTATTAGTCCAAAAGCAAACTGATACTTTATTTATTTGAGGCAGGATGATCTCTCAAACATAGCTCTGAGTTGTTTGGTGATGGCACACGCCTTTAAGCTCAGCACTCAAGGTAGAGTCAGGTGGATCTCTGTGAGTGGGAGGCCAGACTGGTCTACAGAGTGAGATCCAGGACAGGCTCCAAAACTACACAAGCGAAATCCTGTCTAGTGGGGTGGGGGAGGGGGATGGCACGACCAGAAAAACATAGCTCTGGCTATTCTCAAACTCAAGAGATCCACCTGCCAGTTTCCCAAGTGTTGGGACTAAAGGTGTGGGCCACTATGGGCTTACTTATTTTTGAGGCAGGGTCTCACTATATATTTAGTCTTGGCTGACTGACTTCAAACTCACAGAAGTTCACCTGCCTCTGCCTCTTCCTCTTGGCCATCCTTTTGCATTGGCTTCCAGAGTGCTGGGATTACAGGCATGCATGACCACACTCAGCAAGTTGATAGATAGTATTTACTTTTTTTGATCTGTTGATGGAACTGTGCCTAAGATGAAACTGCACATGCTCATCCCAAACACAGCAAGGTACAGACTTGGACACACAGTAAGCTTAGCTTGGGTAGGAACCTAAAGCCCATCTTTCTTTTTAATGAGTCAGCAACACAAAAACCATGCTCACCACCATTATGATACACATTTGGATCCTTTCTGCTTTGAAGCAACACGGCTACTGTGGACAAGGTACCAGAACAGTTTTCAAGCTGTTCAATCAGAGTGAGCACTAGGGTTTATTTCTATCTTTACACAAGGGAGGACTCTGATGCTATCATCCCTTCTTATAATGAGATCATCAGTAGTTATTTTTGATGGGCAGTAGTTCTTTAACAAGCACTATTTGACTGGTGGAAAATTTAGCTTATTATTTTTACATTTTCTGTGAAAAGCTGGACATGGTGGCACATGTATCTGTAATATACGTCTACAATCTCAACACTTGGGAGACTGAAGCAGGAGGCTGGTGAGTCTGAGGTTGGCCTTCGGCACAGAAACACAGCTGTCTCAAAATAAAATAAGACAATAAACGAACAAATAATAGTTAGAAGGCAAACACACAAAAACAAACACAGTTTTAACCTAAAGAGAGAATTGGTAATAAAACATTGTCTGTTCTGTTTTACTAGGACCTGTACAAGGTGTACCAAGGCCTGCACCTCCTAGTCTAAAACATCTTAATACTGTTTAAAAGGTGTACATAATTACAAAAGGTGAAATACAATTAAAAGCAAGGAGGTTAGGCAACAACATTCATCAAAAGAATTTCAAGGAAACTTTAAAAATTCTGGCTGGCCTCTGCTGGGATTAAAGGCATGCACCAATCAAGTTTTTGTTGTTGCTGTTTTTTGGTTTGTCAAAACAGGGTTTCTCTGCCTAACAGCCCTGGATGTCCTGGAACTCACAGAGACCAGCCTGGTCTCGAACTCCCAGAGATCCCTCCCGAGGTGCTGGGATTAAAGGCCTGTGCCACCACCACCAGGCTCAAGAATTATTTGCTGGGGGAGTTCCTACAGAGCTGCAGCTGGTTTGATTCTGAAGCATTAGCACCTAGCTTTAATCTGCCTTTTGTAACTGCTGCCTTCTGTCTCCTGGTACCTTCTTCTATGTGTATCTTGTCTGAGAGTTTTTTAAAGGTGCAAAGCCTATGCAAACTTGGTTGAGGAACAACCCAGAAAACACAGAGACATTCCTTAACTGAGAATCTGCATTTGGCATTGTCCCTTTAGGGAGTTTAAATAAGAGGTTTGGGGATACAGAAATTAACTTGCTAAACGTGTAAATTGGAGAATAAAAAAAGTCCTTTGCATTGGTGGTAGAGCCAGATGGATCTGTGAGTTCGAGGCCAGCCTGGTCTACAGAGCGAGACCCAGGAAAGGTGCAAAGCCTGTCTCGAAGAAGAAAAAAAGCCCTTTGCTAAGAGTGAAGAGTCAGTCTGGAGAGACTGATCCCCCTGCAGCTGGAAAAGGCTAAAAAAAAAAAAAAAATCAGTGCTCTTGGTCCTCTTTCCACAAACTTTCGTGAACTCACATTTATACAACAATTATTATTTTAGCTGTTTTGAGATGGGGTTTCTCTGTGTAGCCCTTGCTGTCCTTGAACTTGCTCTGTCTGTAGACACTCTCCCTAGTGTTGGGGATTACAGGGACACACTACCATGCCTGGCTTGGAGACAGGTTGGTTGGGTCCCCGTCCCAGTCCATCACAGCAGGGAAGTCAGTGGCAGGAGCTTGAAGAAGGTCTCACATCATAATCAGAAACACAGAGCAATGAATGCATGCTCACACCTTTAAAATTACATTTATTTGTGTGTACAGGTCAGAGGACATCTTGAGGAGTAAGTTGTTTCTACCATGTAGGGGGACCTCAACCATAGAGAGCCTCCTCTATGCTTACACAATTGAGTACCACCCCCCTCCCTGCAATCTAGGGAATGGTGCCACCTACAATGGTTGTGTCTTCCCATCTCAACATAAAAGGCACTCTTAAAACATGCTCACAGGTCAACCTAATTTAGACAATTTTTGAAACTCCCTTTCCTGGTGACTCTAGAGCAGCAGTTCTCAACTTGTGGGTCACGACCCTTCCACAGGGATTATACACATACCAGACATCCTGCATATCAGGCATGTACGTTATGATTCACAACAGCAGCAAACTTACAGTTATGAAGTAGCAACAGAAATAATCTTATGGTTAGGGGTCACCACAACATGAGGAACTGCATTTAAGGGTTGCAGCATAATAGGAAAGTTGAGAATCAATGATTAGAACATGTCATGTTGAAAATAGCATTCTAGTCTTTCCAACTAGATTAAATATTTCTTGAGAGGACTGGAGAGATGGCTCAGAGGTTAGGAGCACTGACTACTCTTCCAAAGTCCAATCCCCAGCAACCACATGGTGGCTCACAACCATCTGTAATGAGATCTGGTGCCCTCTTCTGGCCTGCAGGCATACATGCAGGCAGAACACTGTATACATAATAAATCTTAAAAAAATTTTTAGGGGGGTTGGGGATTTAGCTCTGCGGTAGAGCGCTTGCCTAGCAAGCACAAAGCCCTGGGTTCGATCCTCAGCTCCACATTAAAACAAACAAAAAAACAGGAAAAAAAATTTTTTTGAAAAGATGTATAATTTATTCTTCACTGTCTTCTGATTCCCTTCATAACAGCATGCCATTTTGGATACTCAGAAACACAAGTGCTATTTAGGACACAATCCTATCAGATTAGAGGTGACCTCAGAACACATTTTAACTATTCTACAGTAAATGGTCATCTGAAAACCAGTTACAATCACTTAGTTGGGAAACAAAAAGTAGCAGTGTCTAGTCTAACAGCCCAAGGAGTGGTCTTACTCTTTCCATACAGATGACCAGCCATCTAGCTGACTCAAAATGTTCACAGTCAGCACCTAGAAACTAAGGCCTGGCAATATATTGTTGTTTTGTTTTTTGAGTATAGTAAGTAATTTTTAAAAAGCTTATTCCTAGCCAGGCAGTGGTGGTGCCTGCCTTTAATCCCAACACTGGGAGGCAGTAGGCAGGCTGATCTCCATGAGTTCAAGATCAGCCTGGTCTAAAGTTCAGACAGGCAGGGCTATACAAATAAACCCTGTCTCAAAAAACAAACAAACAAAACTTACTTTGTTTGTTTGTTTTTTATTTTTTTGGTTTTTTCGAGACAGGGTTTCTCTGTGTAGCTTTGGTGCCTTTCCTGGAACTCGCTTTGGAGACCAGGCTGGCCTCGAACTCAGACATCCACCTGCCGCTGCCTCCCGAGTGCTGGGATTAAAGGCGTGTGCCACCACCGCCAGGCAAAACTTCCTTTTAAATTTTAAAACAGCAACCTCATTTGATGCGAGATTAAAATACTGAGATTCAAGTGGGGTGTGGTGTAGCACACAAATATAAACCCAGCATTGGGAAGATGAGATGCAGGGTCTGCCACAAGTTCAAAGGTACCCTTGCTACAGAACCAGTACCAAGGCAGCCAAGGGCACCTGGAAGGGCAGGAAGCCTTGTTGAGAAAAATAAATCCACACTCCAATTGTTCTCAGCAGTTTCTGAAAAACTGTGTCGTCAGAAAATATTCAACAAACACAAAAACCTCCTTTTTACACTAAACCACAAAGGAGTAAGCATACAGTGCTCCAAAAAGTCTTCCCAACACAAATACTAACATAATCCTTAATTTTGCACTAAAATTAATTGGGTTTTGTTTTGTTTTGTTTTGTTCTGGTTTTTTGTTTTGTTTTTCGAGACAGGGTTTCTCTGTGTAGTTTTAGTGCCTGTCCTGGAACTCACTCTGTAGACCAGGCTGACCTTGCCTCAAACTCACAAAGATCCACCTGGCTCTGCCTCTTGAGTGCCTGGATCAAAGTTGTGAGCCGCCACCACCGCCCGGCAAAATTGTTAAAATTAACTGTGAAAACGAACCCAAAATGAAGTGGAGGCGAACATTCTATATTAGAAAATTGCACTAATAAGACTTCAAAAATACAACACGACCAAAAGCTTAACCTGTTCTCCCAATTCTTGGGGAAAAACCAATGGAACCAGATAACCTGAGATACAAATCGTAGTTATCACTTTGCTGAGTAGACCCAGCACCATGTCTGAAATACAGAAAGAGGTCAACTCGGGGGATTACTAACACTACTTGTAGCCACAAAAATACAATCAAGAAACTTTTCCAACCAAGAGAGGGCACAAAATTTAACTCTCTTCCAGTTTGTGTTGCTCATTCTAAACATAAATGGCACCATGCCAAAGTACGTTACACAGAGAAGGATTTCACACTACCCAATTTGAGTCAGCATATACATCATAAATTAAAATGACACTGGATTTCCAATCCCAAAGCTCTTCGTGTAGTATGACTCACCAAATCCTCCATTTCTTCCAACTAAGAAAACTTTATACTACCCCCTTGAAACCCACTATGACCTTCGTAGAAATCGGGTTAGTGACTTTTTTCATAATCGTTAAACGCATTTTAAGCGGGGCTCCGAGGAAGACAGCTTATGGAAGCCAACAGAAACGCGATGTGACCTTTCCACAGGCGCTGGGGTCTGCCCTAAAAGCCCGCCTCTGGGGGACCCTGTGCCCAGCGCCGGCGCCAAGAAGCCAGCCCGGGTGCAAGCGCAATGCCTTTCCTCCACATCGCTGCAGGTCCAGGTCCCGTTCTTGGGCCCAAAGCAGAGCCAGTCCCTGGCCGGACCACGCAGGGTCCCGGCTGCCCTGCTGCCCCGCTCCCCAGCGTCGGGCCGGGTCGGGCCGGGCCGGGAGGCTCGGAAGCCCGGAGTCCGGCGCGAGGCGCCATCTTAGGGCCGCGGCGGCGGCGGCGCCATCCAATCAGCGCACGGGAGGCGGGGGGCGCCGGGTCGCTCGCGAGTCGCCGCGGGCAGCGCCGGGCGCCGGTGTACGAGGTTCGAGGGGCCCGGCCTCCGTGCCGTGCCGCCATGTTGCACCGTCCCCGCGGCCTCCTGATCGGAGGGCCCGGGCAGCGGCCGCACCTGGGGCCTAGAAGAGCTCACCTTCTCGCAGAGGCTCTTGACCTGGGACTCGGAGAGCTGCTTGCACTCGTTCAGCTGCTCGATCCACTGGTCCAGCTCCTTGGTGAACAACTTCTCGTCCATGATGACGCCCGCCCGCCCGAACCGGCTGCCGCTCCGCGCTGCTCCCGCGCCGCCGCCCGCACCCGGGCCACACGCACACGCCGCCGCCGCTCCCCGGGGTGCTTCCTGCGGCCCCTGGCGGCTGCTAGGCGCTGGCGCCGGCCCGCTGGCTCGCTCCGCAGTGCTGGGCCGCCGGCCGCTGTGCCTCCTCCTCCGCTCGCCCTAGCTCGGGACTCGGCTTTCTGTAATGGCGGCCGCCCGGCGTGGTGACGTCACGCCGGCGTCGGGGGCCGCGGGGAGGGCGTCGGAGCCGGGCCCGGACCCGAAGCGGCGCACCTTGAGGCCCAGGCGCAGGCGCAGCGGAGCTGGCTGCCAAAGGAAGTGCCTTCGATTTCGGGGCGTGGTCCTCCCGCGGGGAGGGCGGCGGGGGAAGGGAAGAACGGAGTTGGAGCAAGCGCAGTGCTCGAAGCGGCGAACCCTGTTAATCCCGGAGCTCCAGGCTCCGAAAGACGCCTGCGCGGACTCCGCGCATGAGCAGTCCGAGTAGGCGAGGGCTGGCTCTCCGTGACCTGGTCTCTCTGCTGCCGGGTGACACCTCTCAGATGTGGTCTTGGGCCTGGCGGCCTGATCACTGAAACAACAGTCACAACACTAAGGCGCGTAGTCCTGCAGCCCTGGGAACCGCATGAGAGTCCCACATCTTTGAAGACTAGAACTGACGCCTAGTGGCAGGCTGCCTGGAGTGACCTTCCCCACCTCTGGGCGTTGCAGGCTGCTGTAATTAGGTCATTCGTAGGCGGGGGAAGGTGTACCTGCTTGAGTGTGTCACTCGCTCAGCTGACACCCCCAGCAGACACCTGTCCCAGCGCGATGGAGGGGCCGAGGCCAGGCCATCGATCCTGGCCTCGTCCCGAGCCTAGCTTCCTCTCCTGGGGCCTTCCGCAGCTCCGGTGTGCACTTTTCTCCAAGTCCCGCGCCCACTGTAAATGATCCTGGCCTACTTTCTAGAGGACAAGCCGGTAGAACGTGAACATATCGGTCCTGGCTGCGTTCTAGTGCTGGGAGAAGCAGCTACAGGAAAGGAAGCTGATACTCAAGGATTGGCCCTTGACCTGGTTATTGAATCTCTTTGGGGTTTGCGAAACATTTTCACATTGTACTGTCCCTGCACTTACAGAGATACTTGGCTCCACAGAGCGCCAGCTGTTTAACCAGATCCCATGTCTAGAGGATAGAGGGGTCATGCAGACAAACAAGGGCTGCTGCCCTAGTGGAGCTTGAGTACCAGGGAAATGGATGGAATGGACACAAGTTATACACTGCTCTCCCCGAGCTCGAGAGGTATAGAAGTCAAAGGATGGTTAACCATGAAGGGCAAGGCAAGAGCTGATCTTCCAAGCTCTACTGTGGGGAGCAGTCAAACCTGATCATGCTGGGCAAGACACAGCTCTGAGGGCATCACCCTGACCCACAAGCTAAGAGAGGGCCTCAGTGGCCCCATCCACAAACGGCAGGGCTGAAAATCCTCCTTTATCAAGGACAACCTGCTTGGCCAGGTGAACTGGCTTGACCAGTTCTGCTTTTCCTGGGTAACTCCCTCTAGTGTGCCTGAAGAAAGTACCCGAGATCTACTTTTCTAGAAGCTTACTTACATACTTGTTCTGCCAGAGTGGAGAAAGGTAATTTCAGCTCAAATTCTGACTGGATTGCAGTGAACAACGCCAAATAGCAGACGGAGGTGTAAGAGTTAAAGACTGTGTGAGAGGAATAAAGAAATGATTGTTGGGTGCCCATAGTTATACAGCTATGTTCACTGCGTTGCTTTTCTTATTCTTCACCATTGCCCTGGACCCCTGTGAGAACTGGGCCTGTCTTGAAGAGTAGGAAGCAGGCAGGATACTGCCAAGGTCTCAGCTAGAGTCATACAGCTCCGGAAATACAGAAGAGGATCAGCATGCATCCCTTTGCCTCCATTTTTCACCTGTAGACAGTGATGATGTTAGTTTGGCAGACTGAAAAGTACTAAATACCCATTATATATGCTAAGGTTATATAATGAGGGTTCTTCCAAAGTAACTAGCTAGGCACTCCTTGCTGATAGCGTTAATGTGTTATTTATTTTCTCTTGATGCAGGTTACTTGGCTCACCACCCTCACAAAATGGAGGGAAGATATAATTATATGTACTTAAAACATCCTGCCAAATAATTAGATGCTCTGACTTAACTTCTTGAGGAATGACTTCTAGGAAGCTCTCATTAGTATTCAGGCAGTGAAATAAGGCATACCAGATCATAAACAATACAGAACCATGCAAATCGGGGTGCCTTTCTCTCAGCGGGAACTGAGAATGCTTTCGTACTCTGTAGAGCCTCAAAATAATCAAGGGAGCTGAAAGTTGGGTTTGATTAATCTGGTCTCAACTAATTTGACCCAAACGACTCAATCTGAGAGCTGATGAATATACTTGGAACAAAAAATTTAAAACAGCTGGGAGTGATTTCTCATGCTTGTAATATCATCACTAAGGAGGATGAGGCAGGAGGATTTCTTTCATTTCAAGGACAGCCTGGGCTATACAGTGAGTCCAAGGCAAGTGGGGTTGCAGTGTAAGACCCTGACTTGAAAGCCAAAAGATAATTTAAAAAGAAATAGAATTATCCTTTTAACTTCTGGACAAAACAAAAACAAAAAAAAATCATTAAGACAGCTTTGATCATGGCTTAGATGACAAATCCAGTGTAGAGCGAGTCTGTGTTGCCCAGGATGTTTTAACACAGCTAGAAATAAAAATCATGTGATGATGGGGTGGGGTAGGAGGCAGATAACCTTGAACAAATAGCGGTATAATAGACACTCTTAGCCAAGACATTAAACTGACAGTGAGCATGGAGAAGAAATAAGATACACTTCACCAGCATTGTCCTGCTACACTGTAGTTTCTTGTTGGTGCTGCTTCCCTGACTTAACCCAGTGACATGGAAAGCAGAGCCATGGAAGGACCAGCTCTAGGGTCAATGGGACTGGGTTCAAATCCCTGTTCTGCAGATGCGGGGGGGGGGCACCCTCCCTCCCCCTTCTCTCCCTACCTCCCTTCACTCTCTTCTCTTTTTCTTGCTTTCTTTCATCAGGAACTCACTGTGTAGACAAGGCTGGCCTAGAACTCACAGAGCTCTGCCTGTCTCTGCCTCCAAGGGCTGGGATTAGAGGCACAGCCACCACACCCAGTGTCATCTAGAGTCTAAGTCCTGGCTCCCTTAGCTATAGAGTAAGGATAATTGTAATAGCCAGGTAAGTCTATTCTGAGGGTTACGTGAGATTATAAAGGTATAGCACTGAGCAGCACAGAGTACATAGCTAATACATGTTTTAGATAATTTTTATTGCAAATCCGATTTTAAACATGTCCATTACCCATTAGAATCCCTCAGGTATATCAAAACATGTATAATCAAATCATAGCAGGAAGTGGAGGTGGGAGAGGAAATTCAAGCAAGGAAAGAGGTAGAAATAGAATAATTCCCTCGTCATCAGGAGACCTCTTGTATAGAGACAGTTACTTAGAAATAAATCCAAGAATTAATACATGAGAGGCTCATGATCCTCTCAGCTCCAAATCCTGTGTCTAAAAAGATCACCAGACCAAAAAAGGAGAACATACTCTTTGCACCTACGTCTCCTAGGCCTCAGAAGCCCCAGGCAGCATCTTACTGGCCCTGCTCAGGGAAGAAGGCCTAGGATGCTCACCCACCAGCCTTCTGCACTCCATATAACCAAGGCTACCAGAGATATCTATCTCTTCCTTTTTGTAGTCTTCAGGAAAAAAATATGCCTTTTCACCTACACCGAGTTTTATAGATGTAGCCAAAGTTTTGTGGCCAGGAACTTTGTCACAGAAACACTACTGACCTTCCTCCCAACTCCTGTCACTTGACTAAAGGCAGAGAGAGGATCACGTCGCTGCCTGATGCCCATGACGTCCAGGCAGTTCTCAGTTACACAGGGAAACAGCACAGGAAAAGGAAGGCAAAGTTCACTGTCCAGAAGGCAGGCCAAGCCTCAGGAACACTGCCACTAGCCCTGCAGTTCCCAGGAGCCCTGCCATAAGTCTATTTACTGACAGAGGTGACTATTTATAGTGTAAAAAGTACCTTAGGAAACAATAGGTATCTCAGGGTGTGGTGGGACATACCTGTATCCCAAGCACTCAGGAGGCTGAGGCAGTGGGATCCTGAGCTTGGGGCCAACCTGGGCTGTACAATGGGACCCTGACTCAAAGCTAACAAACAAAAAATGACAGCCATTTATTTGTATGAAGCATCTTTCCCAAATACAGGAGGTGGTAATCGTTGAGTGGGATTATTTTTTAACCTGTGCTTACTTGATTCTTCTGTAATGAGTACATATTACCTCTATGACAATGAAAACAAAACACCCAGGATATCTGAGTAGACAGGGCATATCTTCAGAGAGTCACAGGTTCAAAGAACTCATGGCTAGGGGCCACAGAGTTAAGTAAGGCACTTGCTACCAAGCCTGATGACCTGAGTTTGATCCTGAGATCCACAGGGTGAAAAGAGAGCACTGATTTCCTGAGGGCTGTCCTCTGAGCATGTGTGCTGTGAAATGTGCAAATACACACATAGATGAAAAGTAAATATATAAAGGAATATGTAAAACCTCATAGCCAGGAGGCCAGCTAACTATTGCACCGTGCCATTATTTATGGCCCCCACTTCCATATAGAAAGGAATCCCAGCTCTCTTAGGGTCTTCTCATTTGCCTCCTCACCAGGCATCCCAAGATTCCAACTTGTTGCAGGGCGGTCCCGGCACATGGGGCAGTTAGTCCCAGCACTTGGAAGGCAGAGGCAGGTGGATCTACATGAGTTCGAGGACAGTCTGGTCTACAAAGTAAGCTCCAGGACAGTCAGGGCTACACAGAGAAAGCCTGCCTTGAAAAACCAAAGAGGAGCGGGGAGGGAGGGAAAGAGAGATGGGGAGAGAATTCCAACTTGTCTTGTCTCCTGTCTTCCCTCTTGCAGGCTCTGTCCTCACTTCTTGGGCTCCCTTACCCCCAACCCCAGCCCCCACCACCCAAGTTGTTCTTGCCCACCATGTTCCCAAGCTCAGCCTTTGCTCTAGAATGTTCCCTGTGTCTATATGAGGCCTAGCTGTCCACAGTAAGTTTGAACTTCTCTGTTGACTTTTGGTCTCTCTTCCTCATCTTTTCTGTTTTCTTTATGCCCCTTTTCTCCTCTTCTCCTCATGTCTTTCCTCCCTTCCACCCTTTCTCTCTCTCATGCTTTTTTCTTCCTTTCTGTGGTGCCGGGCATCAAACCCAGTGCCTCTCCCATGCCAGGCAAATGCTCTAACACTCCAGGTCCATATAGCTCTCCTGAAGTTGACAGAGGAGCCAGCAGGCAAGATGGCCCTTGATTACTACATATTCATTATTTAAATTCATTTTGTCTTTTTTTTTTTTCTTCCAGAGCTGAGGGGGAACCCAGGGCCTTGCGCTTGCTAGGCAAGCGCTCTACCACTGAGCTAAGTCCCCAGCCCTCATTATTCAAATGTAAAATGTGAGCATTAGTAAGAGGGCAACTTGCAGGGGTTGGTTCTCTCATTCCACCATGAGGAACCCTGGGGTGGGATTCCGGTGGTCAGGCTCAGTGGCCAAGGGCCTTTATCTACCGAGTCGCCTCCCTGGTCTTTCTGTGTTCATCCCTAAATTCTGATTCTGGGGGATGACAATGGAGTTGAGTCCCCAAAGAAAAGAAGGAACAGATAATGTGTGCAGACAAAAGTGGTGGGGTGTCTACGAGCCGGTGGTCAGTTCTCTGAGGAAGCATGCTAATTATCTGCCTCATCTTTAGGGGAACAGATAAACAGCCATGAGCCTCTGTCCATCACTAACACTAAGAAGAGACAGCATTTGTTTTTGGTTTTTGTTTACTTTTTTGTTAGTTTGTGGTTTTTTTAGACAGGGTTTCTCTGTGTAGTTTTGGTGCCTGTCCTGGATCTCGCTCTGTAGACCAGGCTGGCCTCCAACTCACAGAGATCTACATGACTTTGCCTCCTGAGTGCTGGGATTAAAGGCATGCACCACCACCTCCTGGCAAATTCTCAGTTCTTTAATTCATGTAGAGATAGTCTCTCCACCCTCAGAGGATGTTTGGCAATTTAGTCTTCTTTTCCTTTATTTCTTCTTTTCTTTCTTTCCTTGGGGTCTCATGTAGCCCAAACTGGCCCTGAACTCACTATGTAGCCAAGAAAGAACTGGAACTCCTGACCCTCCTGTCTTTAACCTCCCAAGAGTTGGGATTATAGGCATGCAACACTACACCTGGTTGGATTTTGTTGGTGATGTTTTTTGTTTGTTTTGGTTGGGTTTGGTTTTTGGTTTTTCAAGACAGAGTTTCACTGTGTAGCCCTGGTTGTCCTGAAACATGCTCTGTAGGCCAGGGTGGTCTGAATGCACAGAAATTCACCTACCTACCTCTGCATCCCGAGTGCTGGGATTAAAGGTGTGCACCACCACCATTACCTGGCTTGTTGTTGTTTAATAGACATTTTTGTTGAGAAATTTTAATGATTTAGTTATTTATTTAATGTGCATTGGTGTTTTGTCTGTGTGTATCTTTGTGTGAGGGCATCAGATCCCCTAGAACTGGAGCTACAGATAGTTGAGTTGCCGTGTGGGTGCTGGGAATTGAACCTGGATCTTCTGGAAGAGCAGCCAGTGCTCTTAACTGCTGAGCCATCTCTCCAGCCCTGAGAAATTTTAGATTTATATGCAGCTGTTAAAAATAATATGAAGAGATCACCATTTCCCAACACCAACATCTTGCAGTGTTATAATACAATGCTACAACTTGGATACTGTCATCGACTCAGCCAGTGTGTGTGACTCACACTTCCCCAGTTTTAGATACACATTTGTGTGTTAGTCTCTATATAGTGTTCTACCAGCTGGCATTTTCTTTTGCATCTACATTTTTTTTCTTTCTGTAAAAAGGACCTTAATCTTCACAATTATGATTCTCTCAAGTACCTGATTTCCAAAAAGGAATTTGGCTCCTAGCTCTGGGGATTCTAGAAGACTAAGATCCCAAAACCTCTACAGCTCTCAGTTCCAAAAATCAGCCCAAACCATTTTGAGACAATGTCCCATTATGTTGCCCAGACTAGCCTCAGACTTGCTCTATAGCCCAGGCTGGACTCAAACTTGTGATTCCTGTCTTTCAGCCTCCTGAATCCTGGGACTACAGGTATGTGCCACCATGACAGGCATAGGAATGCAGTGGGTAAAAGGTGATAGGAAGACAGGGGGAAAGGAAGGAAAATTCAAAGGCACAATGCATAGCCTGTCATAGCTTGAATTCACAATGTCCCTCACAGGCTCTTGTTGAAATACTTCTTTCCTGGCTAGGGCGCTGTTTTGGCAGGAACCTTTAGGAGGTGGGTCTGGCTGGTAGAAGTAACTTATTAGAGACAGGCCTTTGAAGATTCTAACCCAGACTCTGCTTCCAACCTTCTCTGCTTCCTAGCCCACCGCTGTGGTGGTCTAAATGAGAAATGTCCCCCATAGGCTCATGGCTTTGAACACTTCATCCCCAGTTGGTATCACTGGGGCAGGGACAACTCAGCCTTAGGAGCTCATGTGATGCCACCACATGGCCATGAAGCCGCAGGACTTGCTTGATGGCTCACTTTGGGTCTTGATTTGCTGCAGTGTGGTGCTCCATTCCTGTTCTTCCCTTTGGGGATGGTAATGTTACTCTGTGCCACTGTGTGTTGGAAGTACTTACTTTTGTATTCTACAAAGTCTCACAGGTGAGAGATTGCCTTGAGTCTCAGAAGAAACTTGGGATTTCTGAACAGTGGTGGGACATTACACTATGTGGAATATTCGGTTGAACTAAATGCACTTGGCATCAAGAGATGGCCATAACCCTTTGTGGGGCTGTGGCAGAACATTATGATTTAAGTCTGAGATGTGCCCCACAGGCTCTTGAGAGTGTTGTTGTTGTTTCCCAAAGTGCTGGGATTGTAGGCATGTGCCACCATGCCCAGCCAATCTCAGTGCTTCTTCCCTAGCTCTTGGCACTATTCTGGGAGACTTTAGGGCCCTTAGAAGGTGAGCCAGGCTAGTATAGCTCACAAGGGGCAGGCCTTAGGCAGTAACAGCCCAGACCTTGGTTTCAGCTGCTCCTGCCTTCCCTACCTTAGAGATGTACCCCTCTGAACCCATGAGCCCAGATGAATCTTTGCTCCCTTGGACTGTTTCTATCAGATATTTTATCATAGTGCTAAGACATGGAACTACTACACAGCCCACTGAACACAGTGCTAAGACATGGAACTACCACACAGTCCAATGAGCACAGTACTAATACATGGAACTACCACACAGTCCACTGAGCACAGTGCTAAGACATGGAATTACCACACAGTCCACTGAGCACAGTGCTAAGACACGGAACTACTACACAGTCCACTGAGCTTGGGTCCCAGCAGGGAGGCAGGCATTCCAACAAGCAGACAGATCATTTATTAATCATGTCCCCAAAAGAGAGGACACTGCTTGGTGACATTGGGAAAGTCTTCCTGCAGAAGCTGATGCATGAGCTCCATCTTGAAGGAGGGCCCGGAATTCTCTAGCTGAAAAGAACTGTTGAAAACCATTCCTTTTCAATCATATCTAGTCTATTCTCAGTGCTTGGAGAGAACACAGGAAACCATGTCTACATTTGTTTACAATGTCAAGGTGTCAAATTCTTCAACCCCTCTGTGCAAGTGCGAGGCCAAGAGATTTTTCCCCCTTGAGTCTGTTTTCCACTGTCTTGTCCAGATTGGACACCAGATCCTGCCTGCTTAGTTTGAGAAAGGCATTTTATCTCTGGGGCTTTGATCGCATCAGAGCTTATATTTAAAGCATGAGAGATGAGAAAAGACCGCAGCTATGCCCTTGACTCTGTCTCATGGTGGCACCACCCTCCTCCTCTCTACTGAAGACTCTGGAAGCCAATCCTTCAACTGTTGGTGGGAGTCAGAGCTGGTCAAGGCATGAATAAAACATCTTAGCCCGATGATTACTGAGTTATCCCTTTCATCAAGGGTTCATCAGAACCTCCCAGAGGGATGGGGGTCCTGACCCCTCATGTCTGTTTTCCCGGTGTTTGCTAGTTAGCTCCCTCCTATGTACTCTGGCTCAGACACCCCAGGGATTTCTGTGTGGGCTTCAGGTTCCCCATAAGGATGCTCAGTTCTCAGCTGTTTTCACAGAGACCACACTCTACCACAGACTGACTCCTAGCAGACCCATACTCTGAACAGCCCCTGAAGCCATGGTGAAGGCATCTTTTTTTTTTTTTTAATGATCTCTGTGTTTTTTGTGTATGTGTGTGTGTGTGTTTTGTTTTGTTTTTTGTTTTTTTACAAGACAGACAGAGTTTCTCTGTGTAATATTGGTGCATATCTTGGATCTCGCTCTGTAGACCAGGCTGGCCTCGAACTCACAGAGATCGCCTGGCTCTGCCTCCTGAGTGCTGGGATTAAAGGTAATTGCTACCACTACCCAGCTCTGCAGCTTATTTAATTCCCAAACCTCAGCACTTTCTCTGCAGCACCATCCTCATAGGGTTAGTTTACTCTTTAAATAAATGGCCTGACTGGGCTTAATGATGCTTGCCTTTAATTCAACCACTGGGGAGGCAGAGGCAAGCTGGTCTCTGTGAGTTCGAGGCCAGCCTGGTCTACACAGTGAGTCCCAGGACAGCCAAAGTTAAGTAGTGAGAGTTTGTCCTAAACAAACAGATGAATAAACAAATAGCCTAAGCTGGAGAGGTGGTTTGGTGGTTAAAAGCATGCACTACTTTTTCAGAAGACCCAAATTTAATTTCCAGAACCCACATCAGACAGCTCACAATTGCCTGTAACTCCAGCTCCTAAAGATCTGGACACTGAGGGCACCTGCACATACCCACACACAGAAACACACACACACACACACACACACACACACACACACACATATACATATATATACATGTATACATATACATATGTATATATATCATAAAAAATAAAAATAAAAATAAAGCCCATGTGAAGCTTTTAGCCTGTGGCTGGCACGTCATCTATATGAGCTGTTCTTAACATTATTCTGAGACAGAGTCTCAAAAAACCACAACATACACATCACACACATTCATACCACACATATCCACATACAGTTGTGTCTTTCTGGTTTTTTTGGGTTTTGTTTGTTTTAAGGTGGGGTCTCTCTCTATAGACCAGGCTGGCCTCAAACCAGTAATTGTCCCATCTCAGCCTCTCAAATGCTGGGATGACAGGTATGAGCCACTATGTCCACCTTCCCAGCTTGTGTGTGTGTGTGCGCTTGTGTGTGTGTGCTTGTGTGTGTCTATATACTCAGAGGAAATTGAAAGCTGGGTTTGTACTGTGTAACCTGCTTTATTCATTTATGGATCATGAGCACTGCCTCATGTACTTAGTTACTATGTGACAATCACATTTTTCTTTCTTTTCTTTTCTTTGTTTTGTTTTGTTTTTCGAGACAGGGTTTCTCCGTATAGTTTTGGTGCCTGTCCTGGATCTCGCTCTGTAGACCAGGCTGGCCTTGAACTCACACAGATTCATCTGGCTCTGCCTCCTGAGTGCTGGGATTAAAGGCGTGCGCCACTGCTGCCACCACCACTTGGCTACTATCTGGTTTTCTAATATGTTGATATTCATACAATTCATAATGCATGATCTTGGCCCTTAAATTGCTTCCTGTTTTCATTTCTGTATACAGTGCTGTGGTAAATGTCCTTGCTCATAAGCTTGTGTCCCTGGCTCTATTTCTTCAAGACAGATACCTAGGAGTGGCCATCTCTACTCTGTTATTGTTTTGCTAATATTACGTATGCAGAATTGTATCATAATTCCGGGCTCATGACATACATTCTCATAGTTGACCAGTGGATGGTCCGATCTTATGGATTTAGGCAACAAATTTATTAATTTAATAATGTAATCAGTAACCAGTATTTAAACACAGCCTGTCATCTCCCTCTCCTCCCCCACCCAAGAGCACCATATTGATCTATGTTCATTTCCTTGCTTTTCTTTTTATGTTGTTTCATTGTTTTTATATGTATTCCTAAAGTATAATTTTTTTTTTACAAATAGGGTATCATGTTGTATGTCATTGTTTAGGACTTTTTCTGTGTTTAATATTAACTGACTAACATCCAACTATATCACTGCACATTGCTGTGGGTTATTCACGTTGATGGATACAGAGACATCCAAAGCAAAAATGTCACTCTCCCACGGCTGGCAAACACCATTTCCAAGGCTTTCCTCTTCCACACAGCACATCTGTGGCGTCATCAACATCTCCTTCACTTGCACCAGCCACAGCCCAGACCCTCTGGATACTCATTCCCAGTGTTCATACTTGTATGGCCTGAGAGCCACGCTGCCAGGCCACTCTCCAGACGGAGAGAGCTGTTGCTCCTCCTCCAGGAACAGGATGTGCACCTTCCCACACTCTTCCTAATGACAGGATCATTTCAGCCATTTCGACCATTTCACGGACAAAAGGTGACCTCTCTTGGCTCTGTGGCCATGTCCTGAGTCCTCTTAAAGCTGAGAAGAGGTTTTCGGTTCTAAGGATTGTCTCCAGTCTGATAACAGCAGTGATTTCTGGGCCGCATTTCCCAATGGCTCAGCTGCTTTCCCATGTGCTGAAAGGGGTGATGGAGTTGGAAGGAGGCTGTGAGGGAGCCAGGGTGGGAAACGTGCCCAGCTTACCACAGTGGAAGACTGTCTCCTGGTCCCAGCCCTGCCAGTGTCAGATCACTCCTAATGAAACAGGTATTCTCTCCCCCTACTCCCTATCCTAGGAAAGCCAGTAGAATGCTGCCCTTTGTTCTTGAATTGATAAATTTAAACCTGCTGCTATGCTCTGCAGTAAAAGAACTTTCTATTTTGGGCTTGGTGACATAGCCAAAACCGAGCAAGAACTGCAGGCTGCAGCATGAGTTAATAGCTTTCTTTAGGGGAGAGAGGATCCACCAGCAAAAGAACCTTCAAACGTGTGGCTTCTGCATAGCAACACGCAGCCCATCTGTCTATCTTTCTGCTGACAGATGTATTTCAAGACTAAAAACTAAACACTACTTAACATTCAAAAGAAACTGGGGGATTAATCCTGAACTGACAGCTACCCCCTTCCTGAAAGCATCTCCTGTAGCTAAGGCTGGCCTTGAATTCCTGATCCTCCTGCCTCTACCACCCCAGGCCTGAGATTTACAGGCTTGAGCCACCAGGCTCAGTTTGGATTTCTTAGTCAAATGCAAGAATTTGCTGATGTCCCCTGTGTCCTTTGCACTCAAACTGTCACGGAAGACAGTTCTGTCCTCAGGAGATTCCTAGTCACCAAAAAAATGATGCTAAGTTGAGGAGTGTCAGAGCACTACCCAAGAACAAGTTATTCTCTACTAGTCTGCTTCCATGTGAGAAACCCGCCATAGTTGGGGAGGGGGCTCCAGAAGACTCAGGTACCCAGAAAGGGCATGCTCAGATCTATCCAAGCCTGGCACCAGTTAGCACAAACCCAGGTCTGGAAGAACTGGGCAGCAAAGTGTGAGTCCTCTCACTCTTTCTTGTTAACGTTTCTCTTATGAGAAGTTTCAAGTGTGTCCAGAAGTACAGATGACAATGAGCTCAACTCCATTAGCTACTGTCTGGTTTCAGTGACTACCAACATATGTCAGTCTCATCCCATCCATACTAACCGTCCCCACATATCCATTTTAGAGCAAACAGAGTCCTTGTCACCTTTACACACTTTATATGTACCTGCAGGAAACACTGACTTTTCTCAACAATTACTGTATTGAGGTTGAAAAAACAATGATGTATTAGTGTCATCTAGGGTCAGAGGTCAAACTCATCTGGTGTTTCTTGTTCTTCGCTGACTTCCTGCAATAGTTTGGTCTGACTCAGAGCAAAGCAATGCCATTTGAGCAGCTGGAGTGGGGGAAATCTGTAACTTGTAACTGTAGCACTTTGTAGGTAGAAGCAGGAGGATTAGGGAGTTCAAGGCCATTCATCCTCTGCTATACACAACAAATCCCAGACCAGGGTGGGCTACTTGAGACCTTGTCTCAAACAAACACAAATAAAACAAAAACAAAAATAAAAAAAGAACAGGCCCACAAGATGGCTTAGCTTGGGGACACTTGCTGCCAAGCCCAGGAACTTACTCAATGGAGAGACCCCTGATCTCACACCGGAACACTAACTAACTAAAATGAAAGCACACTAACACCTCTTGCATTTGTGGATGGAGCTCATCGCTAGGCCGAGCAGAGAGCAGGATCCAGTCTTTGTTTATGGTTTTAGTTACTTTTAATTTGTAATTTTTGGGGGCAGCCCTGGCTGTCCTGGAACTCGCTCTATAGACCAGGCTGGACTGGAACTCACTCTGCCTCCCAAGTACTGGGATTAAAGGCTTTCACCACCACTGCCCAACTAGTTTATATTTTTGTTTTAAAGATTTATTTATTTATTATGTATACAAAAGAGGGTGCCAGATGTCATTACAGGTGGTTGTGAGCCACCATGTGGTTGCTAGGAATTGAACTCAGGACCTCTGGAAGAGCAGTCAGTGCTCTTAATCTCTCACCATCTCTGAGCCATCTCTCCAGCTCTAGTTTATAATTTTTAAAGTTTCAATTTGTAACAGCATCCTCCACCCTTGCCTTTGCTTATAATACTATTTTTTGTTTGTTTGTTTTCCTTTTTGAAACTGTCTTACTCTAGCCCAAGCTGGCCTCAAACTCATGAGTAAACTTGCCCCAGCCTCCTGAGTCCTGGGATCCCAGGTATGAGCCACCGTGCTTGGCTAGTCACTCTTTCTTATCGTCCACTCTCTGGTAGGACTGAAAGGTCTTTTGCTTGGCCGGCTAGTTAACAGACTACTCCAGTCTAGCACTATAACGTAACCACCAGTTTATCGCACACACTGGAGCCTATGGGTGGGAATTGAAAGGCGGCACTGTGGGGGTGGCTTCTCTCTGTTCCATGCTTATTTGGGGCCTCCTCTGGGAAGATTTGGAGTCTTCAATGATGTCACAGCTGAGATCTAATGACACCTGAAGGTTTGATGACCCCCGAACAAGGCTGCAGCCAGAGCCCTGACACGGCCATTCCTTATGGCTTAGTTTTCTGACAGCAGGGTGGATTCAAGAGAGTCAGACTTTTTGTTTCGTTTTGATATATTTTATGGGGATCAAAGTATTCCAGCCAATAAGCCAGAGGCTGTATCATTCTCTGTGACCACATCTCAGAGCTTAGTGTCAGTCTTGCTGTGCTCTAGCGGGTAAAAGTCCCAAGCCCTGTCCAGTGGGATGGGTCAAACTCTACCTTTAGAGTAAGTAGCAAGACCCCAGCAGAACGTGGGGGATGACCAAGTGGGAGGTCAGGATGGCCAGTTGAGGTTGCCTCTCTTGCACCAACCAGGAAAGATGTTGTAAACAGAAGAACCCTGGAGGAGGAGAGAAGAGGAAGTCAGGCATATCCCACAGCTGTGCACACTGCACCCTGGACAACTGAGGGGCTGACTGAGCTGAAACTTGGTACCGTGTCCCCATCTCCAAGAGGAACAAGGGTATTCCCCACTTCATGTTAGACACCACAGGACGGCAGGTTCCCAATGGACTGCAGCCGTTAGATGCATGTGTCTTCCTGACACTGGGCAACTATTGAACATAGGTTGTGATGGTGCATATCAGGTCTTTTGTACCTTAAACTAGACCTGCTAGTTAACCATAAAACTTGAAGTTGTATTACTTAAATATTGCTTTAAATTATGGGCTGGAGAGATGGCTCAGTGGTTAAGGGCACCGACTGCTCTTCCAGAGGTCCTGAGTTCAATTCCCAGCAACCACATGGTGGCTCACAACAACTTGTAATGAGATCTGGCGCCCTCTTTTGGCCTGCAGGGACACATGCAGGCAGAATACTGTATACATAATAAATAAATTCAAATCTAAATTATATGTGTGTGCTTGTGCATGAGTGTGTGTGCCCAGAAACCAGAAGAGACCATCATATCCTTGAGAACTAATGTTACAGGAGGTTGCAAGCTATCCAGTGTGGGTGCTGAGAACCGAACCCAGGTTCTCCACAAGAACAACAAGTGCTTTTAGCCTCTGAGCATCTCTCCTGCCCTCAAATATTGTTTTTAAATGGTATGCACTTTTGGATTATAGGTCTTCCACTTGTTATTGCTGTATTATTGGTCTTGTATGCTATAGCACTGTCTCAGAAGTTGAGACAACATGCCCTAACGTCCAGGGACGTTAGACACAAAATATGGACATAGAATTTCTAGAAAACCAAGCCAAATATAACTGAGCATTTTTTTTCCCTTTCCCTTACTAATTTTTTCAGGCCTCATTAATTGTTAGCATAGCTTTTGTATTTGGGATAAATACAAGAATAAGTACTTACAATCTTCTTCTGGGTGTCAGGAAGCTAATAGAAAGTAATTTCCTAGGAGCTGAGAGATAGCTTAATAGTTAAGACAACTGGCTGCTCTGCCAGAGGACCTGGGTCAGATTTCGAGCACTACATGGCAGCTCACAACTGTCTATAATTTTAGTCCCAGGGATTCATCTGGCCTCTGCAGGCACTAGGCATGCATGTGGTGCACAGACATACATGTAGACAAAATACCTATACACATAAATAAGTTATGTAATTTAAAAAATAAATTTCCATGCATTAAAAAGGTGCATTTTTAATTATGTGAATGTGGGGGGGCAGGCTGTGCATGTGTGAATGTAGGTCCCGCAGAGTCCAGAAGAAGGCATCAGATCATCTGAAGCTAGAGTTCCAGGCTGCTGTGAACTGCTCAGCTCAGGTCCTCTGCAAGAACAGTACATGCTCTTAACCACTGAGACATCTCTGCAGCCCAATTTCTAAGCAGAAATTTGATAGAGCAGAATAGCACCATATGCCTCACACCTGACAAGGGCAGGCAAGTACCAAAACACTCCCACAGAAGCTAAAATTCTCTCAATGAAGCCTGCAGTGGTGGCGCATGCCTTGAATCCCAGCACTCGGGAGGCAGAGGCAGGTGGATCTCTGTGAGTTCGAGGCCAGCCTGGTCTACAGAGTGAGATCCAGGACAGCCAGGGCAGCACAGAGAAACCCTGTCTGGAAAAACAAAACAAAACAAAAATTTCTCTCAGTGAGAGTGTCAGAACAGTATGATGACACCAACAGAGGCAGGAGGAACCATCCAGGAGAGGAAGCCTCAAAGGGAGTGGTCTGGGCACTTAATTTTATTTCCTTTTGAAATGTAATGTTTTTCTAACTCATTAAACCTCAGACAGAGAGCATTCATCACATTTTATCAGTTCATAGCACATTATACTGTAATCAGTCCATGCAAGGCTCCTCTCATTTTGTGTATTATTATGTCTGCATGCATACACACATACTAGTATGTGTGTATGCATGAATCTGTGTATGTATGTAGTAGTATGTGCATATGCATGTATTTGCCCCATTCTTTTCTCTGGCCTTCTCTTTCAAGTAATCATTCTAATATACTTGATGTTTCCTGGCTTGTATGTGTCCATGTCAGGTGTGCACTATGGTTGGCATGTATTTTCATTTATATAAACAATACTAAGTTACACATCTCATTCTGTCTTCTTTTTTTCCCCACCCCCTCAATATGTTTTCTAGGCCTGTCCATGTTTCTCTTTGTACATTTCATATATCATCCCAACTGCTGAACAGCCCTCTGTAGTATATACCCGTGATATTTGTCATCTCTGCTTCCCTAGTCATGGGTACCCTAGTGCCTCCAATTTCTCTTCCCAAACCAATGCTGCCAGGAGCAGCCATCTGAGTGACCCATATGAGACCCACATGGGAATCAATCTCTCTCCCCCCCCCCCCCCCCACCCCCGTTTTTCCAGACAGGGTTTCTCTGTGTAGCTTTAGAGCCTGTCCTGGAACTCACTCTGTAGACCAGGTTGGCCTTGAACTCACAAGAGATCCGCTTGCCTCTGCCTCCCGAGTGCTGGGATTAAAGGCGTGCGCCACCACTGCCTGGCTCCCTCTTTTTTTTTTAGTTACATTTTTTCTAACTTATCATTATTATCATGTGTGCATTTGTATGTAGATGTGTGTTCATGTGCATGTGTGCGCATGTGTGCATGTGTGTGTATGTGCGTGCGGACGGTGCACGTGGAGGTCAAAGGACAGCTTTCAGGAGTTGGCTCTGTCCTTCTACTTGGCTGAGGTAGGTTCCATACTCAGGACGCTACAGGTGAAGGCTTCTCCTCATTGGCTCCTTGCTCAAGATACCCTGGGCTGATGCAAAGGACTCAGGGCCAGCACTGCCTCACGTTGTCTTGAAGATGGTGGAGAAACATGGCCCCCCTACCACTGCTGCACTCTCTTGTGTGGACACAGGCAACACGGGAACCACATCTACTGAGCAGCAGCTCCAAGTGGCTTTGCCACGTGTGGAGACCTGGCCCCAAGCCACCATGTTTGCTCCTTGCTAAAATCTTGTGACAGAAACAAATAAGAGTGGTTTCCACCCAAGGACACCAAAGAACAGGCTTCAGCCATCTGGTGAGCTTTTAAAACTGGTCAGGATGGAGATCCAGCAGAAATTCTTATTGACTGTACAGACACATTTAAGCCCTCTTAAAGTAACTGTATGTGGAGGAAATGAAATATCTAGGCATAAAGAAATCTGCTGTTAGTTATTTGATATTTGTATTGATTTGTTTTGGCTTTTTGAGATAAGATTTTACTCTGTGGCCCTGGCTGGCCTGGAACTCAGGATCCCAGTTCTCAGCATATCCAGTGCTAGTATTACAAGTGCCATTTATCCATAGCTTTGTCCCCTCCTTGCAGAGGACCTGAGTTTTGTTCCTAGCACCCACATCAGGCAGATGACAGCAGCCTGACTCCAGCTCCAGGGAATCAACGCCTCCTTCTAGACTACATGGGCACCTGCACTCACATTGAGAAGTCCCACACAGAATCTTTAAACCAATATCCGGGAGAACTGAACACCAGAGAGGACACCTGATGTCCCTACAGTTCCATGAGCTCCTCAGAGTGCACAGATGCGTGTCCACCCAGCACCAGCAGGTCCCCTCCCTTGGGTCAAGCCCTTGGATGAGAAAGTTTTGTGCTGTTGCCTTGCCGACAGCCAGGGACTCCTAGCTCCACATACCAGGCTTCTGAGGTCTTGATGAGTCAGCTATATTTCCTCCTCTACTTCCTTACTACCAGCTCAGTTTCAGCCTGGGACCAGGCAGGGCAGACAGTGTCACTCACTCCCCACAGTGATTCATTTGGTTGTTTCAACAGCTTGCTCGAAAGATAAATTACCTCCAAAACACTATTTGGAAGCCCAAACTAGAGATCATAATTCTCAAAATTTGCCGTTCTAGTAAGCAATCACTTGATCCCCCACAGCCTGTAAGAAAGGCCCCAAGGTTGGGGTTGGCTGTGGTCCTGTACTGTGGAGGAGACCTGGCATGACCTCACGTAAAGTCCCCGTACACTTAAGGACTTTGGATCATGTTTAAGATAATGCTATGACATTAGCTATAGTATTTTCTTCTACAACTTTATGATAAAAGAGGACAAAGAACTGTAGGAATAACTGAATCACCTCTCGCTCCTTTTTCCTCCACCCAAGACCACATTATCCCACCCCTCTTTGGATTTTGGATACAGGGCCTCATGTAGCCCAGCCTGGCCTCGAACTTACTGTGAGGCCTTGAACTTCTGGTCCTCCTGCCTCTGCCTCCCCAGTGTTGGGATGACAGGTCTTTGCCCCCATGCCTATCTATGCTACTAGCTAGTTTATGTCAACTTGACACAAACTAGAGTAATTTGGAAAAAGGAATTTCAATCAAGAAAATGCCCATATCAGAGTGGCCTGTAGGCAAGCCTGTGGTGCCTTTTTTAAATTAACTAGTTTAATGAACAAAGTAAGGCTAAGGTATGGAAATCTCCCAAGGATATAGATAAGAGGTAGATTATTGAATCTACTCTAAAAAATACAGAAATGATAGAATAAAAGGGTAGATTATTGAATCTACTCTGAAGAGAAAAAAAAGAGGACATAGATATAACATAAAAAGGTAGATTATTGAAACTACCTCTAAAAGGCTACTACTAGTTTTAAATAATTTACATTGGATTGGATTTTTGTATATTGTATACAAATTATGTATATTGATACAAATTTGAGATTGACTTTGTTAGAAAATACTGTACATATATTTCTAATCTTGTTCAAGGTATTGTACCTATACAGTTCATTTAACAATGTAATGCAAATTGCTAGTCCTTGAAAGTTATTATTACCAACTAAACAGGATATAAGAAATGCAAATTAATAGTCATTACAATCAAACTTGTAGTCATATTAGGTACGTTTTCAAGGTCAAACAAATATATTTTAGATAAACAAGTCATCTTCAAACACTTCAGAATATGGCATTTAAGATGTTTTAATAACATAAATTCTTCTTTTTTTTAAATGACAATGAGACATGTCTGCTCCTGGTAGCACCAATATACTCCAAAGAAGATGAAGCATCGGAAAAACTCCATATGGAGTTTACTTTCTTGTGGCAAGTTATCCACTGGGCAAGAAAATGGACTGCTGACAGTATGCTCTCAAGTGGACAAGCAGGACACAAAGGAAAGGACTGCCTAACTTTGCCAAGACAAGGTAGGAAGGCCTTTTAGAAAATCCTTCTTCACAGATGAGTCTCTCAGATATACTAGGCCTGTAGGCCAAAGATGGATGCCCCAAACATTGCAGAGGAACCTTGGGTGACTGTCTAGGCAGCCAGCTGTTTCTGTCATTTCTCATAATGTTTTGTAAGTTGCTTGTTTGCACTTCCTGGTTATTTAGGTAATATTGTTTCCTTCTCGGGTCTCTGAGGGTGTTGAAGATTAGATGGTTATAGTTTTCCTTGTTAACAAATTCAGAAAAGAAATTCACTAAAGATGTGTAAAGTATAAAATCGGAAGACATCAAAAGATAGTTTTTGGTTGATAATACAAGTTAGGATAGAAAATAAATTAGGTACAACAATTTGGACTCACCAAAATAGGATAAATAATGGAGTATTTACTCTGAATTTGTCAAATGTTTATGAACTGCACATTGTTAATGTAACTCTTGATTGTATACATTGTATATACTTATTGTACTTATTACATATAGTTTTTCTTATATTAGTTGTAACCTTCTTTTATTATTTTAGACAAAAAAGGGAAATGTAGTGATATATTGTGTACCGTAATAAACTTGCCTGAGGATCAGAGGATAGAGCCAGCCACTAGATTAGACACAGAGGCCAGACAGTGGTGGCACAGACCCTTAATCCTATCATTCAGGAGGCAGAGATCCAGATGGATCTCTGTGAGTTCAAGGCTATGCTGGAAACAGAGACAGGCAGTGGTGGCACACACCTTTAATCCCAGTACTGGGAAGCACACATGCCTTTAATTCCTGGAAGTGATGGCAGGGCGGAGAAAGATATATAAGGCGTGAGGAAACAGGAAGTAAAGCAGTTCAGCTATGACCCTTTCCAGTGAGGACTCAGAGGCTTTCAGTCTGAGGAAATAAGATCAGCTGAGGAGTTGTCGAGGTGAGGCTGGTTGTGGCTTGCTCTGTTTCTCTGATCTTTCAGTTTTCACCCTAGTATCTGGCTGTGGGTTTTTTATTATAAGACCATCTAAGATTTGAACAACAGTAATTAATGTGGGAGGGCCCAGCCCATTGTGGGTGGAGGAACTCCTGGGCTTGGTGGTCCTGGGGTATAAAAGGGTAGGCTAAGCAAGGTGTGAGGAGTAAGCCACTAAGCAGCACTCTTCCATGACCTCTGCATCAGTTCCTGCTTCCATGTTTCTGCCTTGAGTTCCTGGCCTGAGTTTCCTGGAAGATGGACAAGTTGTAGGATGAAATTAACCTTTTTCCCACATTATTTTTGGTCATAGTGTTTATCACAGCAATAGAAACCCTAACTAAGACATTGTCTTTAGATTATTTCTATTTTGCAGGAATTAAAAAAACAAAACAAAACATGCTGTGATCCCCTGATTTCAGAGAGGAGTGCTGTTGGTGTTGGAATGAGCTCAGAGATTTTGGACACTGAACCTAGCACCAGATAATCACCATTTTGAGAATATTAGCTTATATTCTTTGATATCCTGTCTTATGTCTTTTTGAATTTTTTTTAAAGATTCATTTATTTATTATGTATACAGTGTTCTGCCTGCATGTATGTCTGCAGGCCAGAAGAAGGCACCGGATCTCATTACAGATGGTTGTGACCCACCATGTGGTTGCTGGGAGTTGAACTCAGGACCTCTGGAAGAGCAGTCAGTGCTCTTAACCTCTGAGCCATCTCTCCAGCCCCCTGTCTTATCTTTAATATATCATTTTCTAATCCTCCAGACACTATACTATTCAGATAGGGTCATAGGATGAGCGCTGATTAGGTAGAAAGCCCCGTAAAGAACAAGAGGAACCCAAAGTTAAAGAGCTCTGAGCAGACAGGTGGGAGGTGAGGAGAAATGCACATATAACTAGACACCACTCAGTCAGCTTAGGTTAGTCCAGGCTTGACTGAGATGGCTGATGGGCGAAGAGAATGCCACACATGAAGATGAGGTGTTACTGGGCACACGAGTCTCTGGAAACAATCGCCAGTAGTTCTTTTTCTCACAGCACTGCTGTGAGATCCAAGCACAACTAATCCTGCCCTCTACCTAAAGAGTGACCATTGAAAAATTATGTGTATTTTCAAACATGTATAATATGCATATATGCATATATAATTAAACAAATGTAACATGTATAATTTCAAACACCTATAAAGGTCATAATTACTCACTAATTTCTGTAATATTGTGAAGAGTATAATGACTCCATTTCCCCAGGCAAGGCCCTATTATCTGGCTCCACAGTCATCAAACTCAAAGCCATTATTACTTTCTGCATCCTCCGTGACACTCATCCTGGGATATTCTGAAGTAAATCCCATGCATTGGAATCTCACTTGTAAATATTTAATATATGTCTCTAAAACATAAAATTTTGCCAGGCAGTGGTGGTGCATGCCTTTAATCTCAGCCCTGAGGAGGCAGAGCCAGGCAAGTCTCTGAGTTTGAGGCCAGCCTGGTCTACAGAGTGAGATCCAGGACAGCCAGGGATACATAGAGAAACCCTGTCTCAAACAAAACAAAACAAAACCAACAACTCCCTCCATCAAGACAACAACAACAAAAGGATAAAATATAAAATTTCAATCTAGCACTTCTATACTTAAATTAATAGCTCCATAATATCCAGCTATTTTAGTTTTAGGCAGCAAATAAAACACTGGGGAAGGGGCAGCTGTAAAGGGCAGGTCAGACAGCCCTTCTCCCATATGGATGAAACCTACTTCAGACCGCAGAGGTTTTCAAAATTTGTATAGACTTTTCAGGTCCATCATCCCCGTCTAAAACCCACAAATGCCCCAATTTTGCATTTTTGGATGAGCGGTGTTCAACTCTGCCCACATCCCCATAGGTATTAATTTACATGAAGGGCATGTCAGATCTGTTGCTAGGACACCAGGCTGGGTTATGAGGTTTCAGGAAGTCCAATGTGTGTTACGGTCTACACTTGGGGTGGGAAGTCATGGGGACACACTCACCACACAAATATTAGAATGTCTGTCTCTTCATGAGCAATCCCCTTTGTGACACCATGCCATGGTGTCACACGTTACCTCAGAGGGACACACACAGCCCAGGAATGTGAGCAGCACAAAGGGCAAGGGTGTCGCATGCGCATCCAGAACACAGGTGAGAAGCAGCAGTCTGTGAGAGCTTTGCACAGTCCAATTTTGTTGCTTTCTGTCTCCGTGGAACTAGGAACATGCACTTATTTGGCATGTAATAACAGTGCCATTCATGAGGAACAGAAGAAGACAGTCACGCACATAAAGGGTTTTAGTTGTGATACTTGCATGCATGTTCCCCGTACTCCTTGCAAGGATTGGTGAGTGAGCCCTAAGGAATACCACATAAATAAATCTACTCATGAAGCACCTGAACATCCATGTGCAAAAGTTTCTCTAGAACAAATTCCCATTCCTTCTGTTTGTTTTTGAGACATGGTCTCACTAATCCAGGCTTCTCTAGAATTCTCTAGTTATGTAACTCAGGCTGGCCTTGAACTCATGACAATCCTCCTGAGTGCTGGGATTGCAGGAATAGGCCACAACACCTGTCCAAATTCTAGTTTTAAAGTTGTAGAGTGGAGCAGCTAATGGTTTTCATGCTTCCTATCCTGCCCTTCACACCAAGGTGTCTTCCTAATGCACATATCTGGTCCTTCCACTTCATTAATAGGCATCTAATGCTTCCGTTGTCTTCTAAGATTCTCTCACTTCCTTAACACAGCGCCCAAAGTTCTCTGTGATCCCCCCGACTCACAGAAGAGCCCACTGCTCTCTGCCACCTAGCCTCTTGATAAGCAAAGCTTTCACAGCACAGCCATGTTTTCTCACTGAAGTGAACCACTGAATTCATTCCTAAAACAAAGAACAGGGTAGCCCAGTGTTTCAAAGCCACCTTTCATGTCAGACCGGACTGAATCCTGCCTGTGTCTTTCACCAACTGTGTGTCTCTGAGAAAAAAACCACTTGTCTGACACAAATCTCCCCAGCTCTAACCTGGGATAATGGTAAATGATAACACACATCTCAATGAGTTGCCAGGAGGGTTCAGTTGGATCAGGCAGGTACATGCTTAGCCCAACATCCCCACACATAAGCATCCAGCCTACAATAACTCATTGCCTGTGTTAAATCCACCTGCTGCCCAAGCTTCAGCTCAGCTGACTCCTTCTGGAGCCTTTCAGCACCCACAGCCCCCAGAATCTCATGGCTCTTTCATACCTTTCTCTTCCTACTCCCTGCCTCCTTATAAGTATTTATAGACACAACTGCCGTGGAACAGTCTTTGCACACTGTAATATGTATTACTCTCATTGGTTAATAAAGAGCTGACTGGTCTACAGGTGGGCAGGTAGAGACTGGACGAGAAAGCTAGACTAAAAGGATGCTGGGAAGAAGAAGGGCGGAGTCTCAGGAGCTGCCAGCTGGACTCGGAAGCACCAGCATGGAAAGTATAGAGATGAGGTAAATGAGCCACCGGGCAGCACATAGGTTAACAGAAATAGGTTAATTTAGGTTATCAGAGCTAGCTAAAAACAAGCCCAAGCTATTCGCTGAGCTTTCCTAATTAATAAGTCTCCATGTGATTATTTGGGAGTGGCTGGTGGGACAGAGCCGACCAACAATCGAGACAAAAAACTCCGCCTACATACACACTTTACTGAATCCCTGCCCTTTGTTACATGTTATAAGAAAAAAAAGTTGAGGAAACTTTGATCCTTAACTATAGAAAATCTAATTAGCAGAGGGACACCAGCAACTTGGGCACAATTCACCGGTTTGCTGAATGAAGCGGTGGCTCACTGTCGTCTCTGTGACATTTAGTTGACACAATCTCAGTCAGTGCTAAATTTCAAATAGGGACTGTTTCTCCTCCTATCAGGCAGAGTTTATTCCCCAAACCAGTGAATTATAGTTGACCAAAGAAAAGCTCCATGAGCTGTCAAGGGAAAAGCAACATCAGTGTTGTCAGGTTCAAAGGATACCATCAACTCTGACTTTCCCATTCCCAAAGCTTCACACAAGAAAGACACAAGTGTTGGAGTTACAACGCAGCAGAGGGCTAAAATCACTACCGGCCTCCCTTGCTGATGATACAGTTGTAATGTGTTTTCTTGGTGTATACATGACACTGAGAACAGGCGGTGTCATCTACACAGCTATGCTGCACCTCACACCCCCATCCATATCCTGTCTATAGACAGTCAAAGTTACGAGGTAAAGGGTTAGGTTGGGCTTCAGCTACAGCATGCCAGCAATTCTACCTGCTGCAGGAGTCCTGTACCTTACATTACATGATGCCCTGTCGCCACCAGGTGCTCAGAGTCATCAAGACTTCGAGCAAGGTTGTTGAAGCTTCGCCTCACCCAAATACCAGAAGATGACACCCACAACGCCTACCACAAGAGGAAGCAATGCACCTGGGCAGCATATTTTGACCGTGTGAACCGAGTGCATGTCATCAAAGTGACATCTCATCAAGTGACTTCCCTGGGCTGGCAGAGAAGAAGTAGCTTGCCTGCTGGGCACAGCTGCCCACTCTTCCTGCCACTGCCTCCATGCCAGGCTGGTTGGCCACTGTGGCCCAGGGGGAGGGTCTGCCTGGTTGCTCCACTCCATCTACAGATGTCTAGCTTTGCCAGGAACTATGGGAGAGGAGGCTTTAGCCAACTATGGCCAGTTCTGTTTCTGAACATAGTATGTTTCTAAAACATGGAAGTCAAACAATGAGCTCTTATAAGGACCGGTCATTCTCAGAAAGCTAGACTCACTGGGGAGCACCACACATCTCACATTCCAACCATAATCAAACAATGGCCAGCTTTCCTTCATTCGCTCCCTCCTTCCCCACTTCCTTCCTTCCCTCCCCTCTCCCTCCTCCCCTCTCTCCTCTCCTCTCCTCTGCTCCTCCTCCTCCTCCTCTCTCCTCTCCCCCTCTCCCTCCCCCCACTTTCTTTCAAATAGCACAGTCTGGCCTAGAACTAAGTACCGAAGGGTGACTTTGATTCTCCTGCCCAGTGCTGGGATTACAGGTGTGGTCACCATGCCCAGTTTATTGGGTGCTGCAAGTCAATCCCAGGGTTTCATGCACGCTAGTCAAGCACTCTACCAACTGAGCCACATCCACAGCCTCAAACCATGTATTTCCCATGTTTTTAGATTGCTTTCATTTTATTATACTTAGCAGTGGAATATGTAAAGAATGGCATGTGACCAAGAATTCAGCTGAGACTCCAGGCGCCTTGCTGTGGATAGAATGACGTTGCTGTGGACACCGCTTCTAGCTGTACCTGTAGTGGCCTTGTCTCTTCCTGTTCATTTCTGTTTTTTCAAACAAGAGAAAAAAAAATCAAACTGCCACTAAACATCACAGTGCTTACAGTGGGATCAAATTAGCAAGATTGTATCATGGCCTGGCAGAGGATGCCCCATTACAACAGCCCAGATGGTAGGTGAGAACCTGACCAGCCCCCTGATGGGTAAACAGAGAGGAGCCTCCTCACAGTTACCAAATTTAAACGGTTGAGAGATGAGGCTGCCTGTTCTGTTAAAACACCTCTGCGCAGCACTCACGGGCTGCAATTCACTCTCAGTGCGTTATCTCATTTGCTCAGCACCTCAGTCTTCTCAGCCCACACCCTTAGTTTTGTGGAAAAGCAAGAAGGGCAAGCCTGTGCAATCAGTATTTGTTTAGCATAAATCATTAGTAAACAAGTATCGTTTGTCCACTTGATAAGTAACTACGGAGACATTTGAAGAGATGGGAATGAGACAGTCTATTAAAGGGGCCTTTTTACAAGACCCAAGCAGGAAAACCAAACCACGGTATCTGACATGCATCCCATCAAGATGTACAAAGCAGGCATCTGTGGAAAGAGCTGTTTTGTGAAGTGTGGAATCACAACCTACCCCATGGGATGAACCAGCTACTTTGTGCTTACAGTGACATCTTCAGCCTCAGATATGTTCAACGGAACCTCACTCATTCCAACAGATGTCAAACATGACACATGAGAAACTTGGAAACTTAAACGCTGACTAGAGTTTTGATGGTTTAAAACAATTTGTTGTTGGGATAAGCAATTACATGTTTTTAAAGACACACTTAACTTTTAGAGATACATTTCAAAATATTTAGTGAAGCTGGGCGGTGGTGGCGCACGCCTGTAATCCCAGCACTTGGGAGGCAGAGCCAGGTGGATCTCTGTGAGTTCAAGGCCAGCCTGGGCTACAGAGTGAGTTCCAGGAAAAATGTGCAAAGCTACAGAGAAACCCTGTCTCGAAAAACAAAACAAAACAAAGTTAGTGAAGAACTATATGATACCTAGGATGTGCCTCAAAATAATACAGAGAGAAGGAAATGCCTGAGAGAATAAAGGAGACAAAAACTGACCGTGTGTGGAAAATCGTTAAAGCAACATGGTGAAGGAGTGGGCTACCTCCCTGAGGTAGGGCCCCTGAGATCCCCCAAAGCAATACAGAAATTTGCTACTGCTGTTGGCTGACCATCAGAACTAGATGATAAGACTCTACATGCTTTGGTCACAGAACTTAAGAGAAATTCAACTAGAGTGGGCCGGAAGCTTCCTCTTTGCTGGCTCGGGTGCCAGAAGGTGCTATGCACACTGCTGGGGAGGACTGTCACCAACGGCCTAATCAGCTGTGGGCCCTGCGTGCAAAGCTACTACGCAGCCAGGCAAGGTGAGCTCACGGGCGCAATAGCGCTAAGTCTGTTCCGGGATAATCAAGTGCTTTCTGACCGGACTTGAGGCCCACTCCACAGGACTAATTCACACCTGGTGTTGTAAATCCAGCCCAAATCCCATAGCTGGGGAGGTCTCAGGCTCCAGTGGGGAAGTGCCGATAGTTGTTTTTTCTAAGTGGACATGATATGCCTTCTACATAGCTATGTTTATGCCTGCACGATAATGCTCCTGTCAGCTTTGTGCAGAGAAGCTTTTTTCTGTCCCTGTAGTCAGCAGTGTCTGCAGAGGCTCACAACTGGTCCAAAGCATGGAGAATAAAGGGATATTGAGTGGTGAGCCCTACAGGGGACACCAATGTCACCCCTTCGAAAGCTAAGGAGACACTGTGGAAGGAGGGTGGAAACAGTGGAAGGAAGCGCTTTGCAGCCGGCCATGCTGCTGCACTCTTGAGCTCACAGTAGGTGTGACTGTCTGCACAAGGGCTGCTGCACAGGACGGGACCTGTCCACACCCGTCACGGGAGGGGGAAGGTTCACAGGGCCCTACCATTTCCGATTCCTGAAGATGTTATATGCCGGTAATGGTGGATGGGGAAAGAAACATTTCCTCAGTGGTGTGTCCACTAGTAAGGTGCACGTTCTCCTTCCTATCAACAACCCTAACAGAATTTACCAGATCACACATGCACACACAAAGACATGGAAATAGAAGGGGGCTAGTGGGCAAGAGGGAGGCAATTATCAGGCATGGATAACAGGGGTGACTATGATAGAAACACATTATGTATACATATGAAGATGTTTCAGTGAAATCCATTATTACATGTAATGAACAGATGTAAGTAAAACATTCTTAAAAGCTTTGTGGTAAGTACTTGGGATGGGTCATTATGAGATTCTATTTTCTTCAGCATGTACCCATAGTACCCATAGTAAAAAGTTTTTAAAATCTTGGATGATTGGATGCATAAATTAAAACTGGACACAAACAATCCTGTCATATTCCATCACTCTCTCTCTCTCTGTCATACACACACACACACACACACACACACACACACACACACACACACAGAGAGAGAGAGAGAGAGAGAGAGAGAGAGAGAGAGAGAGAGAGAGAGTTGCAAATGTACCACATTATACCATTATTAAAATGCCAGGCTGGTCTAAAGAGCGAGTTCCAGGACAGCCAGGTCTACACAGAGAAACTCTGTCTTGAAAAAAACAAAAACAAAAAAGCTACACACAGCAGCTTGGTGCTTAAAAGCACTGCTCTTCTTGCAGAGGACCTGGTTTCAGCTGGAAGCCCCACACTGGGTGCCTCACAACCACTTGTAACAGCGGTTCCAGGTGACCTAATGCCCTCTTCTGTCTACCCTGAGCTTCCCTATGCACATACACAGATACACACAATTAAAAATAAGATGACAACAAAGATGCCAAACAACACAACCTATGTAAGTTTTCGCAGGCACATGCATATACAGGTAGTCTTAGACCCAAACACAGGGATGCTGCCCAGTCCCAGTTCCAGCCAGTCAGGGCTTCACAGTGAGACCCTGGTTCAATAAAATTTAGTTAAAATGCATTTAACTTAGACACATGACATCGTAATATGACTTGCTTTTGTTTTTTATTTATTTTTACTTTAAAACCTTTATTGCATTTTACTTATTGTGTGTGTGTGCACATTCCACAGTCCACATATGAAGGTCACAGGACAACTCAGAGTCAGTTCTTTCCTCCTATATGGGTCCCAGAGATTGAACTAAGGTTGTCAGGGTTGGTGGCAAATCCCATGTTGCTGCCCCAGAGCATATCGTTACATTTTTATGTATATGAGTGTTTCCTTGAATGTGTGTCTGTGCACCACGTGCACGCCTGCTACCTGTGGAGGTCCGAAGAGGGTGCTGGGTCCCCCAGGGCTTTCAAGGAATACTTTTTCTTTTTAATAAAATAGTGTGTGTGTGTGTGTGTGTGTGTGTGTGTGTGTGTGAGAGAGAGAGAGAGAGAGAGAGAGAGACAGAGAGAGAGACAGAGAGACAAAGAGACAGAGAGACAGACAAATACAGAGACAGAGAGAAACAGAGAGAGAAGACACACACAGAGGAGAGAGAGAGAGAGAGAGAGCGAGAGCGAGCGCATGTGGGCACTAGGAATCAAACCTGGTCCTTTGAAAAAGCAGGTGTCACCCGCTGAGCCATCACTCCACCACTCCAGCTCACTAGATTTTTTTTTTTTTTTTGAGATAGTGTATCTCTGTGTAGCCCCTCGAACTCACAGACATCTTTCTGCCTCTGCCTCTTAAGTGCTGGGATTAAAGATGTGTGCCACCACTGCCTGGATCCCCTAGATTAAATATTTTACACTGATTTATACAAGCCCATTTCTTTGCAAGTATAATACATTTTTGATGAGCTACTCTGCTATCCTCAACTTTGACATAGCTCCCCTTTCTCATAACTACATTTTTATGAAAAATATAAGCTCTATGCATGTGAATAGCTGTCATTGCAGTTGATTTTCACGGTGTAGAAATAACCATTCATTAATATATTTGTTGATGGGCTGTTGCAACATTTACAAATGTTGCTGTAATAAACGCTGCTGGGAACATCATCATACTCTTTGGAAGCCGGTGTGCAAGGCTTTTTTTAAGGTAGACCGGGCTTCAGCATTCGATGCCAGGTTGGTTTCCACACGCCACTCCCACCAGCAGCGCACTGTTTCCAGCTGCTCTGTGAAATCCTTCACTGGCACTGTGTGCCAATGACTAGTCCTTGCCAAGTGGGTGCGAATGAAAAGTGGAATCCGCGATTTTCATATCTACTTTTCTGCTTTCTAATAAAGTCCTTTCTTGGTATTTAGCCATTCATCTTCTTCTATTATCTGAGGTGTTTTTGTTTTTTAAAGAAAGGGTCTCCTATTGTAGCCCTTAACTGAACTTGCTGTGTAGTCCAGGCTGGCCTGGAACTTGGAAATCTGCCTGCTTTTGCCATTGAGTACTCTGATGGTCACCGTGCCCAGCTGATCAACTCCCCCTTTCTGCTGTTTTGTTAGAGATTTGAGGAGTTCACTGTACTCTAGAGATTAATGTGTTAACTCTAAGTTTCAAGTAGTGACTTTTCCATTCTTTCTATGGATCTGCAATGAAGAAGAACCATCTACTTAAAGTTTTTGGAGATCTTTTTAAGTGTAGATGTGTTTGGTCAGCCTTGTTGGCCTGTGAACCACTTTCCTGCAGTGCTGAACAGGCCAGGAGTGAAGGCTGGATCCTCCGGGACTGGAGGGAGACATTTGAGAGCTACCATTCAGACGCAGGGAATTGAACCCCAACCAGTGTTTCTAACAGCTGGGCCCAGAGATAACCATAACAATTTTTTGTTTGGTTGTTTTTTGTTTTTGTTTTTGTTTTGAGACACTTTTTTGTTTGGTTGGTTTGTTGGTTGGTTCTGGGTTTTCTGTTGTTGTTGTTTTTCTGTTTTTTAAAATTTGTTTTTCAAGATAGGTTTTCTCTGTGTAGCCCTCAATGTCCTGGAACTTGCTTCATAGGCCAGACTGGCCTTGAACCCCCGAGATCTGCCTGCTTCTGCCTCCTGAGTGCTGGGATTAAAGGTGTGCTCCACCACCACCAGTAGATGACTAGAAATTTTAACAGTTCAATTTGCCCATCATTTCCTCCCTTTTAAGAAATATGGATCTACCTCAAAGCATTGAATGTATTTTAAGACCAGTTAAATGACTCAGCAGGTAAAGTCACTCCCTCAGCAAGCCTGACTGACTGCTTGAGTTTGACCTGGAGCCCATCATGGAAGGGCACTCTTGAAAGTTCTCGCTCTGACCTACACACACACACACACACACACACACACAAATGCATACTCTCACACACACTGACTTTCTCCCTCTCCCTCCCCCCCCTTTCTCTCTCTCTCTCTCTCTCTCTCTCTCTCTCTCTCTCTCTCTCTCTCTCACACACACACACACACACACACACACACACACACACACACACCATCTAGATTTTCATTTTACAGTTTTCAGGTTTCTCCATTCACAATTCTTGATACGTACTTGGTGTTTCTAAGGAGGAAAGAGCCCAGTTCCTCTGTCTTTTTACCATAATCCAATCCCACTTTTAAGGGTGTGGCATCTTCCCAGTGATCTGGATTATCCATGGCTAAGTTTCTGAGCACGAATGGGCCTGTTCTCTCTTCATCAGTTTCACTGGCTCATTTTTCTACCCTTTCATCACTTCAGCAATGTCTTAATTACAACTTCAAAACTGTCTTCAGTCTAGTTAGACAAGTTCTTCTACTCTGGTTTTTATGAGATGCTGGCAGCTCTCAGTCCTTGGCTGTTCTGTATGAGTTCTAAAATAGTCCAGATCCCCACACAAACTGCTGGGTTTTATTAACATGCCCTGTGAGATGCTGACACCTTTTTGACATTGAGTTCCTATTGAAGAAGGAAGGAGGATGCTCAAGGAACCCTTCTCTTCTTGCTGATCCCTTGATAGATGTCCCGTATTTCAGTGGGTTTCAGTGTAGATCCCTTTTCAGATTCATGAGCTTTCTTTTTTTTCTTTTAACCAGAAATAGATATTGAACTACTTTTTCCTGCAGTGATTAATATAAATGTGCCTTTCCTTCCCTCCTCCCCTCTTCTTCCCTCCCTCCCTTCCTCTCTTAGGATTGGGTCTTTTGTAGCCCAGGCAGGCCTGAAAGTGGCCAAGGACGACCTTGAACTTCTGATCCTCCTGCTTCTACCTCCTGAGTGCTCGGGTGATGGTGTATATCCTGGGCTTATGGAGTGTTGGGCATCCAAACGCCAAGGCCTCATGCATGTCAGGCAAGCATTCCACTGAGTCATAACCCTAGTCCTGGATTTCTCTTCAGTCTTTCCTTAACAGTGATGGTCTTCTCGGGAGGCAGAGGCAGCCGGAGCTCTGTGAGTTTGAGGCCAGCCTAAGCTACAGAGTGAGTTCCAGGAAAGGCGCCAAAGCTACACAGAGAAACCCTGTCTCAAAAAAAACAAACAAACAAACAAACAAACAAACAAACAAACAGACAAAACAAAGTCATGACCTTGATCTTTGAGTGTTACAGGCCACCATCATTACCCCTGATACTTTCTCATATTTAGAGTCAAGTCACTTACTTTGTGGCAAGAACACCAGGGAAATACTGCTATAATGCTGCTCTCCTTGCTGCACATTGTCCAATGTTTTATCATGTTTTATTTTTATTTACATGTATGTCTATTGTGCCCTCATGCATGATGAGGGGTCACAGGTACACTCAGGTCCTCTGCAAGAGGAGAGTTCTTAACCAATGGGCATCTCTTAAGCCCTTAGTTTACCCTTTTCTAAGCATGCTCACTTTGATAAAGTTACAGATGCCTTCTCACATTGCCTCTGCACAAATCACCCATTTGTGAATGGATTCATAGATACTCACTGTTATGCGAGAGCCAGTCTACTCCAGTCTTGTAACTGTGATTATTTTAGTGCCCCACATTTGGCTATTGGGAGCTCCTGCTGGTTGGCTTCTGTGTCCTTTTGATATGCCTGCATAATTTATTTAGTTACTCATGCTTTCTGGCACAAAACATTTCCACTATATCTAATAAAAACATGACTTCATTCCATAATACATTTGCCCAACCCTTTCCTAGAACACACATGCAATTTCAGAACTACTAACACATACGGATGTGGAACAAATTTACAAAGTAGAGTACAACAGTTGCACACTATTCTTTTTGTTTTTAGCCTTACAGTATCTAGGCAACATTTTCTTTTCCAAACTCACTTAGATTAGTCTCTTTTGGGCCAGCTAAATAGCATGGTGGGTAAAGGCACTGCCAAGCCTGATGACCTGTGTGCCATCCCCAGGACCCATATTGTGGAAGGAGAGAACTGGCTCCTGCCAGTGGTCCTCTGACCTCCACATCATTGTTGTGACATGGGCATCTCCACAACACATACACATGTGCACACTCAAAGTAAGATAAAATGTTGTCCTCTGACCTCCACATCAATGTTGTGACATGGGCATCTCCACAACACATACACATGTGCACACTCAAAGTAAGATAAAATGTTGTCCTCTGATCTCCTCATGTGCAGGCACATGCATGTGCACACACACACACATGCACAAAATATATTAGAGTATAATAAATGAAAAAGATTGGCCTTTTTTTTTCTCAGCATGGCCATGTTAGTCAATAATATGGTTAATTTGTTAGTACTGTTATTCTGTGTAGAGTCCTTTCCTACCACACAAATACACACAGACCTGTTGCAAATCAGTTCAGCAGGAGAACAGTCTGTGTGTTGTGTGTGCTGTTCACATGTATGTGCATGTACACACACAGACTGGATGTCTCTCTCAATCACTTTCCACCGTATTCTCCTTAGATATGCTCTCCCTGGGCCCACAGATCCACATTTTTTTAAAAATGAAGGTTAAAATAAAGATATGTAAGTGGTCACCAAGGTATGGTACCTGCACAACATGGATGATGTTTAGGAAGATAAACACATTTCAAAACCACAGTGAGCGTGAGCGCCCTCACCCATTCACAGCCACCACCATCAGAGGAGCAAACCACAGTGAGCACCCTCACCCATTCACAGCTACCATCAGAGGAGCAAACAATAGCCAGTGCTGGTGAGGAAGCAGGGACACAGATATAAAGGTGTTCAGAAAAACATAACTTGAACGTATTTGTTATCAGAGTAGGGAGAGGAATGGGTGAAGAAGTTCTAAGCCATTTCACTGTGCCTGAAGAATAGAAATGCAATTTATATTAAGCCTTGGTAAATCAAAGACACAATGAAGAGGGACAGCTCCACAAGGAGAGAAGACAAGTCTCAATTTCATGCACCTAGTATGAAAGCCTTAATGAAGCTTTAAAAGAAACGGGGATGGCAAGATGGATCAGTAGAGAAAGGTGCTTGCCACCAAGCCTAATGGCCCAAGTTCAATCCCCAGGACCCACATAGTGGAAGGGGAACACGAACTCGCACAAGCTGTCCTCTGATCTCCATATGCACACAGACACAACATAAAAAATTAAAGATGTGAAAAAAGTTTTAGAAGAAACAGATAAGCCCACAATCACACTTGGGATTTTTAACATACAGCCCTGAAAACCGTTAGAGTAAGCACATGTCAAATGACCAAAAGTGTCATAGAGCCCGGAAGAAGGCAATTCCACTCTTGTCGAATGGGTACTGCACCCAGAATGCATGAGTTTTTCAAGTTTAGGTTCAAGCACTCACTGTATATGGTATTTAAACCAAATAAAATACATTTCAAAGGATAAAAATACTCCAGATCAGAGTCTCTGACCATGCTCTAATTATAAATATCAGCTTCAAATGTTCCTATGTGCCTGAAAATTGGGAAATGAATCTCCAAATAACACATGATTCAGAGAAGTTACTGTGGCGGAAACGAGGAAATATTTTCACTGAGTAACAATGAAAATAACATATATTAAACCTTGTCGCTGGGCAGTGGTGGTGCACGCCTTTGATCCCAGCACTCGGGGAGGCAGAGCTAGGTGGATATCTATGAGTTAAAGGCCAGCCTGGTCTACAGAGCGAGATCCAGGACAGGCACCAAAACCACACATAGAAACCCTGTCTCAAAAAACCAAGCCAAACCAAACCAAAACAAAAACTTTGTCTGATGAAGCTAAAGTTGTTCCTAGAGGCAAATTCATGGCATCAATGTGTTTCTTATTAACAGAACCTAACAGCAGCTGTTAGTCAATGAAATCAGTCAGGTGTTATGGTGCATACCTTTGATTTCAGGAGAGGGAAGGGATGGTGGAGAGGGAAGGGATGATGGAGAGGGAAGGAGAAAGTAAGAGATGGGTAAGAAAGAATGGAGAAACAAGGGGAGAAGAGGAAGGGAGTGAGCTTTCACCAAGAGAACTCCATTTAATTGATGGGTTTTTATCATGGAAATAAGAGATGTAACAAAAGTTTCACAAAATTTTCAGATAATTGCTTTTAAAAGATTTATTTTTACTTTTGATTATGTGTCTGTGTGTATACATGCAAATACAGGTGCCCTTGGAGGCCAGAGGAGCACAAGCCTCCAGGTGTGGGAGCTGGCAAACAGTCTTGTCCTCTGCAGGGGCACTGTATGCTCTGACTAGCTGAGCCCCCTCTCCTCTCCAGATCCCCAGAGACTGATTCATGTATTTGGTTTTTCAAGACAGGGTTTCTCTGTATAACAGCCCTGGCTGTCCTCTATAGACCAGGCTGGCCTCAAATTCACAGAGATCTGCCTGCCTCTGAGTGCTGGGATTAAAGGCTCTCACCACCATTGCCCGGCAATTTTTTTTCTTTTTTAAGAAAAGGACACTTCATTTAGTACTGGGAACTGAACCTAGGGATTCTCACATGTTAGCCAAGCACTCTACCAATGAGATAAACTCCCAACCTTAAGGGATATTTTCAGTATCAGTTTTACTTTGCAACTGGGTGTGGTAGCACATGCCTATACTGTTAGCACTTGGGAGGCTGAGGCAGGAGGATCCTAAGTTCCAGGCCAGCCTGGGATATATTTGGCCATTTTGTGTTGTGGACACAAATAACCCTCAAGTTGCAGTAACTCAAGACGAGAGAGATTCCTGCTTTCTCATGTCAGCTGGGAATCTGCTGTGGCTCTTCTCTGGGCAGAGGGCAGCTATGGCTTTCAGCCTGTGGTTTGTTTGTTCAGGATCCAAGCCGAAGGAGCAACCTCAGTCTAGGACTCGCTGTTCTCAGGTTCCACTATCGAAGGATAAAGAGCAAGGAGTTGGCAAAAGACACCATGACCTTCACAACTGCTGCTCAGATGAGGAACTTGTCACATTCATCCACCTACCACTGGCCAAGCAAGTCACTGGGCCAAATATCAGCCTGCTGGAATAGAGGTATTTCTTGTTCCAGAAGCATCTCTGCTAATCACATGATGGAAGGTGGGCATGTGCAGTCTTTTTAGGGGAAGGAGTGAATACTTGTGACTAGCCATACACAGTCCACTTTTCGGCTAGGCTTGGTAAATCAGCACAGCCTTGATGTGAAGTTGCTAAGATTGCTTGACAAGAAAAGCAACTTTGGCCCTCTGGTTAGCTAGATGTAGATCCTCTCACATGGGGTCAAATTCATACTGGCAATTTGTAAAAAGCATGGGAAAGCATTTTTAAAAAAGGATGTAGGAATGATATCTAGAAACTTTGTGGGGAGGAGAGGGTCTCTATGTAGCCCTGGCTGGCCTAGAACTCACTATGTAGACCAGAGATTTGCTTGCCTCTGCCTCGTAAGTGATCAGGTTAAAGGCATGCACCACCATGCCTAGTCTAAAAAACTTTTTTTGCAGTGTCGGGGTTTCTCAGTGTAACAGTTCTGGCTGTCCTGGAACTGTAGACGAGGCTGGCCTTGAACTCACAGAGATCTACCTGTCTCTGCCTCTCAAGTGCTGGAATTAAAGGAGTGTGACACCACAGTCTGGATCTAAGAAACATTTTTAAGGCATTTATTTTTAGATTATTGTGTGTGTGTGTGTGTGTGTGTGTGTGTGTGTGTGTGTGTGTGTGTTCGTGCATGCCACAGCACACAAGTGGAGCTCAGAAGACAACCTGCAGGAGTCAGTTCTCTCCTTCCACCACGTGGGCTCTGGGGACTAAAGGCAGGCCATCTGGCTTAGTGGCAGGTAAGTGACTTTGCTCCCAGAGCGGCCTCGCTGGCCTGAGGGAGAGCTTTTTAGACTCTCTAGAGCAGACCAAGGCTTCCCTGGATTTTCTGAATCTTCTGTCAGTGTTGTTTTTCCAAGGAATCTGTTCCCATCTGGGGTCAAATTTATTGGCACAAAGTTTACTAGATACCTTTATATTTTTTTGGGTTTTGTTCTTTGTTTTTCCAGACATGGCTTCTCTGTGTAGTTTTGGAGCCTGTCCTGGAACTTGCTCTGTAGACCAGGCTAGCCTCAAACTCAACAGAGATCCGCCTACCTCTGCCTCCCGGGTGCTGGGATTAAAGGTGTGCGCCACCACCGCCTGGTGACCTTATGTTTTTAACACCATGCTTCGTGTACAGCATTTTGCCTGCATTGTGTCTGGACCACATGAGTGCCTGCTCACCTTCAAGTCCTCATGACTGGAATCTGCAGTTACATCCCCTCATTCCACATACTGCTGAATCTCTCCTCTCTTTTTTTCCCTCTCACTTTTTCTTTTTCTTTAGTATTTTTTATTTTATTTTTGTGTGTATGGATACATTGCTTGCATGTATATCTGTGCACCACATGTGTGCCTCAAGCTCACAGAATTCAGAAGAGGGTGTTGGATTTCCTGGAACTGAACTTATGGAGGGTTGTGAACTGCCATGTGGGAGCTGACAATCCAATCTGGATCCTCTAGAAGAGCACCCAGTGTTCTTAAACAGTGAACCATCTTTTGCACCCCACACTTTCTTTTTTAAATGACATTTATTTATTTTGTATGTGTGCAGTTATGTACTCAGATGTGTTCTAGATGACCCACCATGTGGATTCCAGGGATTGAACTCAGATGGTCAGGATGGCCACAAGGGCCTTCACCTGCTGAGCCATCTGGTTGGCCCTCTCCCTTCCACTTTATTTCACTAATTCCTTTAAAAGCAGTTGTATGGTAGCAATCCTTATAAATGTACTGAGATTTGCTTTATGTTTCCATATTTGATTGTCTCAGTTCAGGGTTTCTGTTGCTGTGATAAAACACCAGGCCCAAAAGCAACCTTAGGAGCAAAGGGTTTATTTCGTTTACATTTTCAGGCAACAGTCCATTACTGAGGGAAGTCAGGACAAGAACTTGGAGACAGGAGCTGATACAGAGGCCCTGGAGAAGTGTTGCTTACTGCCTTGTTCTTCCTGGCTTGCTCAGCCTGCTTTCTTAGCCTGCCTTCCAGAGGTTTCCCTATGCACAGTAATGTTAGCTCTACCACACCAACCACCAATCAAGTAAATGTCCCACAGGGCAATCAGGTGGGGCATTTCTCAATTGAGGTTCCCTCTTCCAAAATGACTCAGGCTGGTATCAAGTTGGCATAAACTAGCCAGCACAATGGTCCATGTAGTAAAGGTTATATTTGCACTTTTAAAAGTGTAGTTCTTGGGGCTGGAGAGATGTCTCAGTGATAAGCACACTGGCTATTCTTGTAGAAGACTAGATTTCATTCCCAGCACCCACATTAGATGGCTCACAATCACCTGCAAGTCCAATTCCAAGGGATCTGGTGCCCTCTTCCAGCTACAGTGGGCACTCATGCAAGTATACATGTACACAGACATACAAAGTGCATATAAATAAAAGTAAGAAATATTTTTTAATGTGTATTTCGGCTATCTGGGGTGTAGTATTCTAGAAGCATCTGTTACTCGAGCTGTCTGGTTTGTTCAGATCACTTGTGTCCCCACTAACTTTCCTGTCACTTGTTTGAAAGGGCGCTGAAGGGTGTGTGGCCTGTAATCCTAGCTACCTGGGAGGCCGAGGCAGGGGCATGAGTTCAAAGACTGACGAGGCTTGAGTTCAAGGGCAGCCTTGGCACTTAATGAGATTCTTTTTTTTTTTTTTTTTTGAGACAGGGTTTCTCTGTGTAGTTTTGGAGCCTGTCCTGGATCTCGCTCTGTAGACCAGGCTGGCCTTGAACTCACAGAGATCTGCCTGTCTCTGCTTCCCGAGTGCTGGGATTAAAGACGTGCACCGCCGCCACTGCCACCGCCACCACCACCACCTGGCTGGAGATTCTATTTCAAAAGAAAAGGAACAAAAAGAGGGCGGGTTGTCACTGTGTGGTAGAGCACTTCTCCAGCACGTGTGAGGCCATGGCCTCAGTGGTCCAAACACCGATTGAAACATGTTATGTTTATGAACTCGCCTACCAGCAGTGGCTTTGTGCATCTTAAGGCTCTCTTCACAACGCATTTGCTTTTGAAATAGTTGCATTTTAAGGATGGCTCGTTTATCACCAGCCAATCTCTATCGCTGTGTTCCTTGTCCAGGACTTGACTCAGTCAGATAAGACACTTCAGTTCTCCAATGACTGCCGTTAGCACAATGCATCTTCACACAGAAGCATGTTTCTCGTAGTGTAACTACTAGTGAATCGTACTCTTTTTTAACTGGATAATTTTTGGTTTTGTTGCTGGTGTATTTGAACCATTTATGTATTTAAAATTTTTATCTACTGTTTTGATCATATTCTTTTCCTTCCTGAACCATTTATATCTACTGTAACCATTTACATAGTTGGAACATCAGTTTCCCCACACATCACATTTATATTGAGCCAAAAACAACTGATAACGTGCATTCTGCCCTGCTACAATTCCCTAAACTGGACACTTCACATGAACAGAGTTGTAATAATAAGTAAGTAGCTCTTATAACTTTCTCTCTTTCTTTCTTCCTTCCTTTTTTTTTTTTCTTTTTCTGAGACAAGGTCTCACTCTGCAGCCTTGCCTGCCCCGTGACTCACTCACTATGTAGATCAATCTGGCCTCGAACTCAGAGATCCACCTGCTTCTGCCTCCTGAGTGATGGGATTAAAGATATGCACTACCAAACCTGGCTCCCTTTCACTTTTTTTTTTTTTGAGGTTATTCCATATTGTAGCATGTATCAGTAAATTCCTTGAAATGCTATTATTATCATTATTGTGTGTGTGTGAAAACACATATGATGTGGAGGGGTGGTGCATGTATCACAGTATGCATCTGGTGATCAGAAGACAATTATGAAGTTGATTCTCTCCCTCTGGGGATCACACTCAGGTCACCAGGCTTGGACAGAAAGCAGCTTTACCTGCTGAGCCGTCTTGCAGCCCCTTTATTCTTTTGATGAGCAAATGTTACGCTATTCCATGGGTATGACACAGTTTAGCTCATGTTTCTTTGTAGATGCACACACTTCTACTGGACATATACAGGGGCAGGACTTCTCGGCAAGCAGTTGAGAACTGAGCAGACTTTTTTTCCAAAACACTTGAATCACTCTAGAACGCATCTGCAGTGTATATGAAGAGTCCAGTTTCTCCAGGTTCTGAGCATGCTCTGAGGAAGGGCCATGTGAGTGAGTACACAGTGAACAGTGAACCCCTGCAAACCAGGAAAGCCCTTACCAGCCCCTTTCCAGGCTGACACTGATCATGGATTCCCATCCTCCAGAATTAGGAGAAAATAAATGTCTATTGCATGAGCAAAGGAATTTGCATGGGCTGATTTGTAACCCATCCGCTCCCACTTCTGTCAGATGTGGACTGGTTTTGCAGACAGGGTTTTTGCTGAAGTAATTAAGGCTAACTGAAGTTGTAAGGTCAGAGCCCTAATCTGATAGGGTCAGTGTCCTTTGCTCATTTTTAAAAATGGATACATTGAGTTTGCTTTCTGAGCTGTGATACACACTATAAGAAAAAACAAAAACAAACAAACAAACAAAAAACCACCTTGGGAAAGGAAGGGTCAATTTCAGCTAATCCTTTTTGAAAACAGCCTATCGCTGGGGAAGTCAGAGCCGGAGCCCCAGGCAGGAACCTGCAACAGGAATCACGGAAGAAGACAGTTTACTAGCTGGCTTAAGGGTGGTGCCACCCATTATGGGTTGGGTCCGCCCACGTCAATCACCAGTCAAGACCACTGTAATCCAGGAAACTCCTCACTGAGGATCCCTCTTCAAAATAAAAACCAACTAACACAGTAATTATGTTGAGTGGTAGATTTCTTCATATGTTCTCTGAAGATCCCAGTCTCTTATCAGGTATATGATTTGCAGAGATATGTTCTCATTTTGGAAGCTGTTTTCCACCCCTTTAAATGTTCTCCATAACCATCTCAATAGACTATCTTTATATTTTCTGGTTTTTTTTCTTTTAAGATTTATTTTATTTATTATGGATACAGTGTTCTGCCTATATGTCTGCCTATAGGCCAGAAGAGGGCGCCATATCTATTACAGATGGTTGTGAGCCACCATATGGTTGCTGGGAATTGAACTCAGGACCTCTGGAAGAGCAGCCAGTGCTCTTAACCATTGAGCCATCTCTCCAGACCCATATTTTCTGTATTTCTGATGCTTTGACAAGATGGAGTCTTCTTATCTTCAAGGGACTATTGCCCGACTCCCGCCCCAGCATGAGGCAATTCCTCACAGTGCAGGCCTCACGTGAAACTGTGCCAGCCACAGGCAAACAACTCACCCACAGCCTAAGCATCCACCTTTTCTCCAGCCTCTTACACTCAGAGCATTCTCTACCACTGTAACCACACCCACCAGCCAGGAGACAATGCAAGTGAGCCGCTTCACCGCTTCACCACAAATCCACCAAAACGACTCAAACCAACCAATTCTAGCCAAGGCTGGCACAGGAGGCTCATGAGTTCACGGCCAACCTGGGCTGTGTATCAAGTACCAAGCCAGCACAGCCATAGCAAGACCCTGTCTTAAGACAAACCGCCATCCTAAAACATCTCACCCCATCTCTCCTGTTGCTTCTCAAGACGCCATAGTAAACAGTCTGGCCTGGTTTCCCTTCATGCACCAGGTCTCCTGGTCAGCCCTGGTGTTTCACCACACGCCTCCTGTGGTGTGGCATATCCCCTTCATCCGACCAAGTATTTTCAAGAGTCAACATCGCTTAGCTTCTGAGATCAGGAACATTCAGGGTGACATAGTCACAGATGAGTGCCTCCATATCTTGTGATTTGTGTTCATTTTAATACTCTTATTCTTAGTAATTTAAATCTCTCCAGATAGACAGATGGACAGTTTTCCTCACATTTGGAAACATTTCAGCCATCATTTTTTCTGCCCTTTCTCTTCTTTCTGCAATTCAAGAGTATGTTACCTAAATATTGTTCCAACTTCACTTTCCCTTTTATTTTGTTCATTTCATTTCAGTCTTCTTAATTACTTAATCTGGATGCTTTCTACTGCAGTCTTAGGAGATACATCCTTTCTTCTTTTGTATTAAGCTATTATATTTTTAGCTCTAGAAAGTTCCGTTTGGATGTAGGGTGTTGGGGGATATCAGTTCAGGGTCTCATGCTTACAAGGCAAGCATAGTCAGTCTTTGATTCTTTGGTTGGCTTTGTAAATTCCACCCTCGGCAGAGTTGTCAGCTTGAGTGCACAAAAAGCCATATGGCAAGAAGAGGACTTGACCTCAGACATTTGTCAAAGGACCTGCAGTAAGGCAGTGAGAAAGGAGCCAGGGGCAACCAGAAGGGTATGGCTGCAATGCAGAGGCAACCCTTGTGGAAGGAAGGAAGGAAGGAAGGAAGGAAGGAAGGAAGGAAGGAAGGAAGGAAGGAAGGCCGGCCAAGTGGAAGACACCAACAGGCATCCTGTGTTCTCCAGAGGACAACCCTCTCATCCCTGAGGAGCCAGTCAGCGATGAACACAGGCAGTGTGGCCTCGGGGAAATGTAGTAATGAACTGCAGAGTGCAGCAGCCGAGGCCATCAGGCAACAACCTTCTCCCCTAACATCCAAGAGATACATTTTGGAGTCCTCCAAATATCCACCACAATACATCTACTCCAGATGTGGAGAGGGGCATGTCCATGGTTCCCATTACCCTCTTCCTGAGGGGAACTCTGGAAAGAGACATCCCAGCAGCTAGTTCCTCAGCCTTCTCATGACCCACGGAACTGACTCAGCTGTGTCCTTAGTAGCTTTCAGGGCAAATGTGATAGTGTGGAAACCTCTATTTCTAGGTGGTCCGCCCCTCTTGGCAAGTGTATTTTCCCAGTTGGAGGCTGCCACAAGCATTCATTCGCAGTTAACGGAAGTGTATGGTAATAGCAAGAGACACAGAGCCAGTGACTTTGGGTTCATCACACACACCACTCAGTCCTGTCCATGTCACAGCAGATCGCCTCATCTGGCTGACCACAGCAACCTGCTCTCGCTCCATGAGAACAGTGACTTTCTTCCTGTCGGCTGGTCCCGACACAAGGAGAGCTTGGCAGCTGTAACTTTAAATGGGATTCTTGCTGACCTGACAGGCGCATGCCTTCTGGAGATAAGGAATTCCAAGTCTCCAAAGCCCAAGATTACAGGTTTGGGAGCACAAAGCCCTCTAAATTGGGGGTGTCAACCCCAATGTTGGGAGTGATGGTCAGTGGAACTACTTCTGGTTCCATTCCGAGACTCCCAGACTCAAGTATCCTGCCTGCTGGGGACCCAGCACTCTAAAAGACCTCTGACTTAATGCACAGCCCACAGACTAGCCCAGCATTTTTGTCATGTACTTGCTCTGATGTACAAAGGCTGGCCCAGCATTCCACAGGCTGGATGCCTTAGGTGGGACTCTATGTGACAGTACCAATGAACACCATGATCAAGAGCACTCCTACCTCCTTCACTGTGAAGAGGTCCAGTGCTGGGCGGTGTGGGATTCCCCATCCAGGGATTAATTAGTCTACGAACCCCAGGTAAGAATCCACATGCAATCAAGACACAGCTACACACAGGCTCTATATTGTCCCCATGAGTGTGAAATCCAAGTTCTCCCAGGACAGAGGAGGCTGACATGTACGACTTGGTTGGTCTTCTCTGGGAAAGCATCTGTGTCTGTTCCTTAATGGCCTCAGTGAGTGGGTGCTGCCTTCTGTACCCTCATGTGGAACAGTTCTCTGTTTGGGCATCTGGCTTTACACAGTACATGTATTCTAGCATGCCTACTCAACTCCTTATGCCTCCCTCCACCATTTATAAATGCCAATTCAGGCCTTTCCATTCCCCTGAGTGTTGAGATCTTTTCCCAAGCTTCTTAGAGCCACCTCAGTGGTGGATCTGCCTTATGACCTACATTCTGGGAAAATGTGTCAAAGTCAATGAATTGTCTTTATCTCAGGGTGCATTCTCATCTCTGATTAAACACCCTAAAACTAATTCCAAGGGTTCTTGTTCCCCTGGCTCTGGCCACATGCAAGCTACTTCTCTTAATTCTTCTGTTGTCTTTCTTTCCTCATCAGGCCCAGGATGGTTTCAACGGAGCTACATTACAATTCAACCTAAGTCACTGACATCACAGTATGGCAGCAACTGAAGCAGATCTGCAGCACCCAGCAAGGTGGACAAGCTAGTTCTTACGAACTTTGCCACCTCCACAAGCCCACAGGAACCAAGGGCTGCTGCACCAGCGCCAGCATCCTTATGCACATCCGCCCAGATGTTCCCATTCTGTGTTTCTCCTCCTCCTCCATTTATTTATTTATTTATTTATTTATTTATTTATTTATTTAATCAATCAATTAATTAATTAGTTTATATTTATTTGTGGTGGTGGAGTGGGACACGGTTTTTCTGTGTAACAGTCCTGGCTGCCCTGGAACTCAATTTGTAGATCAGACCAGCCTGGAACTCTCAAAAAGATCCACCTTCCTCTGCCCCTCAGAGTGCTGGGATTAAAGGCATGCACCACTACACTTAGCTTCCCATTCTGTGTTTCTTCGTTCTGGGCTTTCCCTCCACTGGTATGCTGGGCATTCAGAGCCCCTGAAGGTCTACAACCATAACAATTATACATACCCCCTACTGCACAGCTGAATCTGTTCTTCTGTTGAGACTTCCTAAGACACCAAGGCCACTAGCTTTGACTTCCAGCCTCAGCTCCTTAAGGACTCTGAGTCTGGGGCTGGAAAGATGACTTGGCACTTAAGGACACTTGCAGCTCTTTGCAGGGGACCTGAGTTCAGTTCCTAGCACCCATGCTGGGCAGCTCAAAACCACCTGTAACTCCAGACCCAGGGGGTCTGACACAGTCTTCTGGCTTCTGTGGACCCGTGCATGCATGCGCCCACACAAATAAATAAATCTTCAAAAGAGCTTTCAGTCTGTCCCTGTGCTAGGGTCAGCACAGCTCAGGGAGCCGTCAACTCTTACCCTGTAGTGTTCTGCCTTCCCCTTCTGTCTTTCACAGGCCTTCCTCACTGCATCCAACAGAGAATCCCTAACAGAACACCCTTCAGGTCGTCAACTATGAAATACTTGGTTGTGGAGCTCCAGTTTGTGCCAGGACCTATTTATGGTGCATGTGACAAATCAAAATGATGTCCTTTCTACCGAACCTAAAGTGTGCCAGCTAGTCTCAGATCCTAGCTTAACATTTTTTTTTTTCTTGGCATCACTGTGTTGGCCCACATAGTCTAAGGAATAGATTGAAAGAGAGAATTAGGAATTCAGGAGATTTGCCAGGAGAAACACCTGTAAGAAAACTGGGAAGGGAGCCATGGTGCCAGATAGAGGCACCACACTACAGAACATGTTTGGCTGAGAGAGAGAGAGAGATGCGGAGGGGCAGAGACCTGGACTGCAGGGCAATTTTAAGGAAGATCGGCAATGCTGAGGAGGAAGCTTCCAGTCAGGAGTCTGCAGTCCTGCCACAAACAGGCTGTGGAAGCTCCCTTCTTTATTCTCCACAGACCTCTCCCTTTGTCAGTGCTCTGTGTCCTCGATTCAAGCTACTTCAGCCTCTCCAAGCTTCCACCCGTACTTCACCTCAGCAAACTCCCAGGCTTTCTTTGGGTCACTTGTGGTTTAGCAGCTGCCTCTAGGTAGCAGCTCTTTGTGAGCTTAAGGCTCACCTCTGCTCCTAAGGCTGGCCTCAGGCTGACTCTCCACTCAGATGCTCCTCAGGCCAATTTGTCACCAAGCAAGACCAAGTATCAGACAGTTGCTCCCTCACGGCGGAAACAAAGCTCCTAAGTGTTCTTGGGAAAACGTGTTTTCTTCATCTGGGAATACTTTTATCTTGTTTTCCTCGTTTGATTTCTTGTAGTTTACTGGGTTTTTTGGTTTTTGTTTTGTTTTGTTTTCTGGTTTTCGGAGAAAGAGTTTCTCTGTGTAGTTTTGGTGCCTGTTCTGGATCTCGCTCTGTAGACCAGGCTGGCCTCGAACTCACAGAGATCCACCTGGCTCTGCCTCCCAAGTGCTGGGATTAAAGGTGTGGGCCACCACCGCCCAGCTAGTTTACTGTTTTTGACTGGCTTCTTAAAGTACAAACTGGTTGGTTGCTTTGGAATCAATAAGCACCCCCAAAGGCCCATATGCTTAAAGGCTTGGTCTTCACATACTGTGCTGGAGGTGAGTCAGTGTGTGTGGATTCCCACTAGGTAGGACCTGATGAAATTAACTAATGGGGGTGCTTTTGAAAAGGATCCTGGGAAGCTGGTTCCCCACTCCCCATTTCCTGGCTGCCAAGAGGTAAGCTTGTGCAAGGCAGGCAAATGTTCCAAGAAATCTCAAAGTGCATCTCCATCCCATCTTCAACTGAGTTGCAAGCACTTCCTAATTTCTACTCTTTGGACATGTAAATTTTTTTTGGGGGGGGCGTTGGAGCCAGGGTTTCTCTGTGTAGCTTTGGTGCCTGTCCTGGATCTCATTCTGTAGACCAGGCTGGCCTCGAACTCACAGAGATCCACCTGTCTCAGCCTCCTGAGTGCAGGGATTAAAGGTGTGTGCCACCACCGCCCAGACTAAGGTGGATTATTTTTAAGTGCACTAGTTAAACCACTTTTTATAGTTATCATTAATTTCTATCTTAGTCCTAGTGTGGCCAGATGACATATTCTCAATGTTTCAAGACTTTGGTGAAGTTTGCTTAATTGTCAGTTTTGATAAACTCACCACATTCAGTTAAAAGTAATAGTATTCTAATCTTGTGTGCAGTGCTCTGTTGTGTTGAAAGGGGCTTGTTCATCTGCTATTTCTGCCTTGCATGGCATTACTGATTCATGTGTGCCTGTTTTATAAGTATCTGGGAGAAGCATGTTGACTGTTATTACTGTAGACTGGTCCATCGTCTCCTTCCAGTTCTATTTCTACATTTTGTGTTCTGAAACCATGCTATTCACTGAACACTAACTTAGGATTGAAATCGATATATTCTTCTGACAGGTGCCACAGGTGTGATGATAACATGTCCCTTGTGTCTCATTCTCGCCTTAAGATCTACTTGGTCTACGTTGGATACCAGATTTCTTCCATCTTTTATTTCTAACATTCCAGTGTCTTTTATGTAAAGTGTTTTTTCAGAAGTAGCACAGGGGTGGACAGTTTTTATCTATCCTGATAAATTTATGATCCTGGTAATTACTTGGAGTATTTGACCCATTTCATATGGTTACTAATATAGTTGTGTTTATTCCTGTTGCCTTTGTCTGGGTTTAGTATAAATATGCTCACTCTGAAAGCTTAGAGCACATTAGCTGTATTTACCCATTCCTCATGGTCTTCCTGTGGTCAAGCATTGCAATTCTTTTATTTTTATATTCTTGCAGCACTGGAGACTGGATCCAGGGGCGCATGCACATCAGACAGACATTCTACCACTCAGCCATACTTCCACATCTCCACACACTTTTAAACCCTCAAAACCCTCTTATTTATACATAATATTTACTCACACTTTCCCCCTTTGTTCCCTATTCTTCCCCAACTTTCCATTCCTATTTGGGACTATTTTTCTTTGATCTAAAGAATTCCCTTACAGGGAATGACAAGATGGCTCAGCAGGCAAAGGAGCTTGCCACCAAGCCTTCCAGCATGTGTTTGACCCATAGAATCCACTGAGTGGAAGGAGAGAGCCAACTCCTGCAGCTGTCCCTCTGATGTTCAAAGGAGTCTACACACACACACACACACACACACGTGTAAAATTAGGGTGTGTGTGGAGAGATGGCTCAGTGGTTGAGAGCACTGGCTGCTCTTGTGAAAGTTCCCAGAGCCCGCACTGGGAAACCCCGGACACCTAACTCCAGCTCCAGAGGACCTGATGCCCTCTTCTGGCCTTCACAGGCACCCCAGCATGTGGCATATATTCACACACACAGACACAAACACACAGTTTTTTAAATTGTAAGTAAAATAACAAACATCAACAAAAATGAAAAAAAGAAAAAGAATTCCCTTAAGCTTTTGCCTTAAGGCTAGACTGCTGGTAACATGTTGTCTCTGCTTTTAATTGTTGCTTTCCCTCATCTTTGAAGTCCCCTCACTGGATGTAGAACCTCGGCTGACAGTTCTCTTCTCTCACACTTTATGCCTCTGTCTGTCAGGCGCAACCTGGCAGGAATGTGTTCTGTTGTTAGTTCTCTTGCTTTTTAGGTCTTATCTGAGGCTGTATACTTGCTTGCTGGAGTCTCCCACAGTGTTCACCTGTTGCATTTTCTCTATATTTTCCCTTTGGGGGTCACAGGTGTCTTAATATAGACTGCTTGTCCGTCTGGTGGGAGTGGTTTAGGGCATCGGCTCTTTAATCTGATTCACCTCTGGTCCTTGTGAAGTCCTACTTACATTTCCGCTAGGACACGATTGTGAAAGGGGAATGGAGGGATGTTATCACTCTAAGAAGCCTCAACCCCAGTTGTCTCATGTTTCAAAATCAATATATACTCCTGAGAACTGGGGAGTGTGGGGTGTCATACAACGCCTCTGAAATATCCCCTCAAACTATCATTCACCATCAGCTTTTTGTCTGGGTTCTGATCTGAGGCAGGGTCTCACATACCCCACATTGGTCACAAACACGCTGTACAGCAATGGGGACGACCTTGAACTTGATGCCGCTTCTGCCTCCCAAGTGCTGAGGTTCGGCACAGGCCACCATGTCCAGCTTACTTCTGAGCAGCAGCCCCTTGGGCCCAGCAGCTCGTTAGTCCTGCTTTAAGCCACCGAGATCCTCCCAGGAGCACAGATCTCCTGTCCCTAGGGAGATTTGACTTTCTTTCTTTTTCTCCTTTAAATATTTCTTTCTACTTTATAGACATTGATGTTTTGCCTGCAAGTATGTATGCCAGAATCAGATCCTCTGGAACTAGAGTTACAGACAGTTGTGAGCTGTCATGTGGGTGCTGGGAATTGAACCTGGTTCCTCTTGAAAAGCAGCCAGAGCTCTTAACCACTGAGCCATCTCTCTAGCCCCAAGATTCTACTTTCATTAATGTCCTTTTTTGTTTCCTGATTTTCGTTATTATTTATTTCTTGACACATTTAGAAAATATATTTAAGATTTCCTGTGTACGGGTTATTTTTCATTTCTGGATAAACAATTTTCCTACATGTCCATTATAGCAAAGTTAAACACTGCATTGCTCAAATCCATATCCACGTTTTTGTTTGGTTTGTTGTTTCATTTTGATGTTTGCTCTGGCAGAGGCAGAGGCAGATCTCTGTGTTTGAGGTCAGCCTGGGCTACATAATGAGTTCCAGGACAGCTAGAGCTATGTAAAGAGACCCTCAAACCAAACAAACAGAAAGGAATCTCATGTTTCCATAACAGACTTCAGAAGTTCTCCTTAGGCTCACTAAATTTGTCTTTTATATATTCTGAAAATAAGCTGATAGATACAAGACCTTTTTGGGTGGTGTTGGACATGCAACCAGAGTCTGATGCATGCTGGGTATGTGCTCTACCACTGAGCTACAGCTGCAGATAGTTGGTGCAAACCTTTTTAGCATTTAATCATATATAGTGCCCATCTTATGTATACTCAGTTTTTTCTTTATAATTTTCATGCTTATTTATTCTGTGTGTGTGTGTGTGTGTGTGTGTGTGTGTGTGTGTGTATGTGAGTGTGCGTGTGTTGTGTGGAGTCAGGGGACAGCTGGCAGCAGTCTGTTCTATTTCCACCATCATTTCATACTCAGTTAGGCAAGGTTGGTAGCAAACGCCCTTACCTACTGAATCCAGAAGGCTGTTTCTTTTGGGCCTCAAATTTTTTTTCTGATATTAACACAGTTACAAAAACACTGCTTTCCTCAGTATTTGCCCTGTATCTTTTAACAAATTTTCCCTCTCTCTCTCTCTCTCTCTCTCTCCCCCTTTTGTTTTGTTTGTATGTTTTTTCAAGACAGGATTTCTCTGTGTAGCTCTGGCTACCCTGAAACTCACTCTGTAGACCAAGCTAGACTCAAATTCAGAGCTCTGCCTACCTCTGCCTCCTGAGTGCTGGGATTAAAGGTGTGCACCACCACCTGGCTGTGTTCTCTATTTTTGTGTCCTAATAATTGATGAATTGTGGCAGTATCTATTAATACCTTATATTTTATATTTACACTTTAGCTAGTTGCAAATTTTTATCTAATCTCTCTCTCTCTGTCTTTGTGTATGTACATGTGTGTGCACACATGTATGCCCCAGTATGTATGTGAAGGTCAGCAGACAACTGTGGGAATCCGTTCTCTCTTCTCATCATATGGCTCCCAGAAATCAAACTCAGGTTGTCAGGCTTGGCAGCAAGTGCTTGGCAGCTAAGACATCTCACCAGCCCTAGATAATTTTTAAATTACGGCCATACTGAACTAATTTATGCTGCTGTTTTGATTTTCTCTATCATTTGTCATTTTATCCTTTCTTTGGGAAATGCTGATGGCTAGTATGTTGTCAATCTGACTTGATAGAGTGATGTCTAGAAGACTGAGAAAGCAGAGCTGGGTGCAGTGAAGTTCTTTCTAGAGATATTGGTGTGCAGGATGGTGACATGAGAAGTCTGACCATGAACACGGGGGATCTCCAACAGGCAGGCATTAGATGGAGCAAACAGCGGCAGAGGTGGGGAGCTGGTAAGTGCATGCTCCACCCTCCTAGAGTGAACGTGGTTTTGCCGTTTCTGTCCCCTATGGATATTCAATTCTTCAGCCTCTAAGTACAGACTTGCACCAGAGGCTCCTCGGGACTTTCAGGCCTCAGACTAGAGCTACATCATGTCTCATGTGCTGAGGCTTCCAGCTTCCTGGACTGAGAGCCACCAGTTGTCCCTGGCTTTCCAATGTGTGATGATGTAAGTCAATCTAATAACCCTCCTCTTGTAATCGTATTCTATTATCCTATTGTTGTGCTTCTCTGGAGATCTCTAATACAAAAACTAAGCATAATAATGCAATGTTTATCTCACATAGACAAATTTTAAAAGTAGGCAATTCAAGGCTGGTTTGGTTGAGGACAAACATAAATTAAGAGGTAACTCATGCCACAAAGCAGGATGTGAATCAGTTAAAAAACAATTTTAAGAAAGTGAGAATCTAGAGGAAAAAGAGATGACTGTATATATATGTATATGTATGTATATATATATATATACATACATACATATACATATATATACACTCAAGTGTGGAACACTTTATAATTTGGGAGAACCAAAATGTGACAGCAAAAATAAATTAAGTAGGCCTTGTGCCTAAATGACTTTCAGACATACAGAGACTGAAAAGTATCAAGTTGATGCCAAGTTCCAAGCTAAGGAGATCCACGGGACTGAGACAGGAGTCAGCTCCTATGGGAAGAGAAGGGCAGGGCCCACAGTGGACCATGAGCTAGTCAAGCAGTTTGGAAACAAAAAAGTTTGGTCACCACTCACAACCATTCCCCTGACTGGATGAGTAACAAATGATCACCTCTCTGGTTGACCCAAGGGAGCATGCATGGGGTGTATAGACTCCCCACAGGTGCAGCCCTGATACAAACGATCAACCACCAATAACCAATCTTTAAAAAGATCACTCAAGTCTCCACCCAATTCTGACCACACACAGAATCCCACCAGGCAGGGCCATAGTAGCACCCCTCCTGGACCCTCCCTCCCCTTCCGTTCTCAGGAGTCAGTCTCCTTTCCCTTAAAAACTCTATGTTCCATGTTTCTTCTCTCACTTCTTGTTCATGTTTCTTGTTATTCTTGGGCATAAGACAAACCAAACCAAAGAAAAACAGAAGCTGGGGGCAGCTTTGGTGACTGTTGATTGTCCAGATCCAAGTTCCCCGGGTTAGGCTGACCAAGAGTCAAGGCATGTCCCGTCACACAGGAATCCATGACAGTTCCACTTTGAAAAACACGAAAAGCTAGACCAAAACCCTGGTTTATAGATAAATCAATCCTGTTTAGAACTGTGGGGACCTCAAGATGATGAAATAGACATGTTAGCAAGCATACAGACAGAGCTAGGGCTTCAAATACACGTCAGCGTGGGAACTCCATGGTTCTGCCCTTGGTACCTGGGAAGTGGCGACTGAGTAGAGCTCTCAAGAACATGGGAAGAACAAAGAACGGAAGACCTGTGCTCCAGAACATGCTGACAGGGAAACAGGTGGGAAGATAAAATTATCAGAAGAGCAGAAATACACTGGAGGTGAGAAGAGAGTGATGACATGTGACAAGAAAGGTGAGGATGCTTCCAGAAAGGGAAGATGATTCATGGTGCCAAAGGTGACACAAAGGTCAGGGGGCCACTTGAAGAAAACCACTGAACTGAATGATTTAGGAGGTCACTGGAGCCCAAAGTGAGGTTTCATGACGGGCTAACCAGGAGCCAGACCCCTAATTTAGTGGGTCAAATCTTATCCTTTGGGTGTTAGTGCAGCAGGGCATGCCTATCCTCCCCTCTACAGGCTCTGTTTCTTTTTCAAAGGAAGTGGGTACCACACAGCAATAGCCACTGAGCCACCAGCTGTCACCCTTTCTGCTGTGACAACCGTGGGCAAAGGACGGGAGCCAGGACTTCTGCCCTTATCCTGTGAACACCTACCCCACAGCTTTCAAAAGCCAAGCACCCGATTACTGATTCAGCTGCACTGACACAGCATGTTTGCAGGATCGAGTTAGTGATCAGAGACTCAAGTGGAAACAATCTTGTCAGCAGAGGCCAGCCTGCTGAGAGACCATGTGACCCATCACCAGCCCACACTTCTTCCGGGGCCACAGTAATTCTGCATTTGAAGTATGAAATTCTGGGGGCTGGAGAGATGGCTCAGAGGTTAAGAGCACTGGCTGTTCTTCCAGAGGTCCTGAGTTCAATTCCCAGCAACCACATGATGGCTCACAGCCATCTATAATGAGATCTGGTGCCCTCTTCTGGCATGCGGGCATATATGGAGGCAGAATGTTGTATACATAATAAATAAATAAATCTCATGAAGTATGAAATTCTCCTCAGAAAGAATTTTCCTTTAAAAGCCTTAACCTCTGTAAAGCCTGGAGACGCCTAAATTAAGTGGCAATCCACTAACCATAGCCCTGTTTGTAATACCACCTCAAGAACTCCATGAGCAGGGCGGTGGCATACACCTTTAACCCAGTGCTCTGGAGGCACAGGCAGGTGGATTCTGTGAGTTCCAGGCCACTTTAGTCTACAAAGTGAGGTCCAGGCCAGCCAGGGTGAGACCCTGTAAAACAAGCAAACAAGATAACAACAATGAACTCCATGAACTCCACAAAACTTCTGGAGGAAAAACAAAACAAAACAATGTAAACTGAAACAAAGAAAAACTATGATCTGTGGTCTTGATGGAAACTAACTACAGCACTAACATCTTGCTGTGGTAGAGGCACAACACTGAAGAGCCGCTGTGTCTTCACACTAACTTCCTTCCCTCGAACACTAGGGGCATGCGTGTGCATCTTTGGATTGTTGTATTATTTATGTATATGGGTGTTTCACCTGTGTACCACTTGCATGCCTGGTGCTGGCAGAAGACAGGAGAGAGTGTTGGATTCCCTGAAACTGGAGTTACAGATGGTTGTGAGCCACCATGTGGGTTCTGGGGATTGAACTCAGGACCTCTAGATGAACAACCAGTGCTCTTAACTGCTGAGCCACCTCTCCAGCTCTGTCTTTTTAAATTCTAAATTCCTATGGGTATGGTAGCTCAGACCTGTGCTCTCAAACACACAAGAAGGTGGGGTAGGAGAGTGTGAGTTAGAGGCTAGCCTGGGCTACACAGGGAGATTGAAGTCCATCTGGGTTATGTAATAAGACTTTGAAAACAAAATTAACCAACCAACCAACCAACCAACCCCCCTCTGAATACAATGTTTCTTCTTCTATTTAATGAAACATTGTATGCACACAGAACAGACAGTGGGTATGTTATCACTTGTGCCAGCTTAATATCTGAAGCAAATGAAACTACTCAGACAATATGCCACAGAGCAGAGGGCACTTCTGGACTGAATTTATTCCTAAAGTAAAGAATTCAGGATGTACTCTGACACTTAGACATCAGAACAAAACCAAAATAAAATAAAGACCACAGTTACATCTTCTCGAAGGAAGTTCTGTAGGCCCTACAAATAATTGACTTTGGTCGGTCCAAACCTACTGTGCCTTATGTCCATCACTTGAACTTATGTCCATCTCAGAACTCCTCACAATAGCTCCAAGAAATGAGGCTCAATTGTTAAGAGCACTGGCTGTTTTTCCATAGGACCCAGGTTCAGTTCTCAGCACTCACATGGTAGCTCACAACTGCCTGTAACTCAGGTCCGAGGGGATCTGAGGCCTTTTCCGGCTTCTGCATGAGCCAGCACAGGGTTGGTGCACATATATACATGCAGGTGAAACACTCATATACACTAAAAAACCAACAACCAATATCACTAGGAAAAATATCTATTCTTTTTATATTAATTTACTGTGTGTGTGTATGTGTGTGTGTGTGTGTGTGTGTGTGTGTGTGTGTGTGTAAATAAACTATTGTTCCCTTTTCCAACTGGAAAAGCTGAGGCAATACAACACACACACACACACACACACACACACACACACACACACACACAATCCCTCAGTGAAGAAGTGGTAAAGGAGGCTGGAGAGATGGTTCAGCAGTTAAAAGCACTGGCTGCTCTTCCTGAGGACCTGGGGTTCAATTCACAACACCCACATGGTGGCTGATGTCTCCATTTCTAGGGGATCAGATGCCCTCTTCTAGCTTTGTGGGCACTGGGCACACACGTGGTACACAAACATACATGCAGGCCAAACACCTCCACACATAAAATGTAAAGAAATGGTGAAGGTGCTGAGCACTGGATATTCACCTTTTCACTCATTCTGATGCTCATCTGGACTCTGATAGTTACACTCTTTATGGATTTTAATAAAAATGGAGTATTTGTTCAATGAGAGTTTTCAATGAAAGGATCTGCAGAATTGTATAGGTATAGTTTCAATGAATATTCTGATCGTGCTAGATGGTCTCTTTGCAGGAGAGACACAGATGAAAGGGAATGATTTTCCAAACTGGACCACAATCCAAGGGCTACTGATGGCAAAACAATTCCATAATAAATCTTGTTTTTCATGAGGCATCAGATGCTTTTAACATGGTAATAACACATTTCAATGTAATAATTAGTAACCATGAAGAAATTCCCAGAAGGAGCCACCCAAGTGTAAACACAGCCTGAACCACATGTAAGTTGTTCCAGGGCTTGGTTTGATTAGGAATCCTTCACCTGAGGAAACCAATCCCAAAGCTTGCCTTTCATTACATCCTCATCTAGAAGATTTTGAGCAAAAAGCACTGATGCATCTCCATAGCCTCATCCAACCCAACAGGGACCAGGAGTCCTGAAAAGGCTAGACCTGGGGCTCCCTCTGGAGGAGACTATCTTCGGGGAGGGAAGCCTCTGCAGTCCACCTGCTGGCTACTGTAAGGACCTACTATAATCTATATTCTGAGATGCAGAAAATGAAGTTAATACTACCACATGGCATTCAGGCTCAGCAGCATGTGCTTGCAGTCCAAGCTACACGAGAAAGTGAAGGATCACTTGAGTCCAGGAATTCAGGACCAATCTGTGCTACACAGTGAGACACTGCCCAAACAAACCACAGAAAGACACGGTGGCATGCTACTTTGGCTTTCTCAAGGACTTAGTATGTGTGGTGCTTACACGGGTTTACCACAAAGCAAGTGTTATTGAATGCCAATGTCTTCTAAGCACTACTCAAAGCATGAGGACTACAACAGCGAATTAAACAGTACATCCACACCTTCCCGAAGGAAGATTTCAGTGCTTAGATAAACAACATGAACAGCTTATCAGACTTAAATGCTATATAAAAAAATCAAACAGGAAATGGGAGTGGGGACAGAGCTGGAAGCCGCAGGGTGTCGCATACCTAAAGTACAGATGGGTAAGGAGACCCTGCGGTCACACCATCAATCAGGGTGGGGTTTCAAAGCAGAGAAACCCACAGGCACTGGGCAGCTGCCTTTCGTAGGTTAGGGTGGACTGGAGGAAAGCACAAACAGGACCAAAAGCAACAGAGGCTGACAGTCACCTGACCTCTGGGGGTTCACTCTAAGTAAAGGAAGTTTTGACAAAGCAACACATTTGACAAGGTTTTTTAGGAACATTCTGGCCGTGCACTGGGATGAAACTCATGGATGAACAAGGATAAAAGCATGAAGACCTCTTAGGGGATTTCTACCAAGCCTGGGCAAGAGATATCATGAAAAACAATAGAGGGCTTGGTGGTTAGACCCTGGAAATACTTCAGAAAAAGACCTGAAAGGATGGAGGTAGATAGGAGGAGAGGAGGAGATTTTTACTCCATAGTTTTTCTCCTGAACAACAAAAAGAATGGAGTGGATGTCAACTGAGATGTGGAAATCACTGATGGAATGAGGAACATGATCAGAGACCTCTGCCTGAAAAGCTGAATGTGGAGTCTGGAGACCATGTAGGCTAAAGAGGAATCAATTTGTTCTTTTGTGATCTAAGACTATTTTTTTTTCTTTTATTTTGTTTTTCAAGACAGGGTTTCTCTGTGTCGTTGCTGTCCTGGAACTCACTATGTAGACCAGGCTGGCCCTGAACTTACAATGATCTGCTTGCCTCTGCCTCCTGAGTGTTGGAATCAAAGGTGTGCACCACCACCACCACCACCACCAGCAGCAGCAGCAGCAGCACTGCCGCCGCCACCACCGCCACTCTTGAACTAACACATTTTTAAGAAGAGTGATATGCTAGTTTGCCCTTGGAGAGGTTGCCCATGTAATAAATTAAAACTACAGGCATACATGAGAGTCTGTCTCAAAAACAAAACAAAATAAAAACAATGATAACAACAATATGCACACACACACACACACACACACACACACACACACACACACAGAAGAAATGAAAACTAATCTACGTTAACTTTCTAAAAATTCTAAAATAAAAACTAATGTACTGAACAAGCCTAAGCATAGCCTGAAGAGCTTGTTGACTGGTTTTCTCGTCAACATGGCCTGAGTGTCACCCGTCATGGATGCAAACTCCTGGTTATCTGACCTCAGAAATCCTTTTTCAGGAAAGAAGAGCTGCTGTGGGCCTGTCTCCACGGTCAGTTTATCAGCTTTCCTAGCTCTGCAGGAAAAGCAAGCTGCGTAGTCAGGAGATTGGTGATAGGAATGTTTTCTTTCTGTGCTTGGCCTTCCAGTAAACCAAAGAGTGCTTTCTTGAAACCACACAGCACAGCATTAATGTGTTTGTGTTTTGATGTGTCATCTGTTTTTAAAAATTAATTTTATTCTTCAAATTTTTAAAGATTTTCTCATTTTTAATCATCTTGAACCACAATTCCTATGTCACCTAAGATTTCCTGATTATTTCCCTGTACAGTTCTGTGACTGTTTTAGTAACATGTCCCAATTTCCATTTAGGGACCTTTAATTTGCACTTCCGACTGTGTGGTTCTGAATTTGGGCAGCTTTCCTTCTCTTTATGGTCCTACACACTGGTGTAGTGTGCTCCTATGTCTGTGTACTGATGCAGGGTGCTCCTATGTCTGTGTACTGATGCAGTGTGCTCCTATGTCTGTGTACTGATGCAGTGTGCTCCTATGTCCCTGCACTGATGCAGGGTGCTCCTATGTCCCTACACTGATGCAGTGTGCTCCTATGTCCATGTACTGATGCTGGGTGCTCCTATGTCCCTGCACTGATGCAGTGTGCTCCTATGTCCATGTACTGATGCAGTGTGCTCCTATGTCCCTGCACTGATGCAGGGTGCTCCTATGTCCATGTACTGATGCTGGGTGCTCCTATGTCCCTGCACTGATGCAGTGTGCTCCTAGTGCTCCTATGTTCCTGCACTGATGCAGGGTGCTCCTATGTCCCTGCACTGATGCAGTGTGCTCCTAGTGCTCCTATGTTCCTGCACTGATGCAGTGTGCTCCTATGTCCCTGCACTGATGCAGGGTGCTCCTATGTCCATGTACTGATGCAGTGTGCTCCTATGTCCCTGCACTGATGCAGGGTACTCCTATGTCCATGTACTGATGCAGGGTGCTTCTCTATCTGTGCACTGATGTAGGCGAGAATGAGGGTCAGATCTCCTGGAACTGTAGTTACAGGCAGTTGTGAGTCTTTGTGTAGGTACTAGGAACTAAACCGAGATCTTTTGCAAGAACAACAAATACTTTTAATCACTGGACTATCTTCCAGACCTCAAAATGCTTTTTGTGGGGTGAGGGCGTGAGTGTGTGTGTGTGTGTGTGTGTGTGTGTGTGTGTGTGTGTTATTGTGGCTAGAGAGACAGCCAAGGATGCTGGGAACTAAATTCATATTTTTGGTTGTGAGCCTCACCTTTAACAGCAGAGCCATCTCTCCAGTCTGTGAGGTATGTTTTTTTTAGATAGGGCCTCGTGTGTGCCACATGGACCCAGGGTTTCATGCATGCTAGGCAAGCACTCAGTCAACTACACAACATCTCCAGCCCTGAATCAAAACTTTTCTAAGACTCCCAAAACCATACAGGCTATTGCCATTGTTCTTGGTTGCACACTAGAACTTAATGGTAAGCCCCTATTTTGCTAAAGACATCACACACTTGCCAAGGCAGATTCCTCCCAGCTGGCTAGTTATTATAGTACTAGAAAGCATTAGGCAGGCTGCTGAGGGCAAACCCATCAGCAGTCTCACCTAGCTCTGGACCCAGTGCACTACAGTAATGACTGCCATGGCAAGAGATGCTAATGAGTACACCAGCGGCTGTTATGGGGATCAACAGCTGCTTTCTGATTGCACATAAGGCCTGCAAAGGAGGAAATGCATACCTGGTACTGTACATCTAGCTAATAATGCACAACTGGGGAGCTCATAGATCCCTGGGTTGGTCCTACTATTAATCTCCTAAATGGACATAGTATCAAACTGCTCTCTAAATTTGTGTCTCTATACCCATAGATTGGTGTGTCTCTCATGCCACAGAAACAACTGGTCAGAGTTCAGAAAATAAGTGTTAGTGGAGTACTCATCTACACATGGAACATCTATGTCACTCGGCCTCTCACAAGGCCCAGAGAGCATCATGGGAGAAGGGGTAGGAGACTATAGGAGCCAGAGGTCAGGGAGGACTGGAGTGAAAAGCTATCTTTTAGACATGTCAGAATCCCTCTCTCAAGACCTCACGGCAGCTGCGGATGCCTGCACAGTACCAAGCCAGTCACTCTAGCATGGAAGGTAGGGGGCTCACAAGCCCTTGCCCCTAACTGTGTAGCTTTGGAGGGCTGATGCTTCTGGAGGAAGGGGAGTCAGTTTTCGCTAAGGGTGTGGTCCCTGGGAGGTTGCTCACACTCCAGTGCATGACCCCACACCCAGGAACACATAGGCAGCACAAATTGAACTTGATAACTCGGTAATTAAAAATAAAAATAAGTATATGACATGAAATTGGGAGTGGGATAGGAAGGTAGGGATGGACCTGGGAGGAGTTAGGGACAAGATTAGGAAGTGACTATGATCAAAATACATGAAATTCTCAGGGAATTAATAAAATACATTAAACATGCAGACAGAACACTGTATACATAATAAAATAGATGTTAAGAAAAAATAAAAAACATTTTTCAAAAAGATGACATCTGAACAAAAAAATAATTCCCTGGCGGGCAGTAGTGGTATATGCCTGATCCCAGCACTTGAGAAGTAGAGGCAGGTGGGTGGGTCTCTTTGAGTTTGAAGCCAGCCTGATTTACAGAGAAAGTTTGAGGCCAACTAGGGCTACACAGAGAACCCCTGTCTGAAAAACCTAAATAAATAAAGATTTTCCTAAATTAAGCATAGTGTTATACTAAATAAATTGTGTTTTCTTGCTGGGTGTGGTGGCATGTGACTTTAATTCCAACACTCAGGAGGCATTGGCAGGTAGATCTCTGAGTTTGAGGCCAGCCTGGTCTACAGAGTGAGTTCCAGGACAGCCAGGGCTACACAGAGAAACTCTCTCAAAAAACAAACATGTGTTTTCTTTTCTTTTTCATATTTATTAGTAACTAGAAAACTAGATTAGAAGCTTGGTTAAACACCAAGTAAGACAATTTTACAGGGTAAAAAAAAATCTAGAATTTTGGTAATACTTTGGTTTAAATATATCCTTCAAAAGTCCATGTGTAGAAGAACATGGCTATACTCTGAGAATTCAGTAGATTAAGGCAGGAGGATTACTCCAAGTCTGGGGCTAGTCTGGGTTACATATAGAGTACTAGGTCAGCTGAAGCTGTATCTAATAAGAAACTGTCTTAAAACAAAACAACAAGAGTTCCATATTCTAGCTCAGAGGTAGAGAGCTTGCCTTGCACCTGTGCATCCTGAATTCATTTCTCAGTATCCTCAAAGGAAAAAAAAAAGTTAATGTGTTATAAATGTAATGCGCAAGCTAATATGCCAATGGCCTTAGGCAGCTGGGGCCTTCAGGAGGTAATTCAGAATGGATGAGGCCATGTATTAGTGGCTTGCTCTGCCTCTCCACACGGTGACCTCCACCATGCTTGGCTGTAGCAAGGCCCTCCCAGATGCCGAAAGATGCCAGCCTGTGCAGAACTATGGGCTAAATAATTTCTACTTTTTATGTTCCACCCAGTCACCACCAACAGAATGTCTTTCATCATGCGATGGTAATGGACAGTTACTTAGACAACAGACAAGAAGGTTCACGGAGCATTCACTTGAAGGGGCCAACGCTTTCCAGGAGACAACTGGCTTTCAGGGCTGACTCTCAGCAGGCTGAGAGCAGTGTGAGCAGGGCACATCACGTGACCTGTGCTACCCACTCAGTAATCAAGGAAGGAAGCAGGTAGAGGTAAGGTGACTTTATAATTCTAAATCACAGCATTAAAATAACACAGTTTTTAGAGGAAAGAGAAAAATGGTTAAAATTCTGCTAACAAAACCAAAAAAGCAGACGATGCTGATGCAGACAGGATGAGTGGCTATCTTAACAGCAGCCTATGTTACCTTCTATTGTGTGTGAACAACAAAGAAAGAGTTGTCAAGCTTGGGTTTTAAGATTACTTAAAAGACAAAACACTATCGGGAAAAAAAAAATCTGTTCCTCTTCAAATTCTTCCCCTCACAATCGCCATCTCCACCCTAAAATTAAAAACCAAGCCAGTAAGAACCAGGGATAAGAAATGTGAATATCTGCTGTCAAAGCCATGACTGTACTAATGTTACACTACAGATGATCTACTGAATGGTAAGAGCTGCTCAGTTTAAGTCCCATCCTTTCAATCAAACTACGGGACAGGACCCAGTGTCTGGCCAGCATGTTCAGTGTGGAACCCAACACCCGCTCATGCTATCTTCTTTGCTTAGGAATCTTTGGCTCCTAGAAATTGGGACTCTCTGTCTCACATATTTACATTGGGACTTTCTGTATCATATCTTTACATTGGGACTCTGTATTACATATTTACCTTGGGACTCTTACATATTTACACTGGGACTCTATATTACATATTAACATTGGGACTCTCTGTGTTATGCATTTACGTTGGGATTCTATTATATATTTACATTGGGACTCTGTATTACATATTTATATTGGGACTCTCTGTGTTATACATTTACATTGGGATTCTATTATATATTTACATTGGGATTCTATTACATATTTACAGTGGGACTCTATTACATATTTACATTGGGACTCTGTATTACATATTTACCTTGGGACTCTTACATATTTACATTCGGACTCTATGTGTTATACATTTACATTGGGATTCTATTATATATTTACATTGGGACTCTGTATTACATATTTACATTGGGACTCTCTGTGTTACATATTTACAGTGGAATCCTCTGTGTTACATATTTACATTGGGACTCTGTATTACATACTTACATTGGGACTCTCTGTATTACATATTTACAGTGGGACTCTATTACATATTTATATTGGGACTCTGTGTTACATATTTACAGTGGAATCCTCTGTGTTACGTATTTACATTGGGACTCTGTATTACATACTTACATTGGGACTCCCTGTATTACATATTTACAGTGGGACTCTATTACACATATTTACAGTGGGACTCTATTACATATTTATATTGGGACTCTGTGTTACATATTTACAGTGGAATCCTCTGTGTTACATATTTACATTGGGACTCTATTACATATTTACATTGGGGGACTCATATATATTGATATTTGAGGGAAACTTATTATACATTTACATTGGGACTCTCTGTGTTATATATTTATAATGGGATTCTGTGTTACATATTTACATTGGGAGTCAGTATTACATATTTACATTGGAACTCTATATATTACATATTTACATTAGGACTCTCTGTATTACATATTGCATTGGACTCTATGTTACATATTTAGTAATTTTCCCTTATATACTTATAAAGCTCTCAACCAAACCTAGGAATGAGCACTAATCAACATGCCAGAAATAATAGATGATTAAATAAAATCACAAGACTTGATGTGGGGCATTTGTGAGCTTAATGTTGAAAGTAAGAAAACAGGAACAAAAAAAATAAAACAGGAACAATATTATGATTTTAAAAGCAAAAATACTACACCCAGCTATCCAGGCTGCATTGCTAGTCAACATTTCTGTGCCTGAAACATTAACAAAAAGGTTTGTTTTAACCACACGTGAGTCTGGGATTCCCTGGATTTTCATCAGCGGACTTTCTATCCTACAGCTAACAGGTTCCTCTCCTTTAGCTGGTGCATTTCTTGTGTTCTAAAAACAAACAGGAAGTGGTGAGTCACTGGCTAAGGGAACTCAAGCTGAGACAAACTACCTGTACTCAGCGCGATGGGTTGCTTCACAAGGATCCAGGGAGCCTGGTGGCAAAGGACTGACTCCTCCTCATCAATCAGGGCTCTTTTCTCTCTTGCCCATGCTACCCTTTCACAGTCATGTGGGGTCCTTCTGGTCAGAGTCCCTTCAGTGTGCACCTACACTATGGCAATGGATTGCTAAGTCTCCTGAAAGGGTTCACTACACATCTAGGAAGTGCTTGGATCTGATGAAGTAGTTAAAAATCCAAGCCAATGGAAGAGTCAAGACTAGAACACGAGTTATTATGCCTGTCTTCTGGCTTTTGTATGTTCTGGGGTGCTGTAGAGCAAGCCCACGCTGGATGAGCACCAACTGCTGTACTCCTCGCTGCTACCCCATGTTTCCATATAGTCCCAAACTATAAAACAAACTACAGACTGAAAATTTAGAAGAAAGATTTTGAGACAGGGTCTCACTACGAAACTCTGGCTGGCCTGGAACTCACTATGTAGAACAGGCTGTCCTTGGAACTCACAGTGACCTACCTGCCTCTGCCTCTCAAGAGTTCTCTGCCTCTCAAGTGTGGAGATTAAGGGCATGTGAAACCGTGCACAGCTAAGGAAAATATTTTAATTTTACATATATTTATTTTGTGTGTATGAATGTGTGTCATGATGTTCATGTCAGGGTCAGGGTCTGACTTGTGGTGCCTGGTTCATTTTCTTTTCCCTTTCTTTCTTTCTTTCTTTCTTTCTTTCTTTCTTTCTTTCTTTCTTTCTTTCTCTCTCTCTCTCTCTCTCTCTCTCTCTCTCTCTCTCTCTCTTTCTTTTCTTTTTCTTTTCTTTTTTTTTTAGACAGGGTTTCTCTGTATAGCTTTGCACCTTTCCTGAAACTCACTCTATAGCCCAGGCTGTCCTCAAACTCACAGAGATCCGCCTGGCTCTGCCTCCCAAGTGCTGGGATTAAAGGCGTGCGCCACCACCACCACCGGGCTTGGTTCTTTTTCTATGATGTCAGTTCTGGGGCTGGACCTCAGGTCTTCCGGCTTGGCAGCATCTTTACTCACTGAATCATTTCACCAGCTCAGGAACTGTCTTAATTCTGACATTAACTCACTAAACTGTGCTCGGACTAGTGTTACCTGAGTCTCAGTTACAAACTCCAGCTGTGTCTGCAGCTCTGTGCAGATAAGCTCTGAGCAGCACTGACAGCGCCTGGTTTCTAAGAACTGCAACTGGCTTGGGTTACTCTTTTTCCAGGCTGTCTTTTCAGGAATTCCACATCATGTAAACCCTGAGAGCACTGTTTTGATTCATCCTTCCCTGCATGTATATGTGGTTTTGGTTTCTGGGCCTCTCATGGAATAGCAGATGGAACATCACAACTCTCTTCAAACCCAGGAGCCCTAATTCACCCAATTAGTTAACATATCTGCAAACGGTATGCTATGCAGGCTTCCAGGACATAAGTACATCCTTAAATGCACAAGCTTAAAGAATCTTGTGACTTATAACAAACTAAAAGATGGTCACTAATGGCTTTCCCCTTCTATAACAGAGCTGGTTTTGCAAAGTAGATTGTGACATACATAAGAAGTCCTGGGGCTGTCAAAACAAAGCTATACCTCGAAATGTCACAATTAAAATGTTTCCTTATAGGGTTTCAGAAAAAAAATGCATATATGGCTCCTTTGTTTTTCTGAGACGAAGTCTCACAGTCCAGGGGAGCCTCAAAGTCACTGAAGATGACCTCGAATTTCTGACCCTTTTGCCTCTAACTCCCAAGTGCTGGGGAGAGATCTATACTGCCACACTTGGTTTATGTGGAGCCAGGGCCTTGTCAATGCTAGGCCAGCACACTACCAACTGAGTTCGTCCCTTCTCAGCCCTCCATAGTTTTAATTCACTCAATTTTCTTTAATAAAGTAGGAATATCTTTATCATGAATTAAAAAGTAGTCACTTTCATTTGTAATGGGGATAATAAAATTGATAAATTATGCATGAAGATGACCTCACTAGGGAATCCAAGGTCACACGTATGCTGAGACTCAGTGACTGTCAATTCGGTCTCCTTCCCTTCAGAGAAAGCATTCAGATGAATGCTGATTACTACAAAATTCCAAATAAAATCCAGCAATCGCTGTGGTGGGTGGGCATGGGAGCCAACAGCAGATATTTGTGAAAGCAGGTTCAGGGAACAAAGACTGTAAACATGGAGAAAACAGAAGGGAAGAAGCCAAAGGCAAACACAGCTGGGGCAGCCAGCCACAACCTGTCCCACGGCAGGGGTCACCTGAACAAGGCTGGATGAGGACTATAACATAGCTACTATTTGTCCTGGGTGCTGTCTGTGTATTCTAATCATGAAAAGTTCAAATGAGGGCTGGTGCTTACTACTTCAAAAACTTACACTTAGAACATCAATAATTGGGTATGGTGTTACAAGCCTTTAATCCCAGCACTGGGGAAGCAGAGGCAGGCAGATCTCTGTGAGTTTGAGGCCAGCCTGGTCTACATAGTTAGTTCCAGTCAGCCAGAGCTACATAGTGAGACTCTACCTCAAAAAGCCAAAAAACATGCAAATAAAATAAAAACAGACCTGTTCTAGAGTTTAAGATTGTAAAAGTTTTAATTTTTACAAAACTTTCCAATAGCAAAAGCAACTAAATCCAAGCACTGAGTACAACATTCTATAAATAGTATAAAATGTTACCTCTTGTTTTTCTTGATTTGGGTCCACAGAAAGTAAAGTTGGTATTTTAGGTGAATCTGTTTTCTTTGACTCTCTCTTCAGCACTTTTATCTGTTTAACTTTTTGCAAAATAAAAAAAAAAAGGAGAGAGAGAGAAGAAAAAGAAGAAAAAAACGTAATTTGTCGGCCCTGCCGGCCCGCCTAGAAACCATTCTTTTAAGCAGTGCAGACAGGTACCCTAACAGCCAGTGGGCCCACATATGAAGTTAGTTGCAAAGGAACGGAGTAGCTGGAGCTGGAAAATATTGTATCTTTGTCTTTGATCTCACAAAGGCATGTCTGTTCTTTCTGCTGAGTGGCCCTCACAAGGCGCACGTTCTACACCTCGCTACTGTGCCACATTTCACCAGGTCTCTGTCTTCCAAGGAAAGGAAAGGATATTTGCTCACATCAACACATTTCAAGATAAATATCTGTTTAATTTTTATTACATTCTATTTATTTATTCATTTTTTGGGGGTGGGGCCAGTCGTCTCCTTCTACAATGTGAATCCCATGATCAAACTCAGGTCACCAAGGCTTAGCATCAAATGTCTTTACCTGCTAAGCTATCTCATCAGTCCTTAAATTAAATCTTAAGGTTATGATGAATTTTAAATTTATAAAATCTACCAAATCCCAGCATGCCCAAAGCATCTATAACAATTTTGGGCAAACAACCAGGGAAGGTACTTTAGCACAGGCTATACACTGAATCAAATTCACCTTTTTCAAATTCTGCCCCAGCATCTCAAGCTAATAAAACATTTACCCTTTTGAGCTGTCTTTACCTTTCTTTAAAATTATCTCTATTAAGTCAGGCAGTGGTGTGCCCTTAGTCCCAGCACTCTAGAGGCAGAGGCAGGGGGATCTCTGTGAGTTTGAGGCCAGCCTAGTTTACATAGTGAGTTCCAGGACAATAGAGACACATAGTGAGACCCTATCTAAAACAAAACAAAACAAAACAAATTCTGACCCTTAATTATAAAAGAAAAAAAATCTCATCAATGGACTCTGCCTTTTCAGAGCAATTCACTACTCTGTAAAAGGTCACATGTAAGCTCCTTGCATCCCACCCCTTACTTATGCCACCTGCAGAGCTTTGTGGGGCTGTGCACCTCCAGGTACCCACCTTCCGTTCCTTTCATTTCCTTTGCCTGTATTGTGAATGGCAGTTCAGGGAAATGGAATTCTTTCCTGTCGCATCTGGAAAAATTCAGCTTCCTTTTGTTTCCGCTTGCCATTTGGTCACTCTGACTTGTTCGATCGTTAAATATGCCTTTCTCCATTTGGCTCTGGACAAACAAGTACCAGTTAGCACGAAGAACCATGGGAAGGGGATGGAGAGAGGGTTCAGGGGTTAGGAGCACTGGCTGCTCTTCCAGAGAACCAGGTTCAATTCCCAGCACCCACATGGCAGCTCACAACTGTCTGTAAACTCCTGTTTCAGGAGATCTCACACCTTCACACCAATGCACATAAAATAAAGTTAAAATATTTTTTAAAAAAATCATGTGAAATTAACTGTAGAATCACAAACCGGCGATTATCTTAATAATTAAGAAGTAGAACAGGCCAGGCAGTGGTGGTGCATGCCTGTAATCCCAGCACTTGGGAGGCAGAGGCAGGTGGATCTCTGTGAGTTCGAGGCCAGCCTGGGCTACAGAGTGAGTTCCAGGAAAAAGGCGCAAAGCTACACAGGGAAACCCTGTCTTGAAAAACCACCACCACCACCACCAACAGAAGGAGGAGGAGGAGGAGAAAGAGGAGGAGAAGAAGATGAAGAAGAAGAAGGAGAAGAAGAAGAAGAAGAGGAGGAGGAGGAGGAGGAGGAGGAGGAGGAGGAGGAGGAGGAGGAGGAGAAGAAGAAGAAGAAGAAGAAGAAGAAGAAGAAGAAGAAGAAGAAGAAGAAGAAGAAGAAGAAGAAGAAGAAGAAGAAGAAGAAGAAGAAGAAGAAGAAGAAGAAGAAGAAGAAGAAGAACAACAACAACAACAACAACAACAACAACAACAACAACAACAAAACCAAGTTTGGTAGATATGCTTGTAGTCCCAGCACTTGGAAGACAGGCAGAAGGATCGCTAGTTCTAGGCCAGCCTAAGATACATAGTGAGAGCCTGTTTCAAAGAAAACAGAAGCAAAAACAAACACACAAACCAAAAGAACAGGTCACTACTCCATACAAGAAGACCAGATTCCCAGGGAAGTTTCCCAAGCAAGGTTTTTAGTCTTTACTGCTCTTGATTTTTGAGAACCCCAGAGTGAGTGAGTGAGTGAGCACGTGTGTGTGTGTGTGTGTGTGTGTGTGTGTGTGTTTCAAGACAGGGTTTGTGTAGCCTTGGCTGTTCTGGAACTTGCTCTAGAAACCAGGCTGGCATTGAAATCAGTGATCTGCCTGACTAAACATGTGCTCTATCACCACCCGGCCTTTTTATTTTATTTTGTTTTTTCAAGATAGGGTTTCTCTGTATAGCCCTGGCTGTCCTGGAACTCACTCTGTAGACCAGGCTGGCCTCGAACTCACAGAGCTCTGCCTGTCTCTGTACTGGGAGGTGTGAACTACCATCACCTGGCCTCTTTTTTCTTTTTTTGAGCTAAGGTCTCCTGTAGCCCATGCTGGCCTCCTGATTCTTCTAACTTCACCTGACAATAGAGGTGTGCACCAGCACCCCTGGCTCAGGTAGAGCTAGGGTGATGCTCAGGACCCTGCCAGCAGAGCTACCTTCAGAGCTCTCTAAAGTCTCGGGAGTGGTAAATCGGCTCAGTCTGTACAGATGCTTGTCATCAAACCTGGTGATTTGGGCTCCATCCCTGGGAGCCACAGAGCAGAAGAAAGGCTGACTCCTACATATTGTTCTCTGGCCTCCCCATGCATGTCCCCCCAAATAAATGAATGCAATAAAAAACTTCTCGCTGGGCGGTGGTGGCACATACCTGTAATCCCAGCACTCGGGAGGCAGAAGCAGGTGGATCTCTGTGAGTTTGAAGTTTGAAGCTAGCCTGGTCTAGAGCTAGTCTAGTCCAGGACAGGCTCCAAAGCTACAGAGAAATCTCAAAAACAAAACAAACCAAACCACAACAACAACAAAAATAACTTCTCTAAAACAGGGAACACTTTCCAGTGTAACATGCAGCACCACATCATGCAAATGCACCCTAGTGTACTTCAGAAACTATCAGCTCTTACACAGGTTTGTGTTTTCTATATTTTATTTTTTAAAATCTATCATGTATAGTGGTGTTCTGCCTGCATGTGTCCTTGAAGGCCAGAAGAGGGCACCAGACCCCATTACAGGTAGTTGTGAGCCACCATGTGGTTGCTGGGAATTGAACCCAGATCATCTGGAAGAGCAATCAGTGCTCTTAACTGCTGAGCCATCTCTCCAGTCCTTATATTTTATTTATTTATTTTGAGTCAGGGTCTCACTATGTAGCCCTGGCCATCTTGGAGCTTGATCTGTAGACCACATTGGCCTTGAATTCAAGAGATCCTCCTGCCTCTGCCTTCTGAGTACTGGGATTAAAGGCGTGCGCCACCACACTCAGATGTTTTCAACTTTATATTATTATAAATAATGCTGTGTCTCGAATGTAATAAACTGATTATACTATGTAAAGAAATGATGAGCAAAAAAAGAAGACACAGCATTTCTAGGGCAAGGAAACTTCATCTATTTGGCAAGTGTTTTTAATCCATAAAGATATTTTTGGAAGACAAGTCTTGTGATTTGGAAAGGTCAAAGTCACATTTTAGTAAATGGGGCTGGGGAGGAGGTTCCATGGTTAAGAGCAAGTATTGCTCTTGCAGAGGACCTGAGCTCAGTTCTCAGCATCCAAATGGTGACTCACAACCATGCATAACTCTAATTCCAGAGGAACCAATACCCTCTTCTGGTCTCCATGGGCACCAGTAGGTATTCACATATAAAATAAAATAAATAAATCTAAAAGAAATTTTTTTAAAAAGACAGTGAGACAAACCCAAATCATGAAGCCTGAGGAGAAGCCTGAGGGAAATGACAGTCTACTTTCAGGAAGGAAAGAGGGGCTGGGGAAGCGAGTCTCAGTGGGCACTCATTCAGTGCATTCAAAGCCTTGGACTTGTCCTGGCACAGGAAAAGGAAAGAGGAGAAAAAGGGAGAGAGAAAGGGTGGGCTGGAAGGGAGATTTTTTTTTTCAGAGCTGAGAACCGAACCTGGCCTTGTGCTTGCTCTACCATTGAGCTAAATCCCCAACCCCTGGAAGGAAGATTTTTAATGTGAAAATTTAAGAGAAAAAAGGTAGATAACCTTTAAAGAGGTCATATTTAATTAATTTATTCATTCCATGTATGTGTGTACATGTTCATATGTGTGTACGTGTGTGTACATATTTGCATGTCTTTCTGGGTAGCTCTTCATCTTATTTTTGAAGACAGTGTTTCTCATTACACCTGTAGCTCACTAAATTGGCTAGACTGGGATGCCAGCAAAGCCCTTAGGTTCCTCCTCTCTGACTCCCCAGTGTTAGGATTACAGGCCTGTACTACTGTGCCCAGCTTTGTACAAGGGTGCTATGGATCAAAACTCTGATCCTCATGCTTGCTCATCTAGCACTTTACTGACTGAGACATTTCCCCGGCCCCAAGAGTCCATATTTTAATGACTAGCATCTTGCCTTACTTGCGTGGGACCTGTGTCCTCTTGTCTGCTATTAGACAAAGTTTGTCCAATGACTTGTGAAGAAGTGCGTCTCTTTTTTGCTCTTTCAGTTAACCTATGAACAAAGGAGAAGTTACTAGAACCCCCCCCAGAATTGCCTTTGCTTTAGCTTTAAGAACAAGTAAGTTATAGTAGACAGACCTGGCTGCAAACACATGTGACCCTGACACTTCAGTGGCTGGTGCAGGGTTGTTAATTTAAGGACAGCCTGTGCAACGTAACCAGACTGTAGCTTATGAAAAAGAAAAGGGTTTATACCATGGTGCTGTTAAAACACTGAGTGCCCAAAGCAACCGTCCGTTCTTTAGTTCTCCAAACTCTAGAGACAGAACAACTAACGCATGGCTAACTGCCGGTGAAAACGTCCTGAAGTTACTCTTGTGGCCCATCTACTCCCTTGGGTCTGCTCTAAACTTGGCTCATTTAACCGCTGAGGTTCTCAGCTGCTGTCTGAGACTGGCTTACAGCCATGCTTACTGTAGTGTGGCTCGAGGGTCACCTCAAGAACACCTTGGATTACTGCAGTCTATGGCCTGATGTACCTGGACTACACACAGACATGTCCTCTGGTCTACATCTACAGACCGCTCATCCTCACAACCTGTAGCCTAAATCGGTCTGTGAGAATCTAGTTGAGCTAATGCCCCTCACAGTGTAAGTTTGCAAAGAGACCTAATGTCTTCACTATTCATTACCAGTCCCCAGATTAAGCAGACTCAGTATCAGTCTCTCAATCTACAACAGAAGCTAAATCTAAAACTGGCCTGATAGAGCATTTTCCTACCAAAATATTTAATATTGAAAGGCTATTTGCTGTGAAGGACTAACTTTGGACCATTCTTTTTCCATTGAGAGAATCTGTTGTGAGTCAGGAATAACACTTACTCTGCAGTACTGAGTGCTATGGTTAATATGCCTTGTCCTCTGATGGTCCACCAACTGGAAGCTTGTTCCCAGTGGGCAGGGTTGAGAGGGGTGGAGCCTGTAAGTGGTGAGGACTCTCAGAAAGGAGTTGACTAAATCTCAAGGTGGACTGATGCTTTTTCTCCTCCTCAGGAGGCATTCCCGCACTTGAAGGATGCTCCATAAAAGAGGGTCTTTATAAAGGATCCTGGCATCTCCCCTGATGTCTCTCTCCCTCGTTTACACACATGTCATTCCTACATGTGGTCAGTTTCCTGTGTCCTTCTCTGCTATGCTGTGACACAGCCAAGGAGCCCTTGCCAAAGCGGTGACACCATGCTGTTGGACTCTCCAGCCACCATTACCACAAGTCAAGCAAGTCTCTCTTCTTTATAAAGTATCCTATGTCTCAGTTCTTGTCTAGCAATACTAAGTGCAATAACAGAGCAAGGCACATGGGTGCCAAAACATAAGTCAAATCATCCCTTTTCTCTTCAAATAGAAGGTATTTTTCTTTTAAAAAGATATTCCAGGGTTGGAGAGATAGCTCAGCAGTTGAGAGCACTGGCTCTCTTCCAGAGGACCTGGGTTCAATTCCCAACACCCATATGGTAGCTCACAGCTGTCTGTAATTCCAGTTCCAGGGGACCTGATGCCCTCATACATACATACAAGCTGGCAAAACACCAATGCACATAAAATAAAAATAAATAAAACCATTAAAAAAAGATATTCCAGGTTCAGCAGTTAAGAGTGAGTATTATCCGTGCAGAGGACCTGGGTTCAGTTCCCAGTACTCACACTGGGTAGCTCAGAACTGCCTATAACTCCAGCTCTAGGGGATCTGATGCCCTGTGGCCTCCATAGACATTGAATGAATGTGGTACACATAAATATACTCAGGGACACATACAAACATAAAATAAATATTTTTAAAGCTATGCCAAAGATACCAGTGAACAATTAAACATCTAAGTTGGTTGTGGCGGTACACATCTGCAATCTAATCACTGAAGAGGCTGAGCCTGGCAGACCATGTGTAGGAGGCCAGCTTGGGTTACAAAGCCAAGTTCTAGGTTAGTTGAGCTCTGTGGCAATTTGTCTCAAAAAAAAGAAAAAAAAATTAAATACCTATATAGCTAGGAAAAAACTTCTCATATGGCATTCCCCAAAACTACTCAGTGAATGCCCTGCTATATGATTGTAATTTCAACAGATCTTTTTCAAATTCAGTCTGCACTGACATCACAGAAGTACTCTTTGAAATGCCATCATACAGGAAGCTGTTTTATTTGGGCCTCTTCTCTGCTCACCGTGAACTGGGGTGGGAGAGGTTTGAATTGAGACTAGCAGCCATCAGATTACTGCTTGTCAGGTTGATGGGTGGCATTATCATACAGCCTCCAGCATGCAGGTCCTCTTTGACACCATCAGAGTTCGTGCTGGGGTTGACAGGATTTGGCACTTCGGTGACGGCAGGCTTTCTGTCCTGAGACGAGCTGTGCATGTCATCGGCTGGGCCCTGCTGGCGGTGGTCACCTTCACACTCTATCTTTTTCAGGTCTGGGACATCTCCTTTCCCTCCCTTGACTTTAATAACTCGGACTTTGATCTCCTTGGGCCTTTTGTCTTTGTCCATTTCCTGAAATAGGTACGTTGAGAATCTGAGTCATGAGAGACCTAACTAGGACCTAACTACACAGGCTGAAACAAAAAGCTAGGTGCAGCTCACCTTTCCATAAAGTGACGTGTTTCCATAAAGCAGCGTGTTGGTAAAAACTGGTTTCCCCTCATCTCTAACAGGTTCGTTTTCTTTAAAATTCTCTCTTGGCTTTATGAAGGAATTAACCTTTGCTTCTTGTAATAACTTAGCTCTCAGCTCTGGTATGAATCTGACGAATCAAGCAATATTCACCCATCATCTTTTAACTTACATGATTTATCTTACTAGAAGCATTTTTCAAGTATAAACAGTGCTTTATAATAACTGATGCCAAGAGATGGCACTATTTGATTTGTTTTGTGACAGGATATCACTGTGTAGCCCAAGTTGGTGTCAAGCATAAAATCCTTCTGCCTCAGCTTCCTGAGTATTAGGATAACAGGCATTACCATACCATACTTGCCCAAGATGGTGTAAATATTTACCTAACAATAATTGTAGACATTTTGCTATGGAAATTTACCACATAAAACTTACAAAACAGGCCAGGTGGTGGTAGCACACCACCTTTAATCCCAGCACTTGGAGGCAGATACAGGCACATCTCCAAGCTGGAGGCTAGTCTGGACTGCAAAAAGAGTTCCAGGCCAGCCAGGGCTACACAGAAATCTTGTCTCAAAAAAACAAAAAACAAAACAAAACAAAAAAACCCAAGGCAGGTGGATCTCTGTGAGGTCCAGGCCAGCCTGGACTACAAAGCTAGTTCCAGGACAGCCAGGGCTACATAAAGAAACCCTGTCTCAAAAAATAGATCAAAAACAAACTTACAGAACAGACTTACATGAGATTCCCTTTGAGATGTGAATTTAATGAACTGTCAATTTGGGTTTTAATACAGAAGCTGTTTGTGGTGATATTTTGTGCTGAAATGTGATTTTATTTGTATGTTAACAAATACAGTTGCCAGGGGGTCAGAGCTAATAGCAAGCCATTTAGCAGAAGTCTGGCAGTGGTAGCACACGCCCTTAATCTGATCACATGGCAGGCAGAATCTCTGTGTGGTCAAGGACACAGCCAGCATGGAGACACACGCCTTTAATCCCAATACCAACCACAGAGACCTGGAGGTCTGTATAGACAGGCAGTGATGAGGAAGTCATGTGGTTGGGTTTACAGGCAATGAGAAGGCAGACCAGAAAGGCAATAAAAATACAGACACACAGGAGGTCTCTCTCTGAGGGGAAGGACGGCAGTGACTGGTAAGCTAAAGGCTATTTGCTAGTGCTCTGACCTCTTGGGCTTTTAACTCTTTATTTGGCTCTGTGTTTCTTATTTAATAAGACTGTTTAGAATTACATCTACATGTTTGTATCTCTGGACTTACATAGAGCTTGTTTCCCACCACTCAGGCAGCTCACAACTGCCTGTAACTCCACCTCCAGGGCATCTACTGTTCTTCAGACTTTTGTAGGCACCCACACAAACATGCACATACACATACATACAAAGAAAATACATCCTTAATTCTTGTATTAAACGTGACCTCTGATCTGAGGTGAGGCTGCAATTGTAGAATGGGATCTTGCTACACTGCCTATAGTCCCATATCCCTGTAATGAATGCTGGTTGCAATTACTGGCATTAAATCTCTCACCCATGTCACCTGCCAGACTACCATGTACCTGATCAATACCTGGTGCAGTAACTGTTAACTTTCTGTTAAGCTCAATATTTTTGGTTTGCAACATTATTCTACCTAGCAATTCCCCTTCTAGAAAGAGCACACATGCTTACTTCTCAATAAATCCATCTCTAGTAAAGTAATCATGGTGCAAAAGATCAGTAGATGATGTCCTCTCTGCAGGGTCAATTTGTAAACAAGCCTAGAAAAGAAAAAGGTTTAATACAAGATGAGCTTTGGGCTCTGCTCTAAAATTAAGTCTTTAACAGGTAAAAAACTGACTTGACACATGACAAAGTAATTATTCAGTGCTAACAGAACAGGCAAGTTTCTTTTCCTTTTCTTTCTTCTTTCTTCCTTTCTTTCTTCCTTCCTCCCTTTCTTTCTCTCTCTTTCTTTCCTTCTCTCTCTCTCTCTCTCTCTCTCTGTTGTTGTTTTATGGAGACAGGGTTTCTCTGTGTAACAGCCCTAGATGTCCTGAAACTCACTTTGTAGACCAGGCTAGCTCGAATTCACAGAGATCTGCCTGAAATATGCAGATTTCCAACAGTTAAGTTCTAAGAAATTTACTCTCACGAAACTTATTTTAAAAGTTATATTGTATATGTGTATGCCACAGGCACATGGGGAAGCCAGAGAACAACTCTGTTATTGGTTCTCTCCTGAGACCTTGTAGGATCTGGGGATTGAATTTAGGTCAATAGGCCTGTATTAAAGTGCCTCTACCAGCTGCCATCTAACCAGCCATGAAACTTTTATTACAGGTTAAAAGTTACATGATCCTAGCCAAAATAAAATCAGCCTGCTGGTGCTGTAGTTAGCAGAAATTAGGAACTGAGGGTACAGTTTAGAGGTGGTGTGCTAGCCCACCAGAGCTAGGGCTCTGGGTTCAATCCCTAGCATCTCTCTTACAAACAAGCAGTAATAAAATCATAAAGTTGCATTAGGTTAACAGAAATAATTTAGCTTTGCTCTTCTGTCAGCCCTGTATAGGGGAGAAGTTCACAGGGAATAATTTATATTGTGCGGATCTAGAAGCATGATTGGTCAAATGGGGATTTGAACCTGTATCAGCTGACTCCTAATGCTGTGCCCTTTGTGGCATAGGGCAGCTCAGTGTATACTGCAACTCTCAGTCCTCCAAAAGCCCAGCGTTAAAGCAGCTCTTCTGGAGCTGGAGCGACGGCTCAGCAGCTCAGAACACTCTTCGGAGGAGCCGGGTTCAGTTCCCAGCACTCAGATGGCAGCTCACAACCACCTCTAATTCCAGTCCCAGGAGCTCCACCTGTCTCTGGCCTCTGCAGACACTACACACATGATGCACACACATACAGGCAGGCAAAACACAAACATACATAAGATGGCACACGCCTGTAATCCCAGCACTAGGGAGGCAGAGCCAGGAGGATCTCTGTGAGTTCGAGGCCAGCCTGGTCTATAGAGCTGGTCCAGGACAGGCTCCAAAGCTACAGAGAAACCCTGTCTCGAAAAAGCAAAAAAAAAAAAGTTTTTGTTTTCTCTAATATATAATTTGGGTACTGGTGTACTCTCAGTAACATTCAAATGATAGGTGCCAACAGATGCCTCTGTAGAAAGTTAGGACAGCACAGGACAAAAAACAGCCTAGCTTGGTAGACCAGATGCTGAAGGAGGTAGGAAACATAGAAAGTCCCTCAAGTGTTCCCAATTTATCCCTCAGTATCTTAAATTTTAATTTCTCTCTATTAATTTCTACATAGTATGTAACATGTTAATATCACTTTAGGAGTCTTTCTGGAATCTCTTTCAAGTAACATTTTAAAACTGTATCAATGCTGGGAGTGTGGCTCAGGGATAGAATGGTCGCCCAGCTGTGTGCTCCATTTCTAACACCAAAGAGCAGACAAGACTCAGTGTTATTATGATTTCTGCAAATTCTTAGTTGTTCTTAATGTCTTAACATACATGAACTATCTCTGCCAGCAATCCGTTGAGCTTTGGGTATTTCTTTCTTGCATTCTTTGGGTGTTGAACTTGAGGAAGAACCACCCCAGCAAAGATGGGACTCTTGGAAAAGATGTTGTGCAGGTGCGGCGTCAGATTGCCTGCAACAAGAACCAGGTGTCTGAGTCAGGAAACCGCTCTCAGTGGAGACCGCACGCCATCCGCTCTCAGTGAGGACCGCACGCCATCCACTCTCAGTTATGAATGTGGAGAAAGGGAAGAGCACCAATTTTTACAGTGGAAAGAAAATATCTAAATATGTCATAAAAACGGAGGCTCTAGGTTAGGGACACAGCTCTGCAGTAGAGTGCTTGTCTAACAAGTGTAAAGCCCTAGGTTCAGTTTCTAACTCTGTTTAAAAAAAAAAAAGTTTTAAAAACTGGAGTTTCTGGAGAGTGAGAGGAGGGGATCTGTGGTTAGTATGTAAAATTAATAGAAAAATTTTTAATTTAAAAAAAAAAAAAAAGAGCCAGGCGGTGGTGGCGAATGCCTTTAATCCCAGCACTTGGGAGGCAGAGGCAGGCAGATCTCTGTGAGTTCGAGGCCAGCCTGGTCTCCAAAGCAAGTTCCAGGAAAAGCTCAAAGTCAAAGCTACACAGAGAAACCCTATCTTGAAACCCCCCCCCCAAAAAAAAAACTATGTCACCCAAATAAATAAATAAATAAATAAATAAATAAGTTGAAGTTTCCTCCAGTAAGCTGCTGACAGACAGCAAAATACATAAAACCATATGGCTCTTTTACCCCCAAACTCTAAGGCATAGTAAATAATTACCATCAAAAGAACTTTAAAATTTGACGTTTCTCTATTTGTATCTTAATGGTTTAACTGTCAAGTGTTCATCATCCTTACAGACTGAAACCTTACTCAAAGCAGCTAAAACAATAGAGCCAGGTGGTGGTAGTTTTTTTTTTTTTTTTTTTTTTTTTAAGATATACTTATTTACAGCCGGGTGGCGGTGGTGGCACATGCCTTTAATCCCAGCACTCGGGAGGCAGAGCCAGGCAGATCTCTGTGAGTTCGAGGCCAGCCTGGGCTACAGAGTGAGTTCTAGGAACTTCACAAAGCTATACAGGGAAACTCTGTCTCAAAAAACCAAAAGAAGAAAAAAAAAAGATTTACTTATTTACCCCATGTATACAGTGTTCTGCCTGCCCGCCAGAAGAGGGCATCAGATCTCATCATAGATGGCTGTGAGCCACCATGCAGTTGTTGGGAATTGAACTCTGGAAGAACAGCCAGTGCTCTTAACCTCTGAGCCATCTCTTCAGCCCAGTAGCATATAACTTTTAATCCTAACACTCAGGAGGCAGAGGCAGACAGATCTTTGAGTTCAAGGCCAGCCTGGTCTACAGAGCAAACAAAAACCATAGTAAAGAACTGGAGAGATAGTTCAGTGGTTAAGAGCACTGGCCACATGTCCAAAGGTCCTGAGTTCAATTTCCAGCACCCACATGGTGGCTCACAACCATGAATAATGGGATCTGCTGCCCTCTTCTGGCATGAAGTTGCACATGCAGACAGAGCACTCATATTCATAAAAATAAGTTAAGTCTTTAGCCAGGCAGTGGTGGTGCATGCCTGTAACCCCAGCACCCGAGAGACAGAGGCAGGTGGATCTCTGTGAGTTCAAGGCCAGCCTGGTCTACAGAGCAAGTCCTAGGAAAGGTGCCAAAGCTACACAGAGAAACCCTGTCTTGAAAAACCCAAAAATACAGTAAAGAAACCAAAGTATTGTGTAGAATAGTGGTTCTCAACCTGTGGGCTGTGATCCCTTGGTATTGTTGAACAAACAAGAGAGTTGCCTAAGACTATCAGAAAATAAGAAAATACAGATGTTTACATTACAATTCATCAAAGCAGCAAAAGTACAGTTATGGAGTAGCAATGGAAACAATGTTATGGGGGGGTGGGGGGTCACCACAACATGGGGAACTCTATCAAAGGGCGGCAGTCTCAGGAAGGTGAGAAGCAAAGAACTGTAAACGCTCATGGAGACCAGGCTCTGGCACCTTTCACCGCCACTAATAATGTGCCGTGGAGCAAAGCTCTTCGTCACTCATGGCTTGGTTCCCTCTGTAAGACGACAGGGTTAATGTCATCACCTCCAGGCTCTCTTCTAACACAGTCTCAGAACAGGGCTTTAAAAAGACACATAAAATGGATGCTTCAAGGCTCGACTTGTCTTTTATTAATCTTAAGTCATCTTCAATCAATGTTAATCCAGGTTTTACTGCTTTAATGACTGTTCACTGTACCTTCTTCCTCAGAATCCTGCAATTATGTGTTTATGAAGAGTTTCCCCAGCACACTTGGGGCTCCTCAAGCTCCTCCTTCGGATTAAAATACCATGTGCAAAGCTAACTACCAAAATGTCTAAGTAGTTATGGTGATCAGTGTAAATTGTCAACCTGGAAGCCTCGGGGACGCCCTGGGGAATTATCTTAATTACATTAATTGACCTCCTACTGTGGATGGCTCCCTGGCTGGGTCCAGGATTGTAGAAATGGAGGAAGGGTGGTGGTGCATTGCTTTAATCCTAGCACTCGGGAGGCAGAGTCAGGCGGATCTCTGTGAGTTTGAGGCCAGCCTGGGCTACAGAGTGAGTCCCAGGAAAGGTGCAAAGCTACACAGAGAAACCAAAAATAAATAAGTAAATAAATAGATAGATAGATAGATAGATAGATAGATAAAGAAAGAAAGAAAGATGGAAGAAGGGAGGCAAGCAACATGAATATATTTATTACTGTCTGTTCCTGATTGTGGGTGTGATGTAATCAGTCCCTCAAGCTCCGGTTGTGACTTTAGTTCCATGATGGGACTAGAACCTGGGACTGTGAGCCAAAATAACCCTGATTGCCTTCAAGTTGCTTCATCAGATATTTTATCAGAGCAACAAGAAAAGCATCTGAGACAGTAGTTGATAGATAATTACATGTCCACACGGTTGGGCTTGCCTGGCGGACCGCCTATTTCCGGTTCAAAATAGCCATCTCCAGGTCAGACATCTCACAGGACTGGGACTCTGTGGCTTTACGTGGTTGTGTAAAGCCGGTGCCATCTTGCATGAGTCTCTCAGTCTCTCTCTCTCCTTATCTCTTCACCCATGTGTGTTTCACACAGGCCTGTCCCCTCTATCCTCTTTAATAAAACTCTTCTGTGGTTTTGTCGTGTTCGGGATATGTTCCTAGCGCCAAATAAATACTAACAGTAGTTAAAACAGATTGTAAGATAATTAAACTCTTATCAAGTATACTTTAAAATGTTACTTTTCATCAACTATATTACCAAATACATTATGTAGTTACATGGTTTTCTACTGTGGTTTATGGTGGTTGTTGATACAGTGGGTGATTTAAGAGGATTGTGAGAGATGGCTCGGGGGTTAAGGGCACTCTGCAGTTCCACAGCACCCAAGTGTGGTTCCCAGAACCCACCTCTGGTGGCTTACAGTTGACTGCTGTAACTCCAGCTCCAGGGGATCCAACACCTCTGGTCTCTGGGCACCAGCACTTAAATGCACATACCCACACACAGATGCATATATACACACAATTAAAACAAAATAGATCTTATTAAAAATAAAATAATTTATTAGCAAATAATTGATTTTCTATCTCCAATACTTTTAAAAAGCATCTGACTCAACTTTATTATTAAAAGCCCTTGTCTATAAGAGCAAGTATTTGCAGAGGCCAACTTTTAGTTCTAGAAGAGCACAGCTTTTAGAAAACAGAGTAGTGGGGTTGGAGACTTAACTCAGTGAAGTAGACTACTACTATATCACTTTTCTTAGCAGCAATGATTAACATGTGGCTTTGAGTTCCTGCAAAGAAAATGTCATTTGTCAAAACAATTTTCTGCCTTCTTTACCAGCATGGAACCCCATCTGCCATCACTGGCCTCACAGGGTGCTTGCTTCCTCAGTGTTCGTTCCCTACCCATGGGCACTGAGCACAACTGATGAAGTCACTTAGACACACAGCAGAGTATTTCAGTACCACCTACCTACTTTCAAAACAATCTTGTGGAGCAAATCCAAATCTGAACTGCTAGGAAGGTAGGGATTACCAGTGGCCATCTCGATGATCATACAGCCCAAAGCCCAGATGTCCACTGGTCTGAAAAAACAAACAAAAAAGAGGTAAATTACTTTGTCAGGCACCAATATATGTGGTAACTAGTCTAAACACATTTTATATCAGATCAAAGCTAAAGAGTAAGGCTGTCTGCCAGCAGAAGTGGGGAGGAGGAGGGAACTAAGGCAGACGACCATGATCAAACTGTACGTGCAAGAAAACGTCCTGATATATGCCATTATGTTATCTGATTAATACAGCCCCAAAGGGGGACAGCCACAAGTGATGGTGCATGTCTTAATCTCAGTGCTCGGTAGGCAGAAACAGGCAGATATCTGTGGTTTTGAGGCCAGCTTGGTCTATATATTGAGTTCCAGGCCAGCCAAAGCTACACAGTGAGGCCCTATCTCAAAACCAGTGGGGGGCAGGGGAGATAACGTTTAAGTGGTGTTATTTACAAGTCTCCACTGAAGAATATTCACTAATTATGAGACTGTGCTCCTTTTTGAGCCATCTAGAACACAATTTTAAAAAAAATCATTACTTTCAGTCTTTATAAGGAAGATGTGACTTTTTCAATCAGACAGGAAACTTGGTAGATCCTATTTCAACACAGAATTATGCTAAATGATTGGAGAGTCTTTGGAGGGGCTGTCAAGATGGCTTAGCAGGCAAAGGTACCGGCCACTGGTTCTGAAACCTGAGGTGGATCCCAGGGACAAACATAGTTGGGAAGAACTGACTCCTGCAAGTTGTCCTCTGACCCCACATGCCTCCATGGGCCCCACCCCATAAATAAATAAACTCTAAATCATTTAACCATTGCAGAACACAGGAGCAGAACATCAACAGAGGAGGCCGCACTGCAGAGGTGTGGCACAGCCTCAAGCAAGCCTGGATACAATGTGAGGACATGTGCACAGGCTCCAGCAGCTGCTGCAGCCATTACACCCTCCAGTGTCTGCACAGACAGGGCCGCCAGCAGATCAGGTGCCCACATCTTCCAGGTACCTTCAAAGGTGTCCCTCTTATTTGACCAAAGCCAGACACAGATGGCGGAGTGTCAGGAGTAGAGAAAAAAATAACACACCTGGGAGAAGCTAGGCGGGTCCCCAAAGTATACATACTTTCCGTAAGAGGTGTCTTTTAACACCAGTTCCGGAGCTCTGTACCAGCGTGTGGCCACATAATCTGTGTAGACATCCCCAGGAGCCGCCAGTGTCCTTGCGAACCCAAAGTCACAGAGTTTAGTAATTCCTGACTGGGAGACTAAAATATTTTCAGGCTTTATATCTCGATGGATAATCTAAAAACAAACAGAAAATTTAATATATTGAAACAGGGTTTTCCTAATCACAGGTAAAATGTTCCATAGTCTCCATCCATCACTTCCAAATGGAATGAAGCCAAAACAGACAGTGAAAGGGTAAATCTGTTGTGGAAGGTCACTTGAACTATGTAAAGATGGGTTACATTTTATGTTGTATTTATTTAATCATGTAAAGATGTGTTGCTGTTTTATCTTGCCTGCCTAAGGCACCTGATTGGTCTAATAAAAAGCTGAATGGCCAATAGCTAGGCAGGAGAGGGATAGAAGGGGCTGTAGGGCAGAGAAAGTAGTAAGCAGGAGGAGGAATCTAGGCTCATGAAGGGAAAGGAGAAAACAAGAGAGAAAGAGAGGGATCCACCTAGGGCCAGCCAGCCAGCCACAGAAAAAGCAGGAAAAGCAGGACATACAGAATGAGAAAAAGGTAAAAAGCCCTGAGGCAAAATATAAGTGAAGAGAAACAGGTTAAATTAAGTTATAAGAGCTAGTGGGGCAGGTCTAAGCTAAGGCTGGGCATTCATAATTAACAATAAGTCTCTGTGTCATGATCTGGGGGCTGGCAGTCCAAGAAAGCCTGCTACATAAGTCACACTCTAAGATCAGAGGGATCTAGTAAGAAAAGGTTCAACTTTGCCTTGACCCAGTTGGTATCCACTGTCTTCACAGCCAATCTTCTGCAAAAATACTGTATACTAGCCCATCCTCTGCTTCCCATGCTGTGTTCAACTGCCCTGGACAAAGTCATCAATGCTACTGGCACATTGATGGATACCTCTCAGTCCTTTACCTCACTGATTTCTTAGTGTAAGGATGTTACCAAACACTCCTCTATTCTGCAGTCCTGGGACCAAAAAGTCTTTTTTTGGCTTTTTGAGACAGGGTTTCTCTGTGTAGCTTTGCGCCTTTGCTGGAACTCACTTGGTAGCCCAGGCTGGCCTCGAACTCACAGAGATCTGCCTGGCTCTGCCTCCCGAGTGCTGGGATTAAAGGCATGCACCACCACTGCCCAGCCAAAAAGTCTTTTCTTGCCCTAGAAGTTCCTTTCTCTACCCCTTAAATGTAGGACTGTCTCCCACTTCCCCTCTCTAACCCCATGCTCTTCTCTCTCTCCCTCCTTCTGCCCTCCACCCTGGTTTTCTGTTGTTTTGTTTTAAAACAGGGTCTCATGGAGTCCAGTCTATCCTTCAACTATGTAGGCAAGCATAGCATAACTTTCCACTCCTGGTCTTCTGGGATCACAGGCTCACGACCACACTCAGCTCTCTCTGTCTCGAGCTATGGACCATTTTCATCACTTGGTTCTGGAGATCAACAAACCCATGTGTTTCTTCCCACCTACTGACTGATCCATTTCAGTTTCAGCACCCCTCTTTTTAGTAATTTTTTTAAAGGAAAATACTTTAACTGACATAAATACATATTAATTTCATATATTTAATTAATTTTTTTATTAAAATATAACAACAAAGCTGTGGCACATGCCTTTAATTCTAGCACTTGTGAGGTCGAGACTGGAGGATCACTGTTAGTTAGATTCCATCCTGGTCTACACAGTGAGTTCCAGGACAGTCAAAACTAAAATAGAGATATCTTGCCTCAAAAAAAAAAAAAAAAAAAAGGACCCAAACCCAAAGCTCCGACCAAGGAATTAGACTGACTAACCTCTTTTTTTTTTTTTTTCCAGACAGGTTTTCTCTGTGTAGCTTTGCACCTTTCCTGGAACTTGCTTTGTAGCCCAGGCTGGCCTCGAACTCACAGAGATCCACCTGGCTCTGCCTCCCTAGTGCTGGGATTACAGGCGTGCGCCACCACTGCCCGGCTACTCTCAGCAATTTAAATAACGCAATAGTCAATAACTATAGTTACCATGTTGTAAAAAAAAAAAAAATCTCTTGAACTTACTCCTATCTGAAACTTGGTAACCTTGACAGAAATCTCTCAGCCTCCTCTTTTAGATTTTACATGTAACATCTGCGCAACTTACCCACGACACAGATGGTATTGTACCCTATGCCAAGTCTCAGTACTGTATGTACACCAAATTTTCTTGGCTGTATTTTCTGGGCCCATTCATCTATGGTTGGACACTTAGATCAACGGCAGCACGCTCTGCCCACTGTGAATGATGCTCTAGTGAATGCAAACTTGCAGATATCTCAGACAAACTCACTTTGTTCCCTTTCCATACCTGCCCACAAGTTACTGCTGGCTTACCGACAGTTCTAGCTTTAAATCACTGAGGACCCTGCAAACGGTTCCCCATAATGTCCAAGTAATTTACACTACCAGCAGCAGTCTGCAAAGGGTTCCTTTCCTCCACATTCTAATTTCTGCCTTTGAAATCTTCATTTGAGCAGTGACATCCATCATTTTAATCTACATTTCTCTGATAATGACTGAACATTTCTTCATATACCTGCCTACCTTCATATACCTAGTCTACTTCAAAATGCAGCTTTCCTTTGTTTTTGTTTGTTTGTTTGGTTGGTTGGTTGGTTGGTTTTTTTTGTTTTTGTTTTTGTTTTTTTTTTTTTGGTTTTTTTTTTTTTTTTTTTTTTTTGGTTTTTCGAGACAGGGTTTCTCTGTAGCTTTGGAGGCTGTCCTGGAACTCGCTTTGTAGACCAGGCTGGCCTGGAACTCACAGATCCGCCTGCCTCTGCCTCCCGAGTGCTGGGATTACAGGCGTGCACCACTGCCCGGCCCTTTGCTCATTTTTAATCACTCTGTTTACTTACACTGAGTTATTTGAGCTCTGTATTGGCTCCCATTTCTCTCCCATTCTGGAAGCTGCTTCTTCATGCTGTACATCTTTCCTCTGGCTACACACAAGCTTTTCAGCTTGGTCTCATCTTCGTTCATTGTCTGTTTTTGCTTTTCCTACGTGTGCTTTGGGTTTATCTCACAAAGAAAGAAAGGAGAGAGGGAATGAGGGGAGAGAAAGGGAGAGAAGGAAAGAAGAAGAGGAGGGAGGGAGGGAGGAAGGGAGGGAGGGAGGGAATCTTTGCCCCATAGTGTCACAGAACTGTTTCAGCATTAGCCTCACTTTTAAGTTGACTTTGAATATGGTTCACGGACTTTAGAAACTTTGGTCTGTCATTTGTCACATTGACAGTCCTTTAAAAATTGTCTTTCCATTTGGTTAGACTATCTTTAGTATTTCTCTACAATGTTTTCTTTTCTTTCTTTCTTTCTTTTTTTTTTGAACATAAAAACAGGATATAATTCAAAAGTCCAGGGTTATTTTAAACAGTAAAATATTTTCTCTGTAGAAAATAGTAAAAACGATATTTCCCAATAAGCACTTTTAAGCCAAATGATAGCTGAATTATACATATAAATATTGATTAGATTCTGGGATACAGAAGAGACCTATCTTCATCTGTTCAGAGAGCTGTGTTTTACTTAAGTTGTGGAAGTGAGATTCCTATTCATCTTCCCCTTCACTGTTTGATTTACAGCAGACATTTTTCTATAGGCGAATCCCAATGTTTACTTTTCAATGTACACATCTCACACATCTTTTGTCAAGTGTTTCTTAGGTTATATAATATTTTGATGTTATAAATGGCATTTTATTTTACTTCAGGCAGGGTATCCTATCCTTATGTAGTCAAGGTTATGCTGAATTTCTGATTCTCCAGTCTCCACCTCATAAGTGCTAGGATTTCAGGAGTGTGCCACCACACTCAGTTTTATGTGGTGTTGGAATGGATCAAACCAAACACATGCAAGCACTCTACCAATTAATGGACATTACCAGGCCATAATTGTACCCTAAAAATTCTAGTTTCTGATTATTTGTTGCTAATGTATAGAAAAACAGCCAGACAGTAATGGCACACACCTTTAATTCCAGCACCTGGGAGGCAAAGGCAGCAGAGTCTCTGAGTTTGAGGCCAGCCTGGTCTACAGAGCAAGTTCCAGGACAGCTGGGGCTATACGGAGAATTCATGTCTTGAAAAAACAAAAAATATGCCAGGCGGTAGTGGCACACGCCTTTATTCCCAGCACTCGGGAGGTAGAGGCAGGCGGATCTCTGTGAATTCAAGGCCAGCCTGGGCTACCAAGTGAGCTCCAGGAAAGGTGCAAAGCTACACAGAGAAACCCAGTCTCGAAAAAACAAAAAACAAAACAAAAAACAAAAACAAAAAATAAATAAATGTAAATAAATGAATGAATGAATGAATGAATGAAGAAAGAAAGAAAGAAAGAAAGAAAGAAAGAAATGGAAGAAAGGGGGAGGAAAAACAACGGATTTGGGAATATAGGAATGTTCATCTTGTCTCCTACAATCCAGAAAGTCTTGTTGTGGGAATATTCTACGTAAATGAACATGTTATCTGCGAATAGAGACAGTATACTTCGCCATGTCATAACTACTACACTAGCTCTAATAAAAGTGACAGTCCCAGGGCTGGGTACAGACCCCACCCTCACCCTCCCACCCTCTCACCCCCCCCACCCCACCCCGCTCAGCACACACAAGACTGGGGTCGAGCTCCAGCGCCAAAACACCAAAATGACCCTGTCACTTGGGAACAGCCGGGCAGTTTCCTTCTTTCTTTTTCTTCCCCCTCAAAACAGAGTTTCTTCAGAACTCTCTGTAGACCAGGCTGGCCTCAAACTTACAGAGATCTGCCCGCCTCTGCCTCCCAAGTGCTGAGTGTTGGTGGTGTGGCATGCACCACCATCGCCCAGTGTCAGTTTCTTTAAAACAAGCACCACCACCATACAGCTGGTGTATGCTGTATCCACACTGCAGAGCAGCACTCAGCATCTAAGCAGAACAAAGCACCCATACACGTCCCAACAAAGATGACTCTGGATTCTGCACTAAGGTAAAGGAAGCCATGCGCAAGACTGTTCACTGTTTGCTTTTATGTATTTATAAAAAATTTTCATGGGTTGGGGATTTAGCTCAGTGGTAGACCCTGGATTCGATCCTCAGCTCCAAAAACAAAACAAAAAACAAAAACAAAAACAAAACAAAAAAAAACCTGTCCACTCATTAGCTGACCACTGAACTGAGTAGACACCACAAAGACTGCAGACTCAGGAATTTAAAGTGGGGCTGGAGAGATGGCTCAGAGGTTAAGCACACTGGTGCTCCTCCAGAGGACCTGAGTTCAATTCCCAGCACCTACCCAGTGCTTCACAACTATCTATAATAGGATCTGCTGCCCCCTTCTGGCATAAAGGTATACATGCAGTACACTCATACCTAAAATAGAAATAAATAAAATTTAAAAAAAAGTAACTTTAAAGTGCAGGAAAATTAACTGAAAAACCTAGGCAGAGTGGGGTCTGATGACTCACACCTTCCTATCATGCCAGCACTTGGATACACGGGGCAGGAGAATCTCAGCAAGTGACAGGCAACCTGATCATCATAATGAGTTCCAGACCAGCCACATCTACTTAGCAGGGATGTATGTGTGTGTAGGGAGGGGAGTTAAGCCCAGAGAGGGATGGAAAACTCTTAATCCTGTAATTGCCACATTATTTTAAATATCCTGTTTTTAACAAAAACTTAGGAGCATGCAAAAAAAAAAATCAGGAAACAGCACTCAGTAACTCAGTCGATGTATTTCCAAAATGCCAACACTGTACTTGCTGAACAGTCTTTGAATCAGCTTACTTATTTATTCCTTTTTTGTTAGCATATAGCACTTGGATAAAATAGTGGGTCTCATTATGACATTCTTTTGTCTTCTGAAACAGGGTCTTCTCACTTGAAGTGCTGGCTGTCCTGAAACTAGCTAGCTATACAGACCAAGCTGAGGTCTGCCTGCCTCTGCCTCCAGAGCACTGGGATTAAAGCAGAACGTCAGGACACTCCTTTTTTAGTGAGTCTGTGTGTGGAAGGGTGTATGTGTGCCAGTGTGCGAGAGGACATCAGGAATTGTGTCTGCCTTGGCAGCAAGTGCTGCTACCCAGCAGGCCATCTTCACTGTCCCTCATGACTTTGAAAATGTTTATCTACTTTCATTTATGTTGTGTGCCCGTGTGTGTGCTCTGGAGCACACCCTGTCCAGGGCAACTGTGAAATTGTCGTCTCCTCCCCCTGATTTATCACCACTCAAGTCTTAAGTCCCCCGCTCAGGTCGACTTCCATCTTCCAGTAGCAACCTGTGTACCCTTCTCTAATGAGTTCCTAGCTACTTCACCCCATCCTCAAGCTATCACTGTTTGTTTGTCCCACTCCCTGGAGACACCATGCATGACACTCTCAATTTACCTGGAGTGTGTGTGTGAAGGGGGTGCACACATTCTACCTACAGCCTATTTGGTATTTTTTATTATCATTATCATTATTATTACTACTACTACTACTACTACTACTACTACTACTACTACTACTACTACTATTGGTTTTTCAAGACAAGGTTTTCTCTGTGTAGTCCTGGCTGTCCTGGAACTTGCTCTGTAGACCAGGCTGGTCTCGAACTCAGAGATTCATCTGCCCCCTGAGTGCTGGGATTAAAGGCATGCACAACCACCACCTGGCTGGTTATTTGGTATTTTAAAGTCAGTGAGGCAAAGTCGTGGTATTTTACAAACAAGAAAGGGAAGCTTAAGAAGGTTAAGTCTTGACAAGTGTTCTGTTGCTGGCCTTTAGTCCCAGCACTCAGGAAGCAAAGGCTGGCAGATCTGTGAGTTTGAAGCCAGCCTGGTCTGCAGACAGAGTTCTCAGACAGTCAGAACTATGTGAAGAGATCTTTTCTCAAAACAAACATGTGAAACAAAGAATGTTAAATCCCCAGGATATGGAATCTCAAAGCTGTCAGCTCTGGTTCCACAAATCCCATAGGTTTTCAGAGATAACATGTGGTGAAACATTGGTTAGTGTGATTTAAGGCTGTACATGCTATTTCATGAGACAGGGTCTTGTCATGGAGTCTGCTGGCCCGCACTTGCAGTGATCCTCCTGCCTTGGCCAGCTGAGTGCAGTGTGCACCACATGCCCAGCTCTAGATGCTCCTGATGACCTCATAACTGCCTCCTCGCAGATCTAGCTGGCAAGGACATCACCATGTGAACTCCAATTGGTATCACAATACTTTTCAAAGCCATGAAATATGTGGCATTATTAGCAAATCAAAGCAGTAGAAGCCATCAGAGAAATCAGCTGTACTAGTATCAACTTCATAACAAAATGATCTCTGAAATGCAAGCCAGCAGCTCACACTATGATCCCAGTATGCTAAAGTCTAAGGCAGAAAGACCTGGAACTTGGGGCTAACCTTGACTACATAGTGAGTTTGGCATTAGCCTGGACTACCCATTGAGAACCTTGTTTCAAAAAACAAAATTATTTTTTGAGGATATTATGACTTTTTCCTGGACATATAATTTATTGCTATTTCCTGACTATATGTACTTTCAAGAAAGTACAGCCATCTGAAAAAAAAATAATAAATTGCCACAAAATACTTCTGAGCTAGGCTGAGCTTTGGTGGCATGTCTTTAACCCCAGCATTCAGGAGGCAGAGGCATGAGGATCTCTGTGAGTTCAAGGCCAGCCTGGTCTACCTAGCAGGTTTCAGGACAGGCAGGACTACATAGAAGTTGTGTCTCAAAAAAACTGATGCACGGCTGGAGAGATGGCTCAGAGGTTAAGAGCACTGACTCTTCTTCCAGAGGTCCTGAGTTCAATTCCCAGCAACCACATGGTGGCTCATATCCATCTGTAATGAGATCTGGTGCCCTCTTCTGACCTGCAAGCATGCATGTAGGCAGAACACTGTATACATAATAAATAAATCTTTAAAAAAAAAGTTCAAGGCTATAAAAAAACTGATGTGCTACATTACTATTTAAATACTACTGAAGTCAGTACTAAAATAGTAATCAGGAGAGTTGACTTTACATATATTTTACAGGTTGAGTGATGGACACTTGGCTCTGCCTTCTTCTCCAAAAGGCATCCACTGACTTGCCATTCTCTTACCTAATATCCACCCCAACCCCAAACCTCCCTTCATTGAAAGGACTCCTCCATGAAAGCACAGTTCTGACTTTCAACATTCTGAGGCATTTCTCAGAGAAGTTCTTTACTGATGCTGCTTTTAGCATCTGCCACTGATAAAGTGTCGAAAAGGCTCATGGGAGGGTATATTCCTGCTGCTGCTGCTGCTGCTGCTGCTGCTGGAGGTGGCTTGGGAAACTTCAGGAGGGTTTCTAGCTAGAAGTGGGTCAGTGGGTCACCAGGGCATGTCCTGGAGGGAATATACCTTGTCTGGGACCCTTTCTCTTTCTGTTCCTTGTCTACCATGAGACAAGCACACTGTCTCATGCCCCTGCAGCCATGATGCTCGAAGAGAATTATGAGCTGAAACCTCTGAAGTCATGAGGCAAGACAGTAATTCCTCCCTTTAAGTTGTCCTCACAGTAGTTCTGGTCACAGCTTATGGAAACAGTACCTCAGACTCAGTCTACCTTGTCATTACAATAACTAAGTACTAAATAAATGCTTTGGGGTTCTGCAAATAAACTGAAAGGCAATCCCCCCTTCTCATTTTCAGGAAGTCTATTAGTATTACACAGAGAAAAATCTTAACAAGCTTCATAAAAATAGAACTATTCAAATGGCACTGGTGAGTCATACCCGTCCCAGCTGGGCTCTCTCGGAAGCACTTACATTATTATTGTGAAGATACTCAATTGCTCGAAGAATCTGGAACAGGTACTTTCTCAGTCGCTTACTCTCTAGTCCGTGACAGTAATGCTGTAACTCATCTAAGACTGTGTGGTCAATAAATTCAAATACCAAATGAATTTTCTTTTTTTGTCTAAAAACTTCAATCAGATTGACCAGGTTTTCATGCCGAAATTGCTATTAACAAAAGAAACAGAGTTTTAAATAAAACTGTTTCAAACAGTAATTCATTCAAACACCTATATAATTTTGAAAGAAAATAGGAAGTTTCAACTTCTTTTCTTTCAACAGAAATGTCTCAAGTGATCTGTCACATTCTTAATGTGTCCAAATTACTCGAAGTGATTTCCTGCTCTCTGTAAAGGTAAGACATGTTGACATGATGGTTTATTAAAATAATTTAGAACTAATGTACCACAATGCAATAAGAAATGTTTTTGCTATCTTTTAATTTGTTTTGTACTTAACAATTTAACAGGACTTCATGGGCCAGGCATAGTGGCATGAGCCTTTAATCCCAGTACTGGAAGGCAGAGGCAGGCCAATCCCTGAGTTCAATGTCTACATACGGAGTTCCAGGCTAGGCAGAGCTACAGAGCGAGAGCAAGTCTCAAAACAAAACAAATAAAAATCAATCAATAAAATAAAATGCACCTTGTTTCATGTTTGTTATTTTTGTAGCTATTGTTCTTACTTGGCTTGCGGTGGTATCCCAGGCTAGACCAGAACTCACCACCTCTCTGTCTCATTTCTGGAGTACTGGGTGCTGAGATTAAAGAGACAGGCACCATATTCAGTCTGTAGCTGTTTTGTTCTCCGGGAACTGAACGTGAGATCCTCTTACACGCTGACATGAAGGTGTCTAGCCCCAAGGTCCTCATGTTTTCAAGTGAACGTGAATTTTCACATTTTTAAAAATGTATGTGTGAGTGTTGGTCTACATGTATATATGTGCACCGTCTACATGTACCCAGAGGTCAGAAGAGGATGATGTCAGCTCCCCTAGAACTGGAGTGATGGATGGCTATGAGCCACCACATGGGTGCTAAGAAGCAAACCTGGATTTTCTGTAAGAACAAGTGCTCTTAACCATTGAGCCATCTCTCCAGCCCAAGCATATATTTCAAACAACATTTTAAGCATGTGCTATAAATTTACACAACGTACTCTCTAATTTTGATCTTAAACTGTAGAGAATAAACCATAAGTTCTGGGGGTCATTTATTGATTCATTTGATAATCAAAAGAATATAAAAATGTTTTTTAAAAACTTCAAATATGTGAAATAATTTATAACCACAGAAACGACATAAATATGCAGATATTGATGGTATTTTTATTCATTGTCTATTCTATAATTCTACTAACCACAAGGCACCCTTTGTCTCAGCTACTTGGGAGGCTGAGACAGGAAGATAAATCTAAGGCCAGCCTGGGCAACAGGGTGAGCTCTTTATTGCATCCAAACAAAAATTAGATAAGTAATTTAAAAAATAAAACAAAAATCCTTTTTGTACTCCTATCAACCACGGTCAAAATGGTTTTAAGGAGCTGGGAAGATGGCTCAGTAGGAAAGTGCTTGGTATGCACACACGAGAACCTGAGTTCAATCCCCAGCAACCACAGATTGCCAGACACAGCAGTGAGTGCCTGTGACTGGCACTGACTGAGGTGGAGATGGGTGGATGGAGGGGCAGCTCACTGCTTGGCCATTCCTAGCTCAATTGATGGCTTCAAATTCAATGACAGATTCTGTTTCAGAAATAAGGTAGGGAGTGGTAAGAGCTGGACACCCAACATGGATCTCTGACATCCAGGTACACATGCACTTCGCACAAACACATACACAAAACAAATGCTTTTAAATAATTACCATGTATCAGTGCAGGACACAAATGAAGCTTAACATTTTATGCAGAATAAGCTACTATTGTCCTTACTACAGTCAACTCTGAAATATTTAACTTTTTTTTAAATTAGCAAAAATATTTCTAAATTTGGATAAAAATGAATGCATTTTCATGATTAGATTCACTAGCAAACTATAACTTTTTTTTTAAATGCTTTTATTCCAGTGGTGCAATGTCAGGTTTTCCACTTTCCTGTGATTAACAAAAACTAAAATCCTTGAAACATGACTGGTAGAAATTTTTGCCAAAATGCAAAGCCAGGTTCCTTTCCTATGTTTGCTCTCAACTTCCCTGTTCCACAAGATGCCCCAGCATTGCTGCAGCAACGGACACTGGCAGCCACCCAGAGATAGTGAAGGGTGAAGTGCTCTTGGGCGCCAAAAGAACGGCCCAGCTAAGGAACACGACTGGCTTTGTCTGGTAGGACTGCTGAGGCTTGACGGGATCTGGAGAGGAACTCTCCAGCTACAGGCTGGTCTTCATTTTATAGCTTTGATAGGTTTGTTTATGTGTGTAGGTGTCTGATCTTCATGCATTGCATGTCTATACACATGTGCGTGGCTGGTGCTCACCCCTGGAACTGGACTCACAGTTGGTTGTGAGCCATCTGTGAAAGAAGTGCTCTTAACAGCTGAGCCATCTCTCCAGACCTTAGTCTTTAGGAGGCAGTAAGGAGCCAACAAAAACAGCAGCAACTTTTTTTTTTTTTCAGAGCTGAGGACCGAACCCAGGGCCTTGTGCTTGCTAGGCAAGCTCTCTACCACTGAGCTAAATCCCCAACCCCAGGAACTTCTTTTTTAATGTATTTAATTATATTTTTCTCTATTACTAGACAATTTTTCCATACATATTCTAACTGCTCTGTTGGTAATCAGAGTTTACCATAAAAATTTAGTTGAGTTATCATGTTAAGATATTTAAGAGTATTAACAAATCCAAGAAATCTCCTATTATATTATGTTAAGTTGAAAAGTGGTATGTGGTGGCATGTGGCTGTAACCCCAGGACTCCAGAGGCTGAAGCAGAATGAGGAAGAGTTTGAGGCCAGCCTGAGCCATACAATGAGATGAAATAGCAATTAATAGAACTGGCTGATCTTCCAGAGGACTCTAGTTCTTTTAGATTTTACTATTTTATGTATGAGTTTACCTGCATATAATGTCTATACACAGATCCATGCCTGGTGCCCAGGGAGGTCAGTAGAGAAAAATCAAATCCCTCCATGTGGGCTCTAAGAATTGAACCCAGGTCCTCTGGAAGAGCAACAAGTACCCTTAACTGCTGAGTCAACTCTCCAGCCCCTAGGGCTCTGGTCCTGAACCCTCAGGCTCACAGCTCTGTAACTCCAGTTCCAGGTAACATAACACCACCTTCTGTCCTCTGTGGGCACTGCACCAACACAGTACAAACACCCATAGACATAAAATGAAAATCTTTAAGTCTAAAAACTACTGTAGCTGGGCACAGTGATGGTGCATGCCTTTAATTCCAGCACTGGCAAGGCAGAGGCAGGTGGATCTCTATGAGTTCAAAGTCAGCCTTGTACACAGAGCGAGATCCAGGACAGTCAGGGATGTTATACAGTGAAACCGTGTCTTGAAAGTCCCCTCCCCTCCCCCCACAAAAATGTTTTAAAGGAAGAAAGGCAGAGAGAGAGGGAAAGCAGCTGGGACATCCCATACTAAGTCAGTGAGAGTAAAGTGTCGTGGTAATGATGTCACAGGCCTTTAATTCCAACACTCATGAGGCAGAAGCAGGCAGATCTCTCTCAAAGTTAGAGGTTAGTCTGTTCTACATAGGAAGTTCCAGGGCAGCTACGACTATATAGTGAGACCCTGTCTTAAAATACAAACAACAGCTAGGCGGTGGCGGTGGTGGCGCACACCTTTAATCCCAGCACATGGGAGGCAGAGGCAGGTGGATCTCTGTGAGTTTAAGGCCAGCCTGGTCTACAGAGCGAGATTCAGGACAGCCAAGGCTACACAGAGAAACCCTGTTTTGAAAACCAAAAAGAAAGAAAATGCTTCTTCAATACCAGATAAAGATGGGCAAGAACAGCTGTATTCTTCTTCACATATAAGACATCTGAGCTCCACTGTCAAGGAGAGAACCCTTACAGCACCTAGACTCCCGTGAAACACAACACCTGTATTAGTGTTTTCAGCCTCTAGTTTTGGACCCAGTGCCCAAGGACTGTTCACATTCCCTTTTCTCCTCCTCACTTCTTTGTCTATCACACCTACAGTGCCCTGATCTCTCCTGATACTGTCACTGTTTGTAGAAGCCTAACAGTCTCTACTTCAATATTCCAGTCATCTCCAAGACAACATTCCCAAAACTGAACTAGTTCTCAATTTCTCTCCCAACTTACACCAACTGCAGCATTTTCGGAACTTCAAAGGCGTCTGACTCCTTTCTATATACTATTTATACTGCTGAATTCTAAAAGAGGCCTCATGATATCATAGCAGGATTAAATTCTCATCAGACCCTTTTAGATTTCAGTCTTCTGATACATTCTACAGAGCACTGGAGATTAATACTTAACGGGAATTCTTTACAACAAACTCAATCCTTCACTTTCCAGCTCTTAAAAAAAACAGGTGCTACAGGATGTCTTTGTGATGCTGTGGATATGTGTTGCTCTGATTGGTTGATAAATAAAGCTGCACTGGCCTATGGCAGGGCAGGATAAGGTTAGGCGGTACACTCGAATTGAAGACGAGAGGAAGAAGGGTGGAGTCAGAGGAGACGCCAGTTCGCTGCCCAAGGAGCAACAAGATGCCCACAGACCGGTAACGCCACAGCCACATGGCAACATACAGACTAATAGAAATGGACTGAGTTAAGTTATAGGAGCTAGCTAGCAAGAAACCTGAGCCATAGGCCATACAGTTTGTAAGTAATATAAGCCTCTGTGTGTTCACTTAGGACCAAGCAGCTGCAGGATGCAGGTGGGAGAGATTCGTCCCGACCAAAGGGCCTGGCAGGACCAGAGAAACCTCCCTCTACAATCAGGTTTGTGCTTTGAGACAGGCTGTCATGTGTCAAGCTGGCTTGGAACTCAATACAAAGCAGAGGATGGTGACAGGGTTGCATACACTCAGTTTTATGTGGTTCTAGGGATCAAGCCCAGGGCTTCACACATGCTTAACCAGCACTCTACCAACTGAACCACTACAGATCAAGCCCCCAAACCAAGTTTTGACTTTAAAAATCTACTTCCAATTTACTGCACTAATCACACCTCTTTCTAATTCTATACAAGAAACTCAAGGCAATATCTGTTCTTTTCCTTTCCACTCTTGCTCTGTCTGTTTTAGTCTTTGTGAGCTTATGCTGTTCCCCTAACCTGGAACTCAGCAGTAATTCCACTTTACCCAAATTCTACACATCCTTCAAGGACAAAAACATACCATACTTTCTGCAAAAAAACCTACCCTGCCAAACAGAAATTTTTGGAATTTAATATTAATCATTTAAAAACAACAACAACAACAACAACAACTGTGTCCCTGGAGGCCAGAAGTGGGAGTAGGATCCCTGAGAGCTGGAATTACAGGCAGTTGTGAGCCTCCTGCTGTGTGTCCTGGGAACTGACTCTAGCCTTCTACAAGAGCAGTAAGTGCTCTTAACCACAGAGCCATTTCCCTGGACCAGCATGAGTCACTCTTATTCAGGATTATTTTTTATATACCCTCCTGCCTAGTTATAAGCCATTAAGGAACAAATTTTTACTTCTTTCTAGTCTTACCTTCTTCCACAATCCCCTGTACAAAGGGGACCTCTTTAGGTATTATAACTTGAGTAGTTTTGAGTGACTTCACAATATTATCATAATTCTGTTATACACAAGCACACAGATCTTTTATCACTAAAAAAATTAGGAACTGTTGACAATGAGGATTTCTCTATGCAGGTCTTACTTAGTATATCTGTTAATGTAATGGAAATGTTCTTTCATACATTTTATTTCTATTCTTCTATAACAATTTCTCTCTTGACTTACACATTCAGGGCAAAAGAAACCCAGGGTTGTAATGTAGTCTGTAAATCTCAGCACTGGAAAAAATAAGTGTTCCAGGCCAGCCTGGGCTTCATAGCAAGATGAGTACCAGTGGGAAAAAAAAATTTTTTTTAAATACATATATAATAAAAGGCAAAAGAAACAAACCTTTAGAAACTTTATTTCTCTCGTTGCAATTTTGTTGACAGATTTTTCTGGTTTCTCATAGAATATCTTAATGGCCACTATCCGCCCAGTATCCTTGTGTTTGCATTTCATGACCGTTCCGTAACTTCCCTCTCCCACTTTTCCAAGAGTTTCATACATCTCCATTTTCAAGCCTGGCTTCTGCTTCATAGAAATAAAGAAAATGTTAAAAGTTCATACTTTAATTTTTCCAAGCTGGATAATGTATAGAGTCGATAACCCCCTGCTTTCAGATACAAGAACAAAAACTAGGAGAGCGGGCTATAGCACAGCCTGTTCGTGGGAACTCTTGAGTTGTCGGAGAAGGGGACAGTGTCCCGCATTAATCAGGCATTTGGGGACTGAAAAATTAAAGGGAGATTTGATTCGCGCTTAATTCAGGAATCCTTCTAGAATACGGGATTTAGAATACGAGGTCCCCTTTCAGAGAACAGCAACTACAACGAAAGCCAGGTTTAGAAAGTCCCACCAACAAGGGGCGGTGGTGGCACATGCCTTCAATCCCAGCACTTGGGAGGCAGAGTCAGGCGGATCTCTGTGAGTTCTAGGACAGCCAGGGCTGTCACACAGAGAAACCCTGTCTCGAAAAACCAAAAACCAAAAACCAAACAAAACAAAAACTAAAAACACTACGGGTCCCTAGTTAAAAGGCCTGGGAACCCCCTTCTGGGTAGTGCTGCCGCCCACTCCCTCCCTCTCCTCAAACCCCCAGTCTCAGCAACCCCGCCCCGAGTCGCGCCTCCCGCTGTCGACCTCGTCCTGAGAACCGCTGCCGCCTCAGCCCATCCTGTAGTCCTCCGGCGGCTCGGCTCCACGAAGTCCCAGCCGGCCACGGGACACCACGCCTCCTCTCCCGGCCGACCTTGCCGGCTCTGGGCCGCCGGATGCCCTGGCAACGGGGCGGGGGCGGGGCCGGGGGCGTTCGAACCGCTGTACGCAAGACTGGAAATCGCTGGGGTCCCGACCCGGAAGGGAAAGTGACACGAAGCGGAAGCTACATGTAAGTGGGGACCGGGCGGGGGAGGGGGCACGTGCCGGAGTCCCGCATGCTTGCAGAATGGGGGAGGCGGTTTCTGTCGCAGATTGAACGCCCTCGAGGGCTTGGTCTGCACAGTGGGAAAGAAGAGCGTTTTGTCGCCAGGGTGACTGCTGGTCACCTGCTTGTGCCCGGTCCTAAAGAGGTTGTCAGTAGAGACAACTGATCCAAAGCAGCCCCGAGTGACTACAGTTTGCCAACGCTACATTAATATTCCATACACCTGATTCCGATCGGTAAACAGGGACAAGGTGGTTCTTAGGCACAGGGCATAGCTCAGGGGTAAGCCACAAACTCAGCATTCCCTACTCCCCTGACTGGCCTTGAACTCCCAAGAGTTCATCTGCCTGCTTTGAGGCGTGCCCAGCCCTAGCAGTCCTTTAAAAAAATTTCTCACTACTTGTGAAACTCAACACTTTTTAGGAGAGCAAATAATCCACTGGACTGAGTGATATTCAAGGGCACTTCGGAATATACATTTAAATAACCCGAAGAAATTTTTAAATGGGTCCACTTCCAGAGATCCCGATTTAACCAGGAGAATAGTAACTAGGTCAACAAGATAGCTCAACTGGAAAAGGCTATAAAGCCTGACGACTTGAGACCAATCTCTTGGGTCTGCTTGGTGGAAAGAGAACCAACTCCTCCAACTTGTCCTCTGACCCACACACAAAAATAAATGAATGTGCACAAGAAGTGTGCTGAGTAGTGTATGTAAAAAAGAGAAACTAGTTTGCTTTTTTAAGAAACACTTTAGAAGCATCTCATTTTGCTACTCTCCTGTCTATCCTGTTAGAGCTTGGATTTTGGAGCATGAGAGTAAGGAGGAGTGGGTACCTGGTTTGGGTTTGTCCTGTGTCCCTGTCATTGTCCTCAGGTCCGTCCCATCCGGATCCCCCCACCAAAAAAAAAAAAAAAAAATGTCAGCCAGGTGATGGCAGTGCATACCTTTGGAACCAGCACTCGGTAGGCAGGCAAGAGGATCTCTGAGTTTGAGGCCAGCCTGGTCTGCAGAGTGAGTTCAAGGACAGCCAGGGCAGTAAAATAGAGAAACACTGTCTTGAAAAACAAAATGCCATAATTAAGTCTTACAATACTATGCTTTATGTTTATTTACTATTTGTTATGAACTAAATATTTGCAAGGAGCAAAGCATGAACCAGACTGAGTTCCTGGCATCTCTTAACTCACAAAGCTACAAAGTCACTGATGCCCATTTTAATCCCAGTACTTTGGAAAGAGGCAGACAGAGCTCTTTGAGATTGAGGCCAGCCTGGTCTACATAGCAAGTTCCAGGCCAGCCTGAGCTACACATACCCCTTTAAAAAAAAAAAAAATTAAGTTCTAAGACTATGGTTGTAGGTTTCCAGAGAGCCTCCTAATCAAGAACTGATGTAGACTTTGTTAACATTCTGCCCTCTAATGCTTTGGGAAGTACATGGAGTATGTAAAAACATTTTATTTTGGAAAAAAACAAACTAGCCCATCCAGTTCTAAGTTATAAATTACTAGATAAGCAACAGAGTGAGATTTTAAAAAAAAAAATTACAGTCTCTTTAGCTTTTCACTGCAACCCCACATTTGCCTACCTTTTCTCTTTTCTTTTTTTTTGGGGGGGGGGGTTTCGAGACAGGGTTTCTGGTCCTTTTTGGAGCCTGTCCTGGACTAGCTCTGTAGTCCAGGCTGGCCTCGAACTCACAGAGATCCACCTGCCTCTGCCCCCCCCCCCCCCGAGTGCTGGGATTACAGGCCCCCGTCTGCCTTCCTTCTTAACCATGTGGAATATTAGGATTGGTATGGCTGGATGGCAAATTTTTTAAAAAAAAAGGCAAGACACTTGTTACCTATGCCAGCTACTCAGAGGGAGTTAAGGCCAGCCAGCCTGGGGAACTTAAGGAGTCTGTCTCACTGTTTTGTCCTGAGACAGAACCTCTCCATGTAGCTCAGGGCCTCATGGAATTGGCAATCCTGTTCCCACCACCTGTTTGGTGCTGAGGTTTCGTGTGTACTATCCATCCCGCTCAATAAAATTTAAACCCTGGTGTTCTTTGGCATACTTAACAGGGAGGGAAAAAACTCAAAGGTGAGAATGCTTAACTTTTCTTTAATATTTATTTTTCATTTAGTTTTTTTCTTTATTTTTATTTTATGTACATTAGTGTATTGCCTGCATGTATGTATGAGGTAGTCAGATCCCCTGGAACTAGAGTTTACTGACAGTTGTGAGCTGCCATGTGGGTGCTGGGAATTGAACCTGTGCTCTTAACCACTGAGCCATCTCTCCAGCCAATATTTAACTTTTATCTTAGGCACATTGTGAGTGCACAGCTGCAGCTAGGGAGTTAGACTTACCTAACAATCCTCAAGGTTACTTTTTTCCGGGGCTGGGGGGTGGGGTAGGAGGGGTAAGGGGGGGGGGGTGGGGATGGAAGGATGAGACTACCTCAGGCTGCCCAGGATGGCCACCGTTTCACCGTCACCAAGGCTACTCTTAAACTCCTGATCCGTTCTACTACCTGATGGCGGGATTAGCAGAATGCACCAAGACATCGGGTTCTCGAGGTTACTTTTTTTTTTTCTTTAAAGATTTATTTATTTATTATGTATACAGTGTTCTGCTTGTATGTATGCCTGCCCGCCAGAAGAGGGCATCAGATCTCATTACAGATGGTTGTGAGCCACCATGTGGTTGCTGGGAATTGAACTCAGGACCTCTAGAAGAGCAGCCATGTTCTTAACCTCTGAGCCATTTCTCCAGCCCTTCCAGGTTACTTTTTAAGTCAAAATTATTCAGAGTTTGAAGAAGGATGGATAAGGACAGTGGGAAACGTAAACCCTTCCTGGTTTCAAGGAAATATGGGCAGGAGTGGAGAGGTGGATTCCTATTCCCTTCCTCCTTCTAGAGCTAAGAATTCCGCATCTACTAAAATGTTGGGTACCCCAGACTAACAAATCCTCACAACTGGAGATAGAAGCTGAGGGTGAGTAAGTATTCTGTGACTCGGAAAAGGAGGAGCCTGCAGGGTCTAGGCTTCTGGACCTGCTGCACATCACCACCCGATGACCAGACACTTGGCACCCTCCTTGCCACTATCCAAAACCTGTAATGAGTTATCTCAGGTCTGCAGGGTCTCTCCCCCATCTGAATCATCTTGTAGGTTTGACAACCAGCAGCCCATTGATACGCTCTAAAATCCCACCCCCACATTTCTCTAGAAATACAACTGTGCCTCAAACGCAGGCAAATTCAGATTCCAATTTCCTTAGTTCTGTGCAGTCTTTAAGGCTCGGACAATTTATTCCATTCTCATTTCCGTAGGGAAGTATAGAAATCCCACTAGCAGGAACAAGGTTACTGGTCCCAATGCCCGCGAGCCCGGGTGTGCCGGCCTTAGCAATTCATAGCTGTTTATTATTAAGTCTACGCGACCTTTTCGGTACCTGCCCCACGTCCCCGAGTTGCTAAGTCACTGGAAACAGAGAATTAAATCCAGATTCTTTTTTTGTTGTTGTTCCGTTTTAAAGACTTAGAACGCAAGCGGCTCCTTCCACAACGTCTCCTTAGGCTAAATCCCTGTACTTGGGACCGAAAGGACAAGGTATGACTCGAGGTGTCAAGCCCTTAAACTCAACGACCTGCCTCGTTAGACCCCAACCCCGGAGCCAGGTGGCGCTGTCACGTGACCTGTTCTAATGGCGTCACAGGGACACGTGGTTCTAGAGACTTCGCTTCCCTCCCCCTCAGGGGGTGGATTGTTGACAACGCCGCTGGCGGCCACGTGACCCGACGTCATCCCACCTCCTTTCCCTGAAAGCTCCGGCTCCGGATGCGCCCGACTCTCCCGGTCCGGCCGAATCTGAAACTAGCGACGGGCGTGGGGGGTGGGGGGTGGGGAGAGAGGGAGAGAGAGAGAGAGAGGCAAGGTAGAGTGTGGCCCGCGGCGGCCTGGGGCCTGCCGTGTCCAGCGTGAGCAGGGAGCGGACGGTCCGCAACGCCCCGCAGGAAACCAGCCCGGAAGACGGCCCCTCGCGCGGGCCGGAGCTGCGCGCGCGCCCGCTGGCCCCGCCCCTTCCCCCCTCCTCCCGCGGTGGTACTGGCGGAGGGCGGAGGGATCTGGAGGCGGCGGAGGGAGACGTCATTGCAGGGTTGTTTGTGCAGTCTCGGCGGCGGCGGCGGCGGCGACCCACAGTGATTCGGCCGCTGTGCCGGGGGGTGGGGGGGCCGAACGGGACTCTTTTCTTTCAGACTGACCGCGGGGCAGCTGCGGAGCATGTCGACCCCGGCCCGTAGGAGGCTCATGCGGGATTTCAAGCGGTAAGGGCCCTCGCCTTAGTCCAGGATGACGGCCCCTTCCCGAATCCGCGGGCCTTGCAGGGAGGCGAGCCGGGACATCTTCCCCTGGTGACCCTGGGGAGGCGGACTGTGGGCCTGCGGGATCCGCGGCAGCCCCGGCTTACCGGCGGCTCCCACTCCCTTGCCTGGTACCTCCCTTTGAGTAAAGATGGTCGGTAATGCTGCTTCCTGCCCTCCCCCCATACCCAAAGTAGGAAGGGGGCCATCGCTGGGCCTAGCTGTCCCAAGGCCCACCTAGGCCAGCTGCCGACGCCTCGTCTCCCGCCTCTGCACCCTGAGGCGTCCCCTCCCCAGCCGGTGCGAGGGAGCTCCGCCGGAGGCTCGGGCCGCGCCGGGCCGACCCGTCCAGCTTTGTTACAGCGCCCCGCCGCCTCCGGTTTGGAGCCGGGTTCGGGTGAACACTGCCCCACGTCCCTTCCCTTTCTGCAGAGGATGAGGGTGGGGTCTGCAGCGCGAGGTCCGGAGGTAGTTAGCCCATCCCCCCGAAACCCGACCCTGCCCCCGCCCACCTGGAAGGACCTTGAGAACTGGCTCAGGAAACCTGGACCGGGAGGGAGATGGCCACTCGTGCTGCCAGTGCCTTCTGGAACCGAGATCTGGCCGCGGAATAAAGGCCTATCTATAGCCTCCCCAGCCTGGAAAAATGCCTTCCCTCAGCCCGGAGCTAATCTGATACTCCACCTGGGCCTCCTTTTGGAAAATACGGGTTTGTTAGGAAATACGGGGCTTGGAGGAAGAAAATGACCTCTCCCCTCCTCTTCCAATTCTTTATTTCCTTGGAAACGTACAAGTGCAGACACAGTACCTGAAGTCCAGCGTCGAGATATTCTTAAGTTTTCTGGGGCAGACCTGGCCGTGATTGAGACAAATCTGTAATAGAAAAACTTAGATTTGCCGTTCAGGAAGTAACCTCTTAACTTGGCCATGATAGAGCCCTGTGTGAGGCATTTGGAAGCCATTGTCTTGCGCCCTGGACAGCGTCATCGTTTAATTCATTCGTTGCTGCTTTTAGCCACTAAAAAGTGGGGAGACGAGCAGTAAGTAGTTCCCGTCAGCGGCCTAATCTGCTTGATGTTGACGAAACAGTACACTTCTTATGTGGACTGATTGCCAAATGCCCTACCACCTGGAAATAACATATTTCTGTGTGTTAAATGGAGAGGGTTTGTTGTTGTTTTAATCTGACAGGCAAGGATGCCCTTTTTTGGTGCAAAAGTCACCCAAGGCCTGAAGTCACTATATTTGATTAGCTCTGACCAAAAATGCAAATAAATCTTCCCAGTCACGTCCATTGTTACTGTTTGTTCGGTTTTGCAATTCCTGTACTTGCTTCTGAGTTGAATACACAATGCCTTTGGTGAGTTTCCAAGGGTCTTCAGGTTACAAGAATTTGGTGATGGCATCTCTTGGAAGCTTTTTATGAAGTCTCCTGGTCTGAGAGGTAGATCTAGCCTTCGAACAGCTTTTAAAAGAAGCTGCCAGAAAAACTAGCTGGAGCTTCTGGCCACTTTGGAAAGCCACTGTCTGAAGCACAGAGCATAAAGTAAAACTTGCTTTCTGATTAAATTGAATGTGAGTTTTAGTCATTTACAGTATACAGAGATTTACTACATTTTTGTATTGTGCAGTGTCTGTGGTTAGGACTAGTGAGCCTTGCATGATTAAGGTAGGAAGGTTGGAGGTTCTCTCTTTTGTTATGGTTTTGTTTTTCAAGACCGTTTCTCTGTGTAGCCTTGCCTGTCCTGGAATTCACTCTGTAGACCAGGCTGGCCTCCAACTCACAAGATATCCATCTGCCTCTGCCTTCCCTTTAAACCCTCTGTGCTGGGTTTAAAGGCCTGCACCACCACTGCCCAGGATAAGTTGCTGATTCTCTAGCAGTAGTTTTTACTGCTGAGATTGCAAACCTTTAATGGGTTGAGTGCAGTCTGAAAACATGAGTTCTTCAGGAGATGGTATCTTAAATTTTGCTGTTTGAAGAGAGATGATCTCTTAGCCCTTTGGACTTAGAGATCACTTGTGGTAATACCACAAGTGTGTTAACCTGGTTGATTCATTTAATGTGGTTCATTCCAGCTCCAACAATAACAAAGTCAGTCTAGTCATTCTCTTGGAATAAAGTCAGTAGAATTTGACCTCACTGACCTTTATGTTCAACTCTGAAAATGACACTCTGGATTTCTAGATTGCAGGAGGACCCACCGGTGGGGGTCAGTGGTGCACCATCTGAAAACAACATCATGCAGTGGAACGCAGTTATATTTGGGTGAGTTGAAATAGTTACTGGGTGATAGGTGTGTGGGGACTCCTTCAGAAAAGTAAGTATATAAGCACTGAGGAAAGAGGTGGAGGTAGAGTCTGGAGCTCACTGGACAGGGTCGGGGGGGGGGGTGCCACTTTTGAGAAGCTGAGGATTGAACCCAGGGCCTCATGTGTGCTCCACCACTAAGCTGTACACTCAACCCCTGAAACATTTTATTGAGTCTAGGACAGTTATATAAAATCGACTTACTCCTTGCTGTTATATATAGTTCTATTTGGTTATCTTTCACTTGAGCCAGGGTGTTGAAATGTTGCCCAGGTGATTTTGAACTGAGCTGCAGGGATCCTCCTGTTTTAGGCCCTCCAGTACCTGGGATTGTGGGAGTATGACACCGTACCTGGCTATGATGGTTTTCCAGCCATTCCAGGTAATTGATAAAAACTCGAGCTCAAAGGCTTTGACTGAAGCTGATTGGTAGAATGCTTGCCTACCATGCATATGGCCCTGGGTTTGATCCCCAGCACTAAAAAATAAGTAAATATTTTAAGTTAAATAAAGGAGATGAAATAAATTATCTCATGCAAAATGTGCCATGCAAGTAAGTTCTTATGCACAAATCAGAGCTGTAAAAAGCTTGGAACCAAAATAATGAGAACTTTGCTGTGACAAGAATTTCAGCTAAAAATCATCTGTGTAGTTTACTTTGCGTGTTGGTAGGATTGAACCGGAGCTCGTTCCACATTGTAGGCAGGTGTTCTATCGCCAAGCTACACTCAGCCCCTTTAAAATTTTATTTTGAGGTGGACTGTTGACAAGGGTTGGGGTGCAACCCTTTGATTAAACATTGGAAAATAAGGTCCAGGCTGTCCAGTGGGGCCCTGTGTCACAAAAACAAAACAAAACTGCAAAAAATCTCCATGAATTTCCCAAATTGTCCTCAAACTTAGGATCCTCTTGCTTCCACTTCCCTAGTGCTGGAATCACAGGCAAGGACCGCCATACTTAATACTTCCTTAAATTCTTGTTTCTTGATGTGGGGGTGTATGTGACTGAATGACTGTGAGTGAGTGTAGGTGCCTGTAACCCACAGTACAAATGTAAAGGTAAGATGGCAACTATTGAGTCGCTTCTCCCTCCACCATGGGTTCCAGGGAGAATGTGGCGAGCACTTGTACTTGAAGGACTGTCTTGCTAGACCTGCATATCCTTTTTATTTAAAACTTAAACGCTTGTTTTTGATGACGTGTGTCTGTTGATAAGTGAGATTGTGGGAATTAGCCACTACAGCAGGCTGTGGTATTTTACAGTCAGTCTAGGTAATTGACTAATAACTAGGTTTGGGCCAGGCGGTGGTGGCGCATGCCTTTAAACCCTGCACTCGGGAGGCAGAGTGAGGCAGATTTCTGTGAGTTTGAGGCCAGCCTGGTCTACAAAGAGAGTTTCAGAACAGCCAGGGCTACACAGAGAAACCCTGTCTCGAAAAAAACAAAATCAAAACCAAAACCCTAGGGTTTGAAGGGGTGCTGTGGAATACAGGCAGGTGGGGGGTTAGCTCTGAAGCTGTAGAGTTGTGCACTACCTGATGAGGGTGCTGGGCACTCCTGTAAGAGTTTCGATCACTGAACCAGCTTAGAAGAGTGTACACTTGCTTTTTCAAGACAGGGTTTCTCCATGTAGTCTTGGTGCTGGTCCTGGATCTCGATCTGTAGTCCAGGCTGGCCTCCTACTCAGAGATCCGCCTGGCTCTGCCTCCCTAGTGCTGGGATTAAAGGCGTGCACCACCACCGTACAGCAGGAGAGTCTACATTGAAAGCCTGCTGGCAGACTAGGAACATAGCTCAGTTGATGGAGTGTTTGCCTAGCATTCTAGAGGCCTTGGGCTCAGTCATCTGTAATCATACACCTTGGAAAGATGAGGCAGAAGGATCACAAAAGCCAACCTTTAGCTATTTAGCAAGACCTTGTCTGAAGAAAATCAAAATAGTTAGGTGTATTGGTTCATACTTATTAATCCTAGCATTCAGGAATCTGAGGCAGGGGGGTTGCTGCAGGGTCAAGCCAGCCTGGGCTGTGATACCCAGTTTTCATTTTTTATTTTTTTTTATTTTTTACCTGTGTATGTTATACCATCCCTTTTTTAAATTCTAGTTTGAGACAGGGTCTTGCCAAGTTGCTCAGGCTGGCCTCATACTCACCATTCATGTATGCCAAGCAAGCCTCACACTTGACATCCTCCTGCTTCAGTCTCCTGAGTATCTAGGTTTACAAGTGTGTGGCACCATGCCCACTTGTATACTCTTGTTCTGGGTATTGTCGTTGTTGTTTTGGTTGGTATTGGTTTTGGTTTTTTGAGACGGTTTCTTTGTATAGTCCTGGCTATCCTGGAACTCATTCTGTAGACCAGGCTGACCTTGAACTCAGAGACCTAGCTGCACTGTATTATTTTCGGAGCAAAATCATAGACAGATTTGTTGAGTAAAATTATACTTGGCGGGTGGGGGTGGATGGATAGACTTGAACATTCAAAGTCATTTCTGCTCTATCAGTGAAAAGCTAAGACTGTACTGTGCCCTCAGCGGCAGTTTGTACAGCTTTCCAGGCAATAAAGGATGACTGTGGTCTTTTCTGGTTTCCCAGTTTATCCTTCCTTCCTTGAAGACAGAAAAGACAGAGTAAAAAAATTGTTTTAGGGCTGGAGAGATGGCTCAGTGGTTAAGAGCAGTGGTTAAGAGACTGCTCTTCCAGAGGTCCTAAATTCAATTCCCAGCAACCACATAGTGGCTTACAACCACTTATAATGAGATCTAGTGCCCTCTTCTGGCCTGCAGGGACACATGCAAACAGAACACTGTATATGTAATAAATAAATAATCTTTTAAAAAAATTGTTTTAATCAGAAATCTTCTTGTTTTCAGACCAGAAGGGACACCCTTTGAAGATGGTGAGTAATTCTTAATTTTTTTCTATAGGATATTAAAAGGTGCTTTTAAGTCAGATTCAAACACCAGCACACCTATTTGAAGTCAGGTTTTACTCTTAATAAACTCCATGGAGACTAAGCAAGCGAATGAAAATTTATAGTTGACAAGGATCTTTTTTTTTCGTGACAGGGTTTCTCTGTAGCTTTGGAGGCTGTCCTGGAACTTGCTTTGTAGCCTAGGCTGGCCTCGAACTCACAGAGATCCACCTGCCTCTGCCTCCCGAGTGCTGGGATTACAGGTGTGTGCTACCGCCGCCTGGCTTAAGGATCCTTTCTTGCAGATCAGCTTGAACACCTCTGCCAATCATCCTGTCTAGCATGATTGGCCTGTAGAGCTGTGGGACTAGGTAGTGGGTCTGTGTCACAAGTAGTTTATGTTTGGGCAGCCTGGTGGAAGGTGTTCTTGACGTAATACCAAGAGGATAATTGTAGTTTTCTACTTATTGTCTACATGATAATGGTCTTGTGATAAAAGCTTCTCTTTTTGTCTTTTTTTTTTCCCAGTGCTAGGAATCAGACCCCGAGCTTTGTGTGTTCTAAACAAGCTCTCCACAAGTCCTGAGTCCATAGCTCCCAGTAGCTTCCCTACTTAGCATGTAACACCCAAAGCATTCTGCACAATCATTTGCATCTCAAGTTGGGTCTTTCTAACAGGAGCCAGGGAAATGGGAGAATGGTTCTAATCTATAATCACAATTAAGTTTATTAAATTGATTTTAAGCAGGTACTGCAAGATTTTTCCTAATTACAGTGGATCTTTAAAAATTAAACAGCTTTGCTGTAATTATCACATGACTTCAGGATTTAATCTATTAACATATTTGACAAGAATAACTACTATGGACTATTTGTCCAGGGGTAACCTGAAAGCCTAATGTGCAGGGGGTACTGTACTTGGAAATATTACCTGTTGAATAATGAAGCTCATCTGGGCATAAGTCTTAGACAGAAATCCTGTAGAATCATCTAAATCTGTGTTTGAGGTGGATCTCCTTCTATTGGCCTGGACTCACAGAAAATCCTGCTTCTGCCTTCTAAGTGCTAGGATTATCTTTTTTTACTAAACATGTATGTATGTGTCAGAGACACATGGCACTAACATGTATGCATGTGTCAGAGACACATGGCACACTGTCATCACACTTCTAGATAGGAATCCAAGGAGGTACTGAATGACTCTAGCAGATTGTTTTTTAGCTATCTCAGGACTTCTCAGTTGTGTTCAGTCCACAAATCCTTCAGGCTATCTTGAGTCCCCTTTCAGGAGACCGTGTGACCATCTTGATACCAGTGTTTGTTGACCTTTGCAGGTACAGAAGTAGTCCAAGCTAAGTCTACCTAAGTAAGCGAGTATCTAAGACTAAGTTGAGACCTTGATCCACACTATACTAACAGTCGCTGTGTTCTCTGCATGTTAAAATGTTTGGCGACAGTTGGAATTGCTAGTGTCATTCAGTGTGGACTCTCAGTCTGCTCCTTGGTGTGTGTGTGACAGAGGAACATGACAAAAGCACTTGTGCACTTGGGAGTTGGTTATCATGGAGATCTTTACTTGAAAGAAGGACTGGCGGGCCAAGGGAAGTAGCTAGGTGGTGGGGTTTGTGCCTGGCATGGCCTTGGGTCTAGTCTAGCATTGTCAAAGGAAGACAAAAGCAGAACAAAACTTTATCCAGAGTACAGCAGAGTTGAATATAACTGAGCACAGGATGTTTATTGTTAAGATTGTAGATGCTCCATTGCAACAAACCTTTAAACAGATCTTGTGCAATAGCAGACCAGTCTAGTTATCCAAAAGGGCTATGAAAATTTTCAGTTACATATTGTGTGAGGCCAGATTTTCTTCATGTACTATACTTCAATCAAACAACATATTGCAGCCGGGCGGTGGTGGTTCATGCCTGTAATCCCAGCACTCAGGAGGCAGAGGCAGGTGGATCTCTGTGAGTTCAAGGCCAGCCAGGTCTATAAAGCAAGTTCCAGGACAGCCTCCAAAGCTACAGAGAAACACTGTCTAAAAAAACAAAAAACAAAACACAAAACCAATATATTGCAACAGATTGCGTGTAGATAAGAGAACCCAGCTGTCTTCTTTAAACTAAGCCTTAAAGAGAATTGTAAAAAAATGAAGAATAATGATATAACTATCGCTAGCATGTCTTTAAGTAGATTATTTAGCACATCTCTTAAGTATATTATTTAGGTTAATATATAATAAGGCTCAGTTACTTTTTGATGAACTCTAGGATTTTCTCAGTTATTCTGTTTTTGATAGCTGGAGAATGACCCCAAGTGTGTCAGGCTAGCTCTCTTCACTGAGCTGACATTGCTTCAACCCCTTTCTACTTTGAGACAAGGTATTGGCAGAGTTGCTCAGACTGGCGTAGAACCTGAGATCCTCTTGTCTCAGCTGCCTGAATAGCTGGGGTTACAATTCCCATGCACTCCACCCCAGGCCTTGTACCCACTCACTAGGCAAGTGTTCTGCCACTGACTATGTCCTCAGCTCTCAAATGACAATTTCTAGTACAAGTACAAGTAGATGTCACCAGTGTCTTACTGGAGGCAGTATATACAGAAACATAAGAGCCAGTTGTTGAAATCTCAGAGAGTTTTGCAGCCACTATTCTAATTAAATGCTGCTTTTAAAAACAACGTTTTAGCTGGGCAGTGGTGGCATATGCCTTCAATCCCAGCACTCAGGAGGCAGAGGCAGGTGGATCTTTGTGAGTTCAAGGCCAACATGATCTACAGTTAGAGTGAGTTCCAGGACAGACAGGGCTGTTACATAGAAAAACCCTGTCTCGAAAAACCAACATTCTAGAAATCAGAAGGTGGTGATGATTGAACCACAAAGTTGTTTTCTAATTGTTCTGCCACTTGATACTATCGGGCTCTTAGAGTTCTTGTGTCTGTTGCCATGGTGAGTTATCGTAGTGTATGCTGTTCTCTACACCTTAGTTTTATGAATCCACTTCTTGCCCATAGTGGGATTAATACTGCTAAGTGGTCCTGAGACCAAAAAGTTTAAGATTAACCATCCCATACTTGCTCTTGAAATTGTATATGGTCCAGCTGTTTTTATTATTGCAAAAATGAAAATGTAAACTTAAAATATGTAAGGGCTTGAGGTGTACATCAGCAAACAGTGTATGCTTGAGATACATGTGAGGCCCTTGGTTTAATCCTCAGGATAGTAGTTAGTTAAGGCTAACTTCATTAACTGTCTGAGTTACCTCTATTATATGTGCACATAGGAAATAGAACTTAGGTTTGTTTGGCTTATATCTTTAGCCAAATTTCCCACCAACAGCAACAACAAAAAGTAAAGAAATGGAGATTGTGTTCCAAATCTGTGATGAGTAAAGATGGAAACTATCCAATTTGTTTTTAGCATGTTCCAATGAAAGAGACAGAACTACTTTCCCATCAGCACCCAGGCCTAAGCTGCCCTTTGTCAGGTGGTAGTCAGCTCTTTCAGAATCCTTTGGCATCCTCCATTTATGCTATAAAAAACTTTCTAGTTCCTTAAACGTGAATTTTTAAAATTTTTAGTAGTTAGAGTCCATTTACCTTTCAAAAATAATGACAGTTGGGGCTGGTGAGATGGCTCAGAGGGTAAAGGAGCTTGCCCCACAAACTGGCAACCTGAGTGACTCCCAGAACTTTGGTAAAGATGGGAGGAACTACAGAATGAAGTTGACCACTGACCTACACACGCACACCCTGGTGCGATGCCCGTCGGCACACACAAATCTACACACCCCCCCTGGTGCGATGCCCGTCTGCACACACAAATCTACACACACCCCCAGTCAGTCAGCTAGCTAGATAGGACCATTACCACTTCCACACTCGTGTGGTAGCCCAGGAAAGTGCTTGTCTTCCAAGTGCTTGTCAGATCACTTGTCCACAGTCTACACAGAAGTGTGTTAGATATTTTACATGCTAAATCGGAGTTCTCCAGCCAACTGTGGGTGTGCAAAATCTGATATGGAATTAAGAATTATTTGATGAAGATGTTTAAAAGTAATGTGTGACCTTACTGTAATTTGGTTTGTTTTCTACCTAGGTACTTTTAAACTAGTCATAGAATTTTCTGAAGAATATCCAAATAAACCACCAACAGTTAGGTTTTTATCCAAAATGTTTCATCCAAATGGTAAGTAGCAGCTGCTTAGATTTTTGTCAGTGGTGGGTGAGGGTGTGGGAGGGTTCCCCCCCCCCTTGGGTATAGTTTATTCTTATAGTTAGGGCCTGTCTTCAGATACCACTTCCATACCCATGTTAGCCACAGTTTTGTTGCTAGAATCCCAACAAGGTTCCATGTGTGAGGTAAAGTAATTGTAATAACATCTGATTTAAAAGTAATAAACATCTATTTGCTTAAAGAACAAAAATTTCACCTGAAATTTGGCTCTTAAAAACCACACATGCGGCCAGCCGGTGGTGGCGCATGCCTTTAATCCCAGCACTCGGGAGGCAGAGGCAGGTGGATCTTTGTGAGTTCGAGGCCAGCCTGGTCTACAGAGCGAGATCCAGAAAAGGCGCAAAGCTACAGAGAAACCCTGTCTCAAAAACAAACAAACAAAACCACATATGCAAGCCAGGGGATGGGCAATAAGGAGTTCAGGGTCATCCTCAGCTACTTAGCAACCTCAAAATCAGTTTTGATAAAGTCACAGACACAGTAAAACCATCAAAATGGCCAATCTCCCTTTCTCTTGTGAGATAACAACAGTCTGGATATTTTGTGTTAATGGGTTCTTTACTGACTTTTCTGCCTACATAAACCTTTTGGTTTGTCTGTTGTGCTTGAACTACATACCCAGCCTTATAACTGTACTTTGTCTTCATTGCTTGAATAATGTTTTACTATGTGGATTTATTCTGTTTACCTGTTGATCAAAGGATGGACATTTGGATTCAAGTTTCCTTTTGGCATCTCAAAAAAATCAAAACTAGTTTAAAACTTTAAATTACCAAATGCTACTTAGGGAGGGGAGGCTTGGGGGTGTGACATTTGGTTCTGTAGGACAGATGAGAAGTGGCTGACTTGTACTTTCAGGCCCAAAGATCTAGACTGAGGTTAGCTGTTAATAATACTGAGCACACAGAGAACAAGGTGAGGCCAAAAGGGTAAATACTATTGCCCAGAGATGAACAATGGGGATGGAAAGAAGAGAAACCCTAGGATGAAGCCCTGAGGAAAGGCACACACACTCCTTAACACTGTTGCTATGGAGAACATCATGGTTCTGGGGTTTTTCGGTTTGGCAATTTTGGCAATATTGCCAGGAGTAGTGGAGCATGCTTATAATTCCAGCACTTGGGTGGTAGAGAGAGGCAGGAGGCTTAGAAACGCAGTGCTGTCCTAGGCTCCACAGCAGGCCTGGGCTGCATGAGACTCTTCTAAAAGAATGAAAAGTCCTGTACATTGGCAGTACCTGTAACCTTGGCCTAGGAGGTAGAAGGTGTGTCCTGGGTGGTTAGATTCTGTCTTTTTCTTCCACTTGTGTGTGACCAGGGGTTGGGGGGTGGGGTGTACTACAGGGAAGGGTAAAAGTCAGCTGACGGTCTTAACTGCTAATATTTTGACATAATTTTACAAATATTTGTTACTTCATTTACTCAAAATAAGGGTATTTATATACTTTTTTTAAAAAACAAAATACAGAATTACTAGATAAAATTTTTAGATTTTTTTCCGGCAGAGGCAGGCCAGTCTCTATGAGTTCAAGGCCAACCTATGTAATGAGTTCCAGGCCAGCCAGGGCTACTTAGTAAGAACCTGTCTACAAACAAAACCTCTTGTTTTTATGACAAACACAGTAGCTAGATGCCATTTATGATGTTTACACTAGTAATGTTCCTTGAATGTGTCATCATTTACTATTCTTAGGATGCTGGGAACCTAACCCAGGACTTTGTCCATGAGTATAAAAGCTCCACCTCCAGGCAGGATTGTGCTATTGTTTAGCCAGACACTTTTTGTTTTGGACCATAAGGGAGTTTACTGTTCCTCTTATGTATTCTTAATAATCTCCTGAGAATAATCTCTAGGAGTAGGGTTTTTAAGAGTTCTGTATGAGACCTAAGTGTGGGGTAGTTTTGTGTGGGTGCTGGGGAGTCACTCTACCACTGAGCTACAACCTTGGACCTGAAATGGAGTGATTAATATATGTTGTGCTTGGAAAAAATCTCTCCCTCAGCCTTCTGAAGTGAGACAGACGTGACTTTTAAAACCAAGTCTCCCCATAAGATGGAAGGAAAGAGTTTAGATGTGTGACTTGGTCAGGTAGTGTGTGTGTGTTGACAAGTTACCTTAACTAGGATGTGAGCTGGTGGTGTAACTAATTCAGTGTTGTCTTTGCAGTGTATGCTGATGGTAGCATATGTTTAGATATCCTGCAGAATCGATGGAGTCCCACATACGATGTCTCTTCCATCTTAACTTCAATTCAGGTACGTGTGTCTTCAAAAGTATCACAACTTCTCTGTATTCGGTGGGACATGACCAGTTACTTAGAACCGTCTAGCAACCAAGGAAACAAACCACCAGCCAGCATCCAGGAGCTAGTGCAGCACTCAGACAAGAACCCTAGACTCCTCTGCACTTCGTTAGTTGACATATGAGGTCTAATCCACAACCTGTTTCCTCTGGAAGTCGGGGTGGTATCTCTTGTTGCCTAGGCTGACCCATGGATGACTTTAACCTCTGATCCTCCGGCCTCTCTCCCGAGTGCTGCAGGTACAGGCCTATGTGCCACCACGCCTAGTCAGTCACAATTGTTCCCTAATCATGTGCTACACATTCTCACAGGTCAGACTTACTCACATCCACATGGTATCTGTGGAGAAGTAAAGATGATTGCTTAGAAAACCATAGGGACCTTTAGGAACTGCTGAGTCAAAGAACCATGTTTGTCCCATCCAGGAAAGTGTGTGTGTAAAAGAGGGGCAGGCTGGGCGGTGGTGGCGCACGCCTGTAATCCCAGCACCCGGGAGGCAGAGGCAGGAGGATCTTTGTGAGTTCGAGGCCAGCCTGGTCTATAGAGCTAATCCAGGAAAGGCTCCAAAGCTACACAGAGAAACCCTGTCTCAAAAAAACAAAACAAAAAAAAAGAGAGAGAGAGGCAGGAACTGTTTGCCAGTGAGTCTTGGGAGACTGCTGTAGTAGCTGTGCTGATTTTGAGAGTAGCACAAAATGTTTCAATTTATGTTCATCTTTGTGAGTCTTTTACTCTGCTGTTAGTTCTGCTCATCTCTAGAGAATGTCATTTATGATGTTTCATACTGTGTCATTGACCCTTATTCATACCTGCTTCCCCACTACCTGTCTGTCCTGCTCACTGTGTCCATCTGTCCCATCCCTGTATGTTGTGTCCTCCTCCCCCCATAACCCTCTGCCATAATCCACTTCCGTTCCCATGTTCCATGTGTTTAAAGGTCTAGTCTCCATAGAAGAGCAGCTGTTCCCTTGGTTACTCATTACTCCATGCTCGTCCCTTCCCACTCCGATCACCTTTACTATTTCATTCCCTGCTAAACATACGTGTTTTATTTATCAAAGGAGCAAGCCTGCCTACAGATTTGCTCAGTAACCTAAACCATAATGTTTAGGCCTGGGGGTGTGGTTAGGAGTAAATTACTAAGAAACTAGCATGCTGGAGACCTGAGCACCACCAAAAAAATGTTAGGAGCAGTAAAAATTTATGAAAATAACAATTACTAAGGTATTTACAGGCATTATAGTTTAACCAAATACAGCTGTTTATTTCCTGGTGAGGAAGTTCTTATTTGCTAATGAACATTGTTCTTGGCTGATTTCCTTGAAATGGGAGGTCTCAAGGCAGCTTGGAATTGTTTTGGAAGTGGAAGTTCTTTAGCAGCAGAAACCTGTTTCATGCCATTTCTGAAGGTTTTGAGATCTAAAAGATGACATAGGAACTTCCAAATAATTCTGTTATTTTGAGTAATTTTTTGTCCTCATCTGAGCCCTATTAATATAACACAAAACTGAAAAGCATTTTCTTCTCTCTTCTAGTCTCTGTTGGATGAACCGAATCCAAACAGTCCAGCGAATAGCCAAGCAGCACAGCTTTATCAGGAAAACAAACGGGAATATGAGAAGAGAGTTTCGGCCATTGTTGAGCAAAGCTGGAATGATTCCTAATAGACATCTGGTCTGTTCATCTTTTCATCGTTGTTGTGTATAATTTACCTCCCAGTAGAAAGGCTAGCAAGTTTTAAGTGCCACGGGTTTTAAGGATTCTGCAGAGAAAAAAGAAAAAGTCCTTCAGTTTAGAACCTACAAAAGCTTGTGTATCTTGATTAATGTACTTTTTATTGCATGGTGTGAACTAAGTTATTGCTGCATAAATTTGTAATATATCCTGTTTGTATTTTTTTCCAAGTGTATAATGTTGGTGTGGAGTTTTCATGACAGAATATACACATTTTGTAAATCTGTACTTTTTTCAAATATTGAATGCCTTATTTTTGAATTCTTTAGATTTTTAAATTGGAGAAAAGCACTTAAAGTTTTTTATATATGAATATTACATGTAAAGCTGTTAAAATACATAACTTCAGTGCAAGAGACGTTGTCACTTATTTCCTTATCTGTGCAGGAGGGACTGAGAAGTCTCTAGCTCTCTGCCAGGTGAGAGCTTCATTTCCAACTGCAGAAGAGCATACTTCTAGTTTATCAAGAAAGTCTGCAAATTTGAATCTAAACCAATTCTGATCTCCGGCTTTATTTTGAATGTACTTATGTTAGTTCAGTTGAGTAATTATAGACTTACTGGTCTGATTCTGTCCAGCTCTGTATTTGGGCCACTTGTTAACGTGCGTTTCTCATGTTAAACTTGTACCTAATGTGACTTCACAATTGGCACCTCGACCACAAGCGGAGCTGCTTTACTCTGCTGCGTGGCAGCACCTTCACAGGCTTTTGATTAAGAAGAAAGTAAAAGCATCATCATTTACTAAATACCGTGCCACAGTATTAGCAATGGCCGGTTGCATTGGTTTGAGCAAGGCAGATATTTGGAAGGAATCTTGGTGTGACTTGAATATTTGCAAACTACCTTTTAATGCAGCTGCGCGCTACCTGTTTATTCTGGAATTGTTGAGCACCAGGGCCTGCCGAGTTGCTTCTCACCTCCTCAGTTGTATACCAGTTGTACTGCATCTTAGTTTACTGGATAGATTTAAAACACAGTATTGTAGAAAGCTACTACGAAGCTATCCTATGCCTTCAAATAGTATAGAAAATGGAAAATATACCAGTAAATTCTGTTGAACCACTTGTGTAGTCTCTCTGGTAGTTGGAACAGCTATTGCAGTGAGCCTGAGTCTCTTGTCATCCATACCAGCCTTCGAGAGACGTGCTCTGGAGCCTGGCTGCTGGAAAGTTGGGTTGCAGAATGACCATGGCTTCTGCTTACAAGCAAAGTTTAAAGCTGGGATGGATAAGAACGGTACTTCCCTTCAGAAGTTATTACTCTGAGGGGCTGAAGAGATGGTTCAGTGGTTAATAGCGTGTACTGTTTTTGCAAGAATCCAAGCTTGTTTCCCTGCACCCACTTCAGACAGTTCCCAGCTACCTGTAACTCCAGCTCTGGGAGGATCCAAAGCTTCCGACACTAGCACTCACATACACAGATGCACACCTAATGAAAATTACTACAAAAAATTTCCAGCTATTAAGCAGAGCATGGTGGCACATATCCTCAGGAGGCTGGAGAGGATCATGGGTTTGAGCCTGGTCTACACAGGCCACTGGGGGCTACATAGAGACCCACGTGTTTAGCTCTAAAACAAATTCTTTCCCTCCAGTGACCTGGACAGTAAGCAATACCTGTGAGGCACTCTCCTATTTAGCTAAAGACTATTCCTTAATACTGTGTCAGCACCAGATTTATTCTCTTTCAGTTTTTGGTTTTTCTGAGACAGGGTTTCTCTGTGTAGCTTTGGAGCCTGTCCTGGAACCCACGCTGTAGACCAGGCTGGCCTCGAACTCACAGAAATCCACCTGCCTCTGCCTCCCAAGTCCTGGGATCAAAGGCATGTGCCACCATGGCCTGACTGATAAGTTTTTGGGGCTGGAGAGATGGCTCAGTGGTTAAGAGCACTGACTGCTCTTCCTGAGGACCTGGGTTCAATTCCCAGCACCCACATGGCAGGTCCAAAGTATCTGTAACTCCAAGATCTGACACAGACATACACGCAGGCAAGACACCAGTGCACATAAAATAAAATTTTTTTTTAAATGTTTGTTTTTACTCTCTACATTTGTATGGCAAGAAACTAGAAGTAATTGAGGTAGATTTACATTGGGGTTTAGATGTCCTTTTGATGCAGTTCCTCGGGAATGGCTGGCAGAGAGCTGCCCACATGGCACTGTTCCCAGTACTTCGTTTCTTTATAGATCAGGGAACTAAGTACACATAGACGAGGTGTCTCACTCAGGTCAACCAGTTGGAAATTAGCTGGCTTTGGAGTAGTCCGACCCTGGGACCATTAAGTAATATTCAGGGGATTTCACTTATAGAGAAATAACTTTGCTTGATAGCCCACAGGGACTATCCAGTGGGCAAGTTCTCTTTGTCCTCATTTTCCACCTTCACACATATACCTCATGTTAAAAAGTCTGGATATAGAAACTTCCCAGGTCTCTATATAAAGGACCAGTTTCTCAATAAACCATTTCCCTCCTCCAGGAAATATCCTTGAGGTGAGCTGCTGAAGCCTCACCCTCTTCACAACAAAATGGTTCCATTAATGTAAATAACTTCCAGTGGCTGAGATGACTCAGCAGGTGAAGGTGCTTGACACCTGGCAGCCAGAGTCTGATCTCAGGGACCCTGTAAGTTGTCCTCTGACCTCTAACCATACATGGCACGTGCTTTCATACACATAAATACAAAACCAATGTAATTTAAGGTCTTTGAGGACTGATTTTTAAACTCTGGAAAGTGTTGAAGAAAGCTAAGAGGGATGCTCTGATTACTAATGGTCTGTTTTGTGCTCAGTGAACACCTACTCAGTGAATTGTTTTCTGGAGGAACTGAGGATTGAACTAAGGTCCTTGTGAGTACCAGATAAGCATTATACTTATGAGTTACACACCTAGTTCCTATTGGCTAGTTGTAGAAATAACACTGGAGGCTGGAGAGATGGCCCAATGTTAAGATCACACACTGCTCTTGCAGAGGACTCGAATTCAGTTCCCAGCACCTACACTAGGTATCCCACTTGTGACTCCAGGAGACCTGAAGCTTCTGACCCATGGGCACCAGCCCTCATGGACACATACATATGTGAAGATTTTAAAAGAACATGGGTATAATAATATGTGTGGTATGATTCATGTCTATAGTTCAGTGTTTGGGAGGCCAAGGCAGGAGCATTACCATGAACTTGAGGCTAGCCAGACTACACAGAGTCCCTGCCTCTAGAAAGAAACATTTGGACTCAAATTTTGAGGTACTGGAAGTCAAAATGGCCTCAGGCATGCTAGGCAAGTGTTCTGTCAGAAAGCTGTATTGCCTAGCCCCAGGATGATTTGATTCAATTTTCCTAATTTTGGGAGTAGACAGTGTGGGTCACAGTTCTTTCTATTTGTGTCCAGCCATGGGATGTGCCATATGGGTTAAATGTGTAAATAGAAATCTAGTAGTTGAAGTTGTGCAAAATTGTCAGGAGAGAGACTTGTGCCAGGGTTATGCTTAGTTCCATCTAGTTAGGGAGGAAATGAGCTGTTGTCCAATAGAGATTCTTCTCTGTTCCAGTATGTGACAAAGCAAAGATACCAGAAGTCATTTGACTGAAAGGACTGGCCTTTCCTCTATTCTTTGAGGAAAGAAGAGATAATTGAATACATGTGCCATTTTTAGTAAATCCTTCACATCATTATGATAACTTATAATCACAGTAAAGTTTTAGAAAATAATCTTAGTAAAGTCTTGAGGTTTTAATGTTTCTGCTCATACGACAGCTAGGGAACTGTAGTTGGGTCAAAAAGATGAATGGCCTGTGTCCTTTACAAATGGGTATGTTGGCAGTCCACACACAGCTCAACATGAGCTCCAGGCATCCTCCTTGGTATCTAGAAGGTTCAGACCTGGATGAGGAACTTGCCTGTGGAAGGACTTAACTGCCATTTATTACATAACTAACGCTCTGGCCACATGGCACTTACCTGACAGTGACTTGGGGAGAGCAGATAGCCAAGCTTACTAGAGAAGGAATTTACAGAGTGATGGTTACAAAACAGCACCTGTGGGCTGGGTGTGTGGGTCGCTGGTAGAGCACCTGTTGGAGCTAGTCTAAGGATGTGGGTGATCCCCGGCAGCCTACACATACTATGCTGCTTAGCTCAGATGGAAGTCAGTCCCTAAAATGTGGTTGGGCTGGGAACTCAGAGAGGATCGGAGTGTCCATGAACTCATTAGTCACCATCCTTAGAATCTGAGAAGGACTTCACCATGTCTTGAAAGCTGCTGGAATAGGCGTTGCTCTGTCAGCAGAACTCTTCAGAGCAAAGGCTTCCCACAGCTGCTGCCTTTCTGAAGCCCGGAGGAGAAAGTTGCCCCTTTACAAACAAGATCTTTTGCCAAGAATACCACTGCCCACCAGCTGAATTGGCACAGTGGCGCTTCTAAAGAGTGTCAAATAAAGAGGCTTGAAGCTCTGGCTGGTCCGCACAAAGTCATTTTTAGAAAACAGAGTTGGGAATTTTCTAGCATAACTTTCTCTAATTTGGTTCAGAGAAAACCAGAAACAGGAAAGCCCTCACCTACCTACCACCTCATTCCAAGCCTGAGAGTTATTCTCCCTTTCCATAAAAAAAAAAAAAAAGATGTGTTTGCTTGACCTGATTGATAACTTACATACCACCAGAGACAATGGAGGCCTCTGGAGATGCCAGCCGGTCACCAGCTTCAGCTACATGCTTATACCAAGAAAAGCTGTCATTCGGGAGGCAGAGGCTGGCAGAGCTCTGTGAGTTCGAGGCCAGCCTGGTTTGCAGAGTGAGATCCAGGACAGCCAGAGCTACACAAACCCTATCTCAAAAACTAAAAACTTAGAAAAGAAAAAAAAAAGAAAAATAGAAGAGAAGCCTGCATCCTACTGTGCTGTGACAGGCCTTGGTCCTGGAAATGCCCCCTTGTATACACACAAAGATGAGGTATCAAGCAGAATGGGAACGGAAAGGTTTCCTTGGGCATGAGGGCTCTTCCCTGGGGTCCTCTGCAAGCCAGCAGCACTTGCAAGGCCAACACTGATGCTCACTCCTGGCTTTGTCATCACACAATTATTTGAGTGTGTGTGCTAGAAACAGTCTCCTACAACCCAGGCAAACCTAGAACTCTGATAGCCTCAGACTTAGAATCCTCCTGCCTCAAACTTCCAAGTGCTAGTAATAGCCGGTGCCATCATCTTGATGATGCTATCATTATGAGCTACATTGCTGTTTTTCCATGTATGGGTATTTTGCCTGCACAGACGTCTTTGTAACACTTGCGTGCCTGATGCCTGCAGAAGCCAAAAGAAGGCATCATCAGATCCTCTTCAACTGGAGTTAGAGACAGTTGTTAACCACCATGTGAGTGCTTGGAATTGAACCGGGTCCTCTGAAAGAGCAGCCAGTGCTCTTAACCACTGAACCATCTCTCCAGCCCCACTTTTTGTTGTTTTTTGAGATAGTCTTAGCCCAGACTGGCCTTGAACTTGGTATACAGTCAAGGATGACCTTAAATGTCTCATCCTGGGGCTGGAGAGATGGCTCAGCAGTTAAGAGCATCTGGCTGCTCTTCCAGAGGTCCTGAGTTCAATTCCCAGCAACCACATGGAGGCTCATAACCATCTGTAATGAGTCTGGCGCCCTCTTCTGGTGTTCAGGCATACATGTATACATAATAAACACTGCATACATAATAAATAAATAAAATCTTACAAAAATAAAAATGATCCTCTTGCCTCCCTCTCCTAAGTGCTTGTATTATAGGTGTGCACCACCACACCTGGCTTACACACTGCTGGGGATGAACTCAGGGCAGCTTGAAAAGTAGCCACAAGGGTTGGGGATTTAGCTCAGTGGTAGAGCGCTTGCCTAGCAAGCGCAAGGCCCTGGGTTCGATCCTCAGCTCAAAAAAAAAAAAAAAGAAAGAAAGAAAAGTAGCCACAATCAGCATCAAGGATCTGGTATACCAAAGGAATCGCTTTCTTTGCAGCTGGTCTCTGCAGGCACAGACTTGGCTGGACAGGAAGCCTAGAAGACAGCAGAGGATTTTTGGGGTCCAAGGTGCACACTTTTAATACCAGCACTCAGGAGGCAGAGGCAGAGAGATCTCTATGAGGTCAGCCTGGTCTACAGAGTGGGGCTCTGTCTCAATACAACAACAACAGAATTTAACAAGATAAATAAAGTAGAGGGTTCACAGATTACCAACTTAGCACCTGAGATGCTGAAAACCGATGGTTTAAGCAGAAGTCAGGTCAGCCCAGAACTCTAGCCAGGTGTAGCACCAATCCTAATTAGTCTTAATAATAAAAAGCTGGGGCCAGATATCCGGGTAAATGCTGAAAGATCAGTAAAAGAGCCAGCCACTAGAGAGACTTCTCACCTCACCAACTCCTCAGCGGAAAGGACTGAGTTCCTGTCTCCTCTCACCTTATATTCCTGTCTTCGCCCGGGCATAGTACTTCCTATCTCAGCCTCCCTAGTGCTGGGGTTAAAGGCATGTGCCTCCCAAGTACTGGGAGCTGGAGAGATGGCTCTGCCATTAAAGGCTAGGCTCACAACCAAAAATATAGGCGTTTGGTTCCCAGCACCCATGGCTGTCGCTCCAGCCACCATAAAAGAGAGAGAGAGAGAGAGAGAGAGTGAGTACTGGGATTAAAGGTGTGTGCCACCACTGCCTGGCCTCTGTGGTGAACTACTTATGGCTGGCCTTCCCCTCTGATCTTCAGGCAAGTTTTATTTGTTTCAGTAGGAACAAAATATCACCACAAAGGGAAATCTGGCATTTTGCAGGACTGTGTGGGACAGGCCTCCTGTCACAGGCTGTGCACACAGCGCAGGGCAGGAGCATGCTGAGACACCACAGGAGCTCTAGATCCTAGACCCAGAGCTAACAGGTCCCAGGATACCCAGTGTTTGGAGCTGGGGACTGCACGTGGCCACCAGAGCTTTAGCGAAGACTTACCACTTTGGAGGGTTTGTATTTGGTGGTTGGCCTGTTGCTCAGTACCTCCCACCATCTGTCAGCCTCAAGTAGCTGAGGGCCAGAAACATGCTACTCCCTCTCCTGAGGAAGGTCCTTCTTCTTGCAGCCCTGCGGTGGGGGTGGGAGAGCAGGGCTCCTGTGGAAACTTGTTTTTCTTTTGTGTGAGCCCAAGTTTGTCAAAAGCTTTGGTTCCAACATGTTGCAGCTTGGCCTCCATGGAAACTAGGACAGGACAGAAGCAGAGATACACTCATGCCAAGCATGAGTGGACACTGGTTTCCCCAGAACCCTCCAATAAGGGGAGTCCTACTTGGCAGATGCCTCCACCAAGGGCACTGCCCATGGGAAGTGTCTACAGTCACACTCACTGTGGATGGCTGAATGAACCTCTGATGAATCCCATGTGTCACCCTAACCACGTGGGAGGCTGAGGCAGGTGGAGCACCAGGCTGGCCAGGACCTACATAGCAAGACTCAAACAAAAACCGTCAAGAGTGAAGGGAACACGGCCCAAGATTAATACATTTTGATGTCAATTTTAACAGCAAAGCTGTTACGTCACCATCCCCACACAGCGCAAGGATGACCTCTAATTGCTCCTTTATTAAACCAAGGGAAGTAGGGCTGGCTCAGTGGTTAAGAGAACTGGCTGCTCTTCCAGAGGACCTGGGTTCAATTCCCAGCACCCACATGGCGGCTCACACCTGTCTGTAACTTCAGTTCCAGGAGATTGGATCCAAGGATCCAACACCCTCTTCTGACCTCCAAGAGCATCAGGCATGCAAGTGGTACACAGACATACATGCAGACAAAATATCCATACACACACACACGCACACAAAAAAACAAAAAAAAAAAAAAAAAAAAAATTGGGCCAGGCGGTGGTGGCACACGCCTTTATTCCCAGCACTCGGGAGGCAGAGGCAGGCGGATCTCTGTGAGTTGGAGGCCAGCCTGGTCTAGAAAGTGAGTTCCAGGAAAGGTGCAAAGCTACACAGAGAAACCTGTCTCAAAAAACAAACAAACAAACACAACAAAAACTTAAGCTAGGCAGTAGTGGCACACGCCTTTAATCCCAGCACCCAGGAGGCAGAGGCAGGCAGATCTCTGTGAGTTGGAGGCCAGCCTGGTCTACAGAGTGAGTCCCAGGCCAGCCAGGTCTACATGGAGAAACCCTATCTTGAAAGACAAATAATAATAATATTAATATTAATAATTTAAACCAGAGAAAGACTGGGATGGGTCTTAACCCCCTAACAGTGGCAACAGTGACATCCCTCCAGGCAAATGAGATTGGAAGGCCACAGTGAAGGATTTTTAAGCCTTAGCCTACCAAGGCTGGGAAAGCAGAAGAGCTGCTGGGTTGTATTTAGGCATCCATGTCCGGCTCACATGCTCACTTCTAGGACAGAGCAGCACAAGTCCACAGGAGCAGCAGACTCCTCCTTAGTTTCTAGTCTGTGGTTTTGCCCGACTCTGAATCTGTTCAGATGATGCAGTGGAGGTCCCCTCCATCACTGACGAGCACATGCCACAGACTGCCCAGCTGCTGGCAGCCACCTTTCCTCCACCTGACCCAAGAGTATGATCTTTCAGAAAGGAAGAATGAGTTCATTTCACATACACACTCATATACACAAGGAAGAGGGTCCTTTTTCACTGTGCACTCAGCATTTGTTGAGGGAAGCAACTTCTCTATGACTATGGTTTGTGATCTGAAATCATTGTTTCTCAAGATCTCTGTGTACTCTCCCAAAGTAACTGGTATCACTAACCATGATGGCCATGTTACTGGGTTTCATGAAGCATTCAGACCTCAGATAGCAGGCTGAATCTCCTTGATTGGTGCCACCATGACTAACGTCCAGACAGGATCCTTCAGAGCTCAAGTGGGCAGCACGGGAGTCTAGCTTCAGCTAGGGCAACATTTTACTACACATTGCAAAGAGTTCTCCGGTAGGCAGTTATTTCTGCCATTGCTCACACAGGTGAGCCAGTAGTCCACATTGATCCTAGAAAAGCACAGAGGGAATCCTTACCTTTAACGACATCATCAGGTGGACTTTTTTTTTTTAAGACAAGGTCACATGTAGCCCAGGCTAGACTTGAACTCAGTATCAGCTGAGAATGGTCTGCACTAGTGCTGAGACTGCGGGGATGCACCAGCATATCCAGTTTATAAGGTGTTAGGGAGCACACCCAGGGTTTCCACTACTGAGCCACACGCCCAGCCTGTGCTGCGCCCCAGGCTTCTCTGGCATATTGGAAAGAGCAGCTTCCTGGGTGCAGCATGACCAATCTGAGCGTCTCTCAAGCTTTGGTGCTCACTTCCCGTGGCCTGATACACACTCTCAGAGAAAGTCCTCTCCTGGGCATGCTCTGAACGAGCTCATACATTCTCACTTCAAGCTTGGGAAGAAGTACATAAAGAAAAAATACTAGTTAATTGTATAGGTGAGTCAGCCAATGAGTGGTAAAAATAAAGACAGAAGAAAGGCAGGCAGCCTGACTGAGAAAATGGAGAAAACTCACTAATATAACCAGAAAATTTAACCTGGGGGACCTGGGCAAGTAGCTCAATGATGGAGCCCTCGCCTAGCATGTGGGGTTCTAAGTTTGATCATCAGCACCAGAAACAAAGAAAAAAAGAGAAGGCTGGAGGGAGGAAGAGAGACTGCAAGGTGACAGAACTGGGCTATGCTGGCCCCAAAACTTCATGCCTGCAAGCCAGCTCCGCTTCCCAGGATTCTGGCTGTCCACCTACCTACATGTAAGTAAGGAAACTGAAGGGGCATGGGATGAAATCACACAACTCAAGCCATTTAAGGAAAAGCTGTTTTATTGGGGGTTGTATACAGAAAATAAAATCACCAAGCTATGGAAAGTGCATTTTAAAGTGAACCATCACAATTGCTCATTTTGTTTGCTCACAAATCTGACAATCAGAATGGAAGAGGACAAGGATGCATTGAGGAGGAGACAAAGCTAAGTCTCAGTGAGTACAGAGTTCAGCTCTATCAGTCACTACCTTGCCAAGGCCTCTGTAACCTGTGACCTGACCTCCATTGCCTGGGGAGTTTGTCCAAGGTTGCAGATCAATGATCTTGACTACTGATCTATCCTGGTCACTGGGGACTGGAGTTAGGAACCGCACAAAGATGTGGCCTTCATCTCAAGTCACCAACAAGAATGTCATCCCACTGCTCTGACACCAGACACCATTGGCCCCGCTTCTGAGTATCTAATTTCCTGTATCCAGAAGATAAAGCCAAGGTAGACCCCACTGTCTTACTGACCATAATGGGCCTGACATTGACGAGTCCTGCTGTGGTACACTGTTCCACTGCCGCCCAGTTCGGGCATTTACCTGATGGGGAGACCAATTAGAGGAACTGGAAGGGGGTTCAGAACAGACAGATCAGCTGTCAGGTGGAATATCAACACATCTCAGAGCAAAGCAAGACTGCACTACAATCTAGAGGCGATGTGCAAGGCAGTTCAAGTCTGAAAGCCTTCTAGAAACAAAGAGAATGCAGGCATGTGAGCAGCCTAGGAGACCTAGAGTCTAGAAATCAGCTAGCCGGCTGAACAAAGCTGTATAAACTCCCAGGCATTTATCATCTGACTAGCTATTTCTTTCTCTGTCTTTCTGCCATACTGGGGACCAAGCCCAGGATCTCAAGATGCTAAGCAAGCACTCTCCCACTGAGTTACATCTCTGGCTCTCAGTGAACTGTAAAATGAGGCCAGATGATTTTGTGTGAGCTTCCTCCTTCCTATGAGCTAGCTCGGCTACTTCAGGCCTGTAGCATGACTCCCATTTCCTACACAAAGATCTCAGAGTCCAGCAGTAGGGGTGCTCCGGTGATGCAGTTGGTTAGCGCACAGTCCTTCGGTGGCTATCGGCAGTGAGGTCCAAGTATAGAGTGGGTTCAGATAGAAGTAAGGAGAATCTGGCTTACTTCAGGACAAAAATGGGTGGGGGTGGGGCAAAAGCCAGAATTACAGTTAAAGGTACTCCGCTAAAAAAAAAAAATCCAATTATAAAATTCATCACCTGTCATTATTATAACAACATAAAAGGCATTTCAAACAAAGTTTTGGCTTGGACGAAGCTGATAAAATTTCGGAGAGTTCGCCATTTATGGATACATAAACATGCACATGTATTTTTACAGCAACAGCTTCTGGAAGGGCCGAGACTTCTTTGGAGCCCTTGTAGACACACCCTTCCATTCCAGATGCTTCTGTGCTGCAAACAGCAGGAGCTCAAGAGCTGCCGCGGCTCAGTCACCTCCACCCCGGCCTCCTTTCTAGGCCTGTCCCTAGGGGTGGCAATGTGGCCTTAGCTCTGATGCTGGGGAAAGAGAGAAGAAGAAGTTACCCAGCCGTCGAGTCCCATGAATCAAGTTTATTTTCACACATTCAAATAAAGCAGTAATGGAATATTTATGTTCGACCCAGATGGCAAGTCTACTCAAGAAATTATTAATATTTTACTACCTAAGAATATACAGCTCAACACTGACCGCACGATCCAGACTCTGTGGCTTGCTGTCTATAAGTGTTCACAATTTAAAGTGATAACGGAGATACTTAAAACGCTACTCCTTTCACCGGCCTCTGCTCTCAGACACTCCCTGTTCTAAATCCAACACAGCCACATTCAGGTGGCAATTCGCAGCACTCCACACTGAGTCAGGGCACTTAGGAGATGTGAAGGTTACAGATTTCTGGAGTTCACACGACTGGAAACTGAAAAAAAAAGTGAGTCTGCAAACCAGTGACCTGGAGCCCACAGATTCCTTCCGGGCGCTCTCTAACACTTGTGGTAAATTTAAACTTAGCTTCAGAAAACTTTCAAGGAGCATGTGACGAAATCACTGACTGTCACCCTGTGTTTGAATGGATTCCCTTAACACTGAGCAGCGTGAGGGAAGCAACAAAGTCTTTTTAGTAATCAGAGATTTCAAGGTATGACCTATTTTCTAGCTAAGCCAAAAATCCTCAGTAAAGATAAAATACCAGTCTTTCTCCTCTCAGGAGAATGCAGTATGACCAAAGAAACAACCTGCAGTCCAGGGGAGACATCCCAAGCCATCTCACTTAGGTTTTCTCTTTAAAAATTATTTATTTCATGTATATAGGTGTTGCATATCTGTGCATCCTGTGTATGCCTGAGGAGGTGCCAGGAGAGGGAGTTAGATACCTGGGATTAGGGTTACAAAAGATTGTGAGCCACCATGTGGGTGCTGGGAATTGAACCCGGGGCCTCTGGAAGAGCAACCAGTGCTCTTAACCACTGAGCCCCTGCTAGATTTTCAACTGGACAGATCCAGGCTACAGTTTTTCCACACAGTGCTGTTGGGTGATCCACATATCTTGGACTCAGGACAAGACTGGTCCACAGGGTCGGATCTAGTTCTTCCTTCTCCCTCTCCCTTGACAGGATCTACACAGCCCAAGATTGTCTCCAACTGGCTTTGTAGTCATTGACGACTGTGAACCTTGACCTTCTCACCTCTACCTCCGGAGTGCTGGGGTTAAAGGTATCTACCTCATGTCTGGTTATGGCTTTCATGAAAACAGGGCCTCAGAGCTGGCCAGGACTGTACAGATGATTTTCCCATTGTTACCTATGGTCACTTTCACACTGCTGACTTCCCTCATGGGATACAGATGTTCTCGGGGTTCACAGAACCACAATGAGATGCTAACAACTTCCGCTGTGAACCAACAATGATGGCTTCTTTGTCCGTCATTCTTGGTTTGGTTTTGCTTTTTTTGAGACAGAGTCTCCTAGCTGACCTGGAACTAGATATATAGACTGACCTCACGTCAAACTCCCAGAGATCGACCTGCCTCCAGAGTGCTGGGACTAAAGGCTACCACACCTGACAACTCAGTGACGGGGCTGCAGGCTGCAGGTGGATCTTGGGGTAGTTTTTAGATGGCCAAGGCAAAGTTTGCTCAATATACTTGTGCCGAATGCCCCTTCCAGAAAATAGCACACTCCAACTGTTGAGCAAATCCTCTCTGTCACACTCATTCCTCAGACTAAGAAAGAGAGTTGGACAGACAGACATACACCTGCCCAAAAGCTGCAGGAGGGCAAATGTATTTTAAAACTTTACTCCACAGAGCTTATGTCTACGTTATCATCTTGTCTGGACCCGAGGTGCCAATGATGCTGTGTGACTCAATTCCACACACCAGCTAACTCTAAAACCCAGCTAACTCTAATTTTAGAGCTCAGGATCGATTCTGGCTGGCACAATGTGGGGCTTTTAGAACTCTGGCCTACTACTCTTCAGCTTCCTCTGACATGAACTGAAGGACACACGACTGGAAGACCCCGGGCTCTCTGCAGAGGACTCTCAGGAGCGGCTTTCAATAGCATGCAAACCAGTCAGTGTACAGATAGATGACTTGTCTCAGGAGGGGCTTATCTACACAGTTTTTGTTTTGTTGGGGTTACTAGACAGTACCAAACCTAGGCAAGCACTCTACCACTGAGCCACATCCCCAGCCTCCTAGAAGAATCTCTTGTTTAGTTTACACTGTTATTATTTATTTCCATTTGTGTGCTCATGTATGTGTGCAGGCCACAGCACATGTGTGGAGGTTAGCAGACAACTTTCAGGAGTCAGTTCTCTCCTTCTACCATGTGGGTTCTGGGTATTGAACTCAGGTCATCAAGCTTGCCAGCAAACATCTTTATCTGCTGAACCTTTATCTCACAGGCCTAAGACAAGTGGAAGAATTCCCATTTCATCTCCACATACTGTCTCCTTCAAAGCCCTGGAGTCCAAGTGTCAAGTATGTTTGTACAAATATGGCTTTCACATGTGAGCATGAGTCCACCCTTTCCACATTATCCGTATCTACAAGATGTTGACTTGCTGTTCTATGTTGGGGCTTCCAGGCTCCAGACAGATACCTGGGATGCCTCTGGGAAGCCCCAGGACACAGTGGCCTGGGTTCACACTGGCTAGGTCATCATGTCCCTCTGCATTAAGTTAAGAACAAGGTGCATGTGATGGGAGCACTGCATAAGGTCAAGTTCAATTTCACTAACTGCTAGAAAACCCACACCCGACACAAGTGGAGCTTTACCAAGTTCAATGCAAGGAACTCTGAAGACCTGGTGACTGAAGAGCAGGTCAGCAGCCACGTACATCTGTGGTATCGTGGCAGGTCCTGAACTCTTGGTTCCTATATGGCTACACTATCTCCTGAATCATGATCAGCAGTGAATCTTATACTCTACCCAAATAAATAACTTGAAATTTTATATAAAAGGCCTGGATAGATATCAAAGGGACTTTAGGAAACAAGGGAGCAATCTACTGCCTGGAGAGACCAAGGACAGATGTGAGAAAAACGAATATTCTGGAGTACTTACCTGGGACGGACAGCCCCATCCTCCAAAGTTCCTTCTGCCTCTCCGTGGCCCCAGGGATCAATGATCCAGACATAAAACTCTAGGGCAAAGCTCACTGTGTACAAGGCCACAGCCATAAGACTAAGCCCTGAAGAGCAGAGCACAGCTGTGGTGTCTGGACATTACATTACCCCACCACATTCCTTATCAGCAAGTCAGACAGTCCACACCAGTCTGGTTCAGAAGCAGAGATACTCTGTGTGAATTAGTCTAAAATGAAAGACTTCTAACTTTAGCACTCTAAACAAGATTAAAAAAAAAAAATAAGCCGAATCTGGGGGCTTATTCCTACAATCCCAGAACTAGGGAGGACGAGGCAGGAGGATCATACCAAGTTTGAGAACAGCCTCGTGTACACATCGGGTTCCAGGCCAGCCAAGGCTGTGGAGCAAGATCCTGTCTCAAAAAACCAAAACCAAAACAAACAAAAAGAACTGAATGAATGAATAAATAATGAACACGCCAAGCTAGCTGTTCCTGGGAGCAGATCTGGCTGCCAGGCCACGCGGGGGGTGCAGAAGCAGGAGGACTGAAGCTCAAGGTCAGCCTGGACAAGACTCTGTGTGAAAAGTAAAAAGAAAACCTGTGCAGCTCAGGCGAGGAGCACCTGCCTCGCACACACAAAGCTCTAGGTTCAATTCTCGCTAACACAAAAGTAACAGATGCACTTAACCCTACATTTTACCTGAGGGAAAACATGATGCTTGTTTTTCTGAACTCTAGCTTACTTTGCTCAACATAACGATCTCCATTTCTATCCATGAACATCCAATTTCATCTTTCTTCACAGCTGCACAGAACTTCATATCGGAGACTATAGGGGTCCAGCCCCTCGATAGTTCCCTCCCAGGGTCTGGGAAGAATCTACAACCAGCTGATAATGAATCTTTGATGAAAAGAAATGAATCTGTGTACATGAAACTCCTAAGTCCACACACTTCATTATTCTGTGTCAGTTACAAGCTTCTATTCTGCTCTCATACTCAGCTCCTTTCTGCCTGATTTCTCTCTACACTTATCTGCGGTTCCCCTCCAGGTTCTATCTAAATTCCTTCATCTAGTTCTGCCCCTTCTAGGTTCTCATCCATCTTGTTCTTTCCCATATCATCTCCTCTCCCATCTCCTTCTCTTGCCTCATCTGCCTCTTCCTCATCTTCCATCTCATTCCTCTAGTACTCTCTTCTAGTCCTTCAATCTAGTTCTTCCCCATCTCAGTTTGTTCCTCTCGAGTTCTTACCCATCTAGTTCATCCATTCTCTTTTCTCTTCTCTGTCCCCCTGTGCCCTGGAAGTCCTGGTATATATACACTTACAAGCAGTAATCCCTTGACAGTGCGAAGCCAGGCTTCCAGGGTCAAACGGAGGGGTGATAAGAATCACACAGAGGGGCAATAACCGTTAATTATCATTTGCAACCCCAAAGGGAAATGACCAATGGGGAAATGAATTAACTAAAGGCTAAATTCGGGTAATATCTAAGAAGAGGGATCTTATGTGCTCAACGATAGCCTTAAACGTGATTAGTAGAAAATGTTAAGAATCTATAAGTTGCAAGCTATCTGCCATTTTTCTGCAGGGTGGGGGAAAGTGTGCTCAGTCGCTAGGCAACCTGTGTAAAGCCTCTGGTGATAGTTAAAGGGAGATCTGGAACTAGAGGTAAGATTTGGGAAAGGAGGAAGTAAAGTTTAATTGGCACATCCGCCAGGCCTTCTCAAACAGGTAGCCTGGATGCTTAAGTCTGTTCTTAGAGAGTACAGAGGTATCTCTGATAAGGTACTTTCCTCCATCTGGGGATGAACCTGGCCAGATGCTGCCAATGATGATAATTACAGGGAGACTTGAACTGGGGTTCTGGCTGGGTATAGCTGTCAGCGCAGAAGGTTATCTAAATATTCCGAGAAGTGGTTAGGTAAGGATTAAAGGTCTATAAAGTTAGTAGGGCTGTAAGAAAGGAGGGTCTGAGCTAAACTGTGTAAAGCTATTACTTAACGTCCACCTGACCTAAGCAGTGTCTCCTTGTGGAATTTACCTTAAATCAGGAGACTTGCATGTGGACTGTTGTTACTGCTAGTCCTTGAAAGTGGCCAAGGGAGATATCTAATTTCAGAGAAAGCCTTTCCTGAGGCTGTTCTCCAAATACCTGGAAAATGTATGTCCAGAGAGTGATCAGTCCACACTGTTAGCCCTTCTTAGGGAAAAGTCAATTGGGAAAACTATGAAGGCACACATGATTTTCATAACAGAAGACAGCTGATAGATAACAAGCCAAGTAACACCAGAAACTCCTTGGAATTTGGATTCCTCTGGAGGAATTCCCTGATCCTTCCAGGTAGTGACTTTGCCATAACCAGCTGAGTTCTTACGATACATTCCTGCAGCCCGCAGCAACTTCACTGTGTGTATCCACCCGTCTAGTGATGGACACCGAGGCCGGTTACTGTGAACAGCACAGCAATAAACACCGATGTATAAAGTCTGCTACATTCACTCTGTCCTCCAGGAGCAGTACAGCTGGAAAATGCCTTCCGTTTGTTGAGGATCCTCCTTACTGAGTCCCAGTTTATCCAGATAGAGGACCTGAGTCCAATCCCTGACACCAAAAGTGTTCTAGACGAACCAGAGGCTGAGCCTGTGTGTTACTCCACTGACAATGCATAATTTATCATGCTGAGTTGTTACCTAGTTATGAAAAGGTTTACACCAACTGTGAGCAATAATGAAAAGGGCTTAAGGCTGTGGAGCAGGAACCAGAATGCTCAAAACCAACATGCCCCAGTGTCGAAGCTGGGACTGTCATCTCCTCTCATTACCTTTTTCATCAATTCACTTCTGGTTGTAAACTGTGGCAGGTCTGGCACTTCAATCCCATCAGCCATTTCCATCACCTTGTCCAGGAGGTCTTTATTGTAACTGCACAATAAAAAGCAGTAAGGTAAAACCCTGGGAAGATGCACTGTCATGAGTTAATAAGAAAGTGTCAAGGCAACTCCTAGAAGACAGACCTGTTTGATCGTTGGTGACATCACACTAGGCCATCTGAGGTGTAAGCAAGGCTCACATTAGCCTTCTTAGTAGCTGGGACTACGGACACACACCACTATCAAGTTCTGCAAGTTACTGCTTTGCTTCAGCAGGGGAAACTACCGTGTTCGGCACATGGTTGACAAGTGGCTCCCCCTGCCTCTGGGTACAGAACAGGGCTTGAAGAATGCCAATATAGCAGATATTTGAAGAATTATGAAAACAGGGACTGGAGAGATGGCTCAGCAGCTACGAGCACTTGAGGCTCTAGCAGAGGACCTGGGTTCAGTTCCTACATAGTTATAATTTCAGTTCTCAGAGATCTGATGCCTTTTTCTAGAGTCTGAGGATACTGGGCACATATTTGTTATATATCCATACATACAAAATAAAAAATTTGTTTTTTTGTTTTTTTTTGTTTTTTGTTTTTTTAAATTACAAAAGCAGGAGCAGTTAAGAGCACTTGCTGTTTTTCTAGAGGATTCAGTTTCGATTCCCAGCATCCACATGGTGGCTCACAATCATATGCAACTCCAGTCCCAGGAAGTCCAATGCCCTTTTCTGGCTTCCACCATTATCAGGCACTCATGGGGTGCAGGAGTACGTGTAGACAAAACACCCATACATATAAAGTTTAAAATAGCTGTAAATAAATAAATAAAATTATAAAACAGGAGCACCATACATCTGGTAGTGCATATTCATAGATGAGATTTGAGGGCCAAAAATTTGATTATTTTTAAAACACACAGAATATTGGTCTAATGAAAACAACATCATTTATTCCTTTGTTTAGTTCTGTTATTTGACTGAACTTGGCTCCTGTAAACTAGGATTTTAGAGGGCACCTAGAAGGCAGAAGGGAGGATGGGCATACGTGCATGATGAGTATGTCTGGTACAGTTCCCCCACATTTTGTTCTAACAAATATCCCAAGATCTGAAACCAAGTACCTTCAGGGCTGGAGGTAGCTCAGTGGTAGAGTACTTATTTGATATGTGCAAGGGCCTGGGTTTCATCCCTAGCACAAAATCCCAAAAGCAAACCAAGTAGTTTGTCCTGGAGGGGCCATGTGACCAGCTAGAGGATATAAAAATCAGATCTGAGTCAGGTTTTCCTATTTTAACACAACTTCAAGAAACTCTAGAAGCCTATAGGAGCTTGGAGATGCATGCATAATCTCAGTATATGGAGTTCCAGCATTACCTTGGCTACATAAAAACTAGAGGCCAGCCTCAGTTATAAAGGGCGATTGCCTTAAAAGTTGAAAAATGAAAATGAAATAAAAAACCATAAATGAGTGTAAAAACCTGGTGCTTCTCCCCGGTGAAGTAAAGGGAACGCCTTGCCAGGAATCTCAGGGCCAGTCTCTTGCCCTCCTGGTGTGATCGAAAAGGTTCAGGGGGGCTTTGGGGCAGGAACAAGAAGAAATCGTTACTTTGTTAAGAGGGAAAACAAAGAGGAAAATGAGGAGGTAAAAATCACATCCTGCCTTCGCGGTTAAATCCACCAACCAACGGTGCGATACATCACATCCTCTTGCTAGGTGTCTTCACCTAGAGGGGGAGGGGAAAGTCTCAGTTTCTGTCGGCACTTTTGCCACGTGGGTGACAGGAACTAATGACTTCAAACACACTCGGCAAAGGCAATCTTCTGGGCTAATAAACAGTAATAAAAAATGACCACAGCAACACATCCTTCTCCGAGCCCGCCTACACTGCACTCTCCATCACAACCACTCATTCGCCAGAGGAAAGCGAGGCTCAGAGAAGAGCTCCATCTTCCCCGAGGGAACGGAAAGGGGGGGGATCAGCCAAGGCAGTAGGGGGCTGGGCCGCGTGCAGCGTGGGGCAGGGTGTGGCCAAACTGAGGCTCGGCAGATGGGGACAGGGTCAGCCGGCCGGCGGGGGTCCGCACCTGCAACCCAGGAAGAGGTGGTTGGCCCAGACCATGGATAGGGACAGCAGCTGGTCCAGGCGGCCGCCGCCGTCGGGTGGGTCTCGGTAGTCAGGCAGGTGGCGCAGGATGAACTCCATGCGCGCTTTCCATTGCTTCTCGCTCTCCGAGTAGGAGCGGAACTGCTCGGCGAAGTCGGCCGCCTGCCGCACCCCGGAAACTAGCTCCTCCACTGAGGCGGCGGCCTCGCCACCCACCATAGCTCCCGCCGCCACCAAAGGTAGCACTAGCCCGCCGCCTTCCCGACACGCCCCGCGCCGCCACCGCGCGGCTAGAGCGGCCGCGGCTGAACGCGACTGCTCCGGAGGACTGACTTGGAGCGCCCTCGAGGGGCACGGAGGCCTAAGTGTGACCCAGGGCTTCAAGGGCCGACGCTGGGTCAACTGCTGGGAAACTGAGGCCCACAAGTACCCGCTGGGGCTCTGCGGTACCCCTTTGCCCTGGGGTGTTCCCAAGGCACCTCTGTATCCTCAGCTACAGCTGAGGCTTGCCCTAAGTTCTGTGGATCTCCCTGGAGAGTGATCGACTGTGGTATCAGCTCATGCCCTGCCTTCCTGCAGAGGCATCCATCCAATGAGTACCTACCTACCAAGCACTTTGATGCTCAGCCGGCTTCGCTCTAAAGAATGTTCGTGAAAGAACAAGTAAATGGGACGTTGGCAAATCATTAAAGAAGTCAGGTTGCCACAGCCTGAAGAAGCAAGGGACTGACCGCTCCGGTCTTGGAGGTATGGAAGTGGTGGTTGGAGAACTGAAGAGCGCCTGAGTTTAATCTCTGGAACCCACGTAGTGGAAGGAGAAAACCAACTCCTGAAAATTGTCCTTTGACCTCCACATGCAAGCTGTGTACGTGGGTGTCCACACACACCACACACACACACACACACACACACACACACACACACACACACAGGAGAGAGAGAGAGAGAGAGAGAATAAACAAACAAATAAATAAATAAATGTGAATATATAAAATATAAAGTTGGGTAGAGAGGAAAGCCTAGATCTCAAGCTCCAATGAAGGTCTTAAGTGGTGAATGGGCCCCAGGGTAAGAATTCGTTATATAATGTTTGTTACTGCAGATGTCCTCTTCCACCAGGATCTTACACTGCATAGCACAGGCTGGCCTACACTGCTTTTCCTACAGCTTCTATTTCACTGTTAGGACCCCAGCAGGTAGAAATGCCATGTAGTTCACAATGCCAGAGTAGTGAAGGACCAGCACCATGCTGGGTGATATACATCCATTTCATCTTAGGAAGGCATGATATTTACACTCTGGCAAGGAGCATCTGAACTAAAAATGAGAACCCAAAGACAGAAGCAACTTCTCCCCAGCAATCAGGGACCTAAGGATAACAGTAACCAGAGCTGAGTTCCCAAAGTGCAGGTGACATGCCCTGACAAGCTCATTGCAGTGGCAGACTCCCACGTAAACCCTTGGACATTCAGGGTCAAGGTTCTAGGTAATTCTGATTCTAAATTCAGCGGACCAGACTTTGAAAACATTCACCATGCCAGGCACAATGGCAGACACCTTTTGTCCCAGCTACTCCATATTCGAGGCAGGAGAAATACTTGAGCCTGAAAGTTTGCAGCCATCCTTATCACAGAAAGACCATCTCTTAAAAACATTGTTTGGGGTTCACTGAGCTACACATTCTTGGTCCCTTGCTTGTATACTGCAGTGGTTGGTCTAGAAAATGGAACACAGGGCCTGGAGAGATGGTTCAGCCATTAAGAACACAGGCTGCTCTTGTAGAGGAGCTGGGTTTGGTTCCCAGCACCTGAATGGTGGCTTACAACCATCCATAACTACAGTGACTTGTTGTTTCTTTCTCAATAATAGAAGACATAAGCTTAAGATCCTTCTGCCTCAGCTTCCTCAGTGCTGTTATTTTAAGAGTGCTCCTCTGTGATATTGACTTTTGATATAAATTTTAACATCTCTTTGTTGACTTCTAGAAAAACAGACTGTTGATATTTCTTGGGGGGTTATGTTAAATATATAGATCAATTTGAGGAGAATTAAAATTTTATCATGTTGAATCTTCTAGTTTACAAACATGATAATAATATATCTCTCCATTTATTTAGGCTTAGTGTGTATATAGTTTTCTTTACTGTTATTTTATTTACTTAGTTTTGGAGATGGAGGTCTCTTTCTGCAGCTCAGAGTGTCCTTGAAACCTCAACCTTCCTGCCTTAACTTTCTAAATTCTGTGTAACTGTTGTGGTGTGTGTGCGCGCGCAGGAGCACTTTTTAAAAGTAGGGTCTTACATAGCCCAGGATGGCCTTGAACTCCTCTTGTAGCTGAGACTGGCTTTGAAATACTGATCCTTCCACCTCCACGTACCAAGTGCTAGGATTGCAGGCATGAGCCACTACATCTGTCTTTATGGTTGGTTGGTTTGTCTTGGATGTAAGAGTTGTTAGCAAACATGTTGGCAGAATATGGAACTCAGCACAGCGGTAGCCCTCAGGAGTGCAGGGCCACCACTTGTCCAGGTGATCATGAATGGGGATGCATTTGACCCCACAGACATCAGGGATGTACTACTTCTCAGCTACGTCTTCACATTCATATGCATTAAACTGGGTGAAGCCCTGCTTCTTTGAGACGTGGATCTCCTGGTGGCCAGGGAACCTGAACCTGACCTTTCCCAGAGCCTCAAAAATATGTTCCTTATTCTGCAGCTTGAAGCAGATGGACATGATGACCTGGCTTGTGGGAAACTGGCCACTGGGTCAGGTCTGGAGCATGGAGGAGGGACAGCATGAGCTCAGAGACATTAATTTCCACCAGAAAAATCTATCTCAAAGGCCCACTGGGGCAATCCAAACAAGGTACAGGCTGCACACTCCCAAGGAGGCTGCTGCTTGCAATGTTGCACATAGGCCCCATGAGGAGAAGAAGCTGCTTGGCTGAGTTGGCTGCAGAGGTAGTGTATTTTGACAGTCTCATGAGCCATTGGACTGACACACCCATTCCCACCTGTTTGTTATTCCTTACACATATCTTTTACACCATCTGGATTGTTGTCTTTTTTTAAAATTTTATTCAGAACATCTATTTACTCACTGGAAATGATCAAAGTAGGAAAAGCAGTAATGTATCTTTTCTTACACGATCTTCTTAAGTTCCATTACATTAACGGACAAAGTAGGCTTAACATGTCACTTAAGATAGTCAGCATTATCAGTTTCGAAAGAAGAATCCTTAGTAACAAATCAAAAATACGGAAGACTTCACAAATTTGCATGTCACCCTTGCACAGGGGCATGCTAATCATCTCTGTATCCATTCCAGTTTTAGCAAGTATATTGCCCAAGCAAAGGCAGCTTCATCTTCCTCTTTCTTCTTCCTTTTAGGGTTTCTCTGTGTAGCCTTAGCTATCCTAGAACTAGCTCTGTAGACCAGGCTGGCCTCAAACTCACAGAGATCCACCTGCCTCTTGAGTCCTGGAATTAAAGGCATGGACCACCACCACCTAGCTGGTTTTATCTTCTTTGTACTTGAAAATTTAATATTCAAACATCCTTTTAATCACAACACTGAGATAGAGGCAGATGGATCTCTGTGAGTTCAAGACCAGCCTGATCTACATATGGTGTTCTATGCCAGAAAGAGGTTTTTAAGTGAGATCCTGTCTCAAAAACAAAATTTAAAAACAAAAATCTTACTTCCTTTACTTATTTAAATTTAATTTTTTGGGGGAGGGGGGCGTTTGAGACAGGGTTTCTCTGTGTAGCTTTACGCCTTTCCTGGAACTTACTTGGTAGCCCAGGCTGGCCTCAAACTCACAAAGATCGGCCTGGCTCTGCCTCCCGAGTGCTGGAATCAAAGGCGTGTGCCACCACCACCCGACTTTAAATTTAATTTTTATTTTAAGACAGGGTCTTATGTAGCCTAGGCTAGCCCCTAACTCATTGTATAGTAAAAAATGACCTTGACTTTTGATCTTGCTGCCTCTGCTTCCCAAGAGCTGGGGATTCAGATATGTACCACCACCCTTGGTTATGTAGTGTTCCACTGAACTTTAGGCTTCACCAGCCTTAGGGTTTTTGTTTTGCTTTGTTTTTGTTTCCTTTTTTCTTTTCCTACTCCTTCTCTTTTTTGTCTTTCTCTTTCTCCCAAGGTTATCTTCTAGAATATTCTCACCAGTTCTTTGGATTGCAGACCTGAAAACCCAGAGCTGATTCTAGGAGACAGATTAGAAGCTAATCTTTTTCTGTTGGTCACACTGTTTATTGTTGTTTTGGACATTTGGTAGCACACACAGGCTTCTTCAGAATGCAAAGTTTTAGACTTCAATTTTTTTTTTTTTAAATTTTAAAAAATCTTGTTGTGTATGAGTGTTTGCTTAAGGCAGAAGACAATGTCAGGTCCCCTGAAACTGGAGTTAGAGGCAATTTCGAGCTGTTATGTGGGTACTGGGAATTGAACCTGGGTTCTCCATAAGAACAAGTACTCTTAATTGCTGAGCTACCTTTCCAGACCACACTTCAATTTTTTTTTTTTTTTAAAGATTCACTGCTGAATGTGGTGGGTGTCAAACACTATCAATCCCAGCACTTGGGAGGCAGAGGCAGGCAGATCTCTATGAGTTCTAGGCCAGCCTGGTCTACAGAGTGAGTTAGTTACATGACAGCCAGAGCTACATAATGAGACCCTGTCTCAAAATAAAATAAAATAAACCAAAAAATAAAAATAAAAACTATTTGTTCTATCTGAGGTCTCTGGGTCATCCAGCCTCTGGGTCCTGGTGCTCCAGGCAGTGTCAGGGGTGGTCTCACTCTTGTGGCATGGGTCTCAGGGTAGACCATTAATTTGTTGGCCACTTCCACAATCTCTGTGCCACCCTTAACCCAGCACATCCCATAGGTAGGACAGACAGGTCAAAGGTTGTATGACTGGGTTGGTGTCCCACTCCTTCCACTGGAAGTCTAGCCTGGCCACAGTTCAGGCTACATATTCACGGTTGCTAGGAGTCTTAGCTGGGGTCATCCTTGCAGATTCTTGAGAGTTTCTCTTGCACCAGGTTTCAATCTTGACCCCGAAATGCAGCCCCTTTTCCTTTGTCTTTCTCCTCTCTGGGGCTGTGGACTGTAGCATGGTTATCCATTACTTTACAGCTAATATTGACTTATAAGTGAGTACATATCATGTTTGTCTTTCTGGGTCTGGATTACATCACTCAGGATGATTTTTTTTTTTTTTTCTAATTCCATCCATTTGCCTGTGAATTTCATGATGTTATTGTTTTTAACAGGTAAGTAATACTCCATTGTGTAAATGTACCACATTCTCTTTATCCAATTTTTGGTTGAGGGACATCTAGGTTGTTTCCAAGTTCTGGCTAGTATGAATAAAGCTGCTATGAACATAGTTGAGCAAGCATCCTTCTGGTATGATTGAATATCCTTTGGGTATATGCCCAAGAGTGGTATAGCTGGGTCTTGAGGTAGATTGAATCCCGAATTTTTTGAGAAACTGCCATATTGATTTCTAAAGTGGCTGTACAAGTTTGCATTCCCACCAGTAATGAAGGAATGTTCCCCTTGTTCCACATCCTCTCCAACATGAGCTGTCACTTGTATTTTGAACTAAACAAAACTGGGGGGAAATGTCAATGTAAAGATATGTAACGATACTCTGCTATACTAATAGATTGGTGTCTAGCCCAGTTGTCATCAGAGAGGCACCATCTGGCAACTGATGGAGGCAGATGCAGACCCACAGACAAACGTTAGGCCGAGCTTGGGGAGTCCTGCTGGAGAGAGGGAGGGAGAATTTAGGAGTCAGAGAGATCAAGGACATCACAAGAAAACCCACAGAAACAACTAACCTGTGTAGTTGGTTTTTTTACTTTTTATTTTTTTACTTTTTGCTCTTTGGAGGCCCACCACCCACCTCCCAAACAAATACATGGAGGCTTACTCTTACTTATGAATGCCCAGCCTTAGATTGGCTTGTTTCTAGCTAGCTTTTCTTAAATTATCCCATCTATCTTTTGCCTCTTAGATTTTACCTTTCTCTATTCTATTTACCTTTCTTTCCTTCTTACTCTGGGCTGGCCGTGTGGCTGGATAGCTGGTCCCTGAAGTCTGCCTCTCCTTCTCTTTTTCTCTCCTTTCTCTTCTCTCTTTGATTTATTCTCTCTGCCTGGCAGCCCTGCCTATCCCTCTCCTGTAAAACTATTGGCCATTCAGCTCTTTATTAGACCAATTAGGTGTTTTAGGCAGGCAAAGTAACACAGCTTCACAGAGTTAAACAAATGCAACATAAAAGAATGTAAGGCATCTTTGCATCATTAAACAAATATTCCACAGCATAAATGAGTATAACACATTTTAAAATAATATTCTACAACAAGCCTGGGCTCATAGGAGCTCACAGAGACTATGCCAACAACTGACCTAGGCCCTCTGCACATATGTGACAGTTATGTAGCTTGGTCTTCTTGTGGGACTCCTAAGAGTGGGAACAGGGGCTGTCTCTGACTCTTTTGATGGCTTTTGGAACCCTTCTCTTCATACTGGATTGCCCTGTCCATCCTTAACACAAGGGGAGATGTTTAGTCTCACTGCAGCTTAATATGCCATGTTTTGTTGATATCCATGGGAGATCTGCCCTTTTCTGAATAGAAATGAAGGAGGAGTGGATGGGAGGTGGGCAGAGGGTAGGTGCAGGAAGGGGCTGGAAGGAGAGGAGAGAGGAGAAACCAGTTGAGATGTAAACTAAATAAATATTTTTTAAATCTTTGTTTATTTTTATGTATATGAGTGTTGCTTCTGCACACACACACACACACACAAAACACAATATGTGTAAAACACCCCCCACCCCCCACCCCCGTGCACGTAAATAAATTGTTTAAAGGTGGAAGACAGCTATGGCTCAGGGGTTGAGAGCACTTCCTGTTCTTTCAGAAGACCCAGGTTCAGGTCCCAGCAGCCAGGTCAGCGCACTCACAACCACCTTCAACTTCAGTTCCAGGTTATCTGGTGCTCTCCTCGGGTTTCTGAGCACACCTGAACACCCATGGCAGAAACACACACATACATACAAACAGGCATGTAAATCTACATTTCATTTGTTTAACGTTGAAAAGTACCAAGCAAGCAGGGTGTGGTGGCACATGCCTTTAATCCCAGCATTCATGAGGCAGAGCAGATGGATGAGTTCAAGGCCAGTGTGGTCTACATAGTTAGTTCCAGGACAGCCAGAGCTACATAGTGAGACCCTGTCTCAAGAAACAAAACAAAACAAAAAGTAAACAATTTTTTAAAAAAGAGAGAGAGAGAAGGGACTGGAGAGATGGCTCAGGGGTTAATAGCATTGAGAGTGCTCTTCCAGAGGACCCAGGTTCAATTCCCAGCACCCACATGGCATCTAAAAATTGTCTTTAACTCCCAAGATCCAACACCCTCATACAATCATATAGACAGGCAAAACACCAATGCACATAAAATAAAAATAAATAAATTATTTTTTAAAAAAGAGAGTTTTTTTTTTTTTTTTAAAAATGGGCCTAATGTCGCAACACCAGGGGGCAGCACAGAAGGGGATCTCTTGGCCAACTCAAAAGTATACTGAACAGCCTGCTCACATAACCAGAAAGGGATGGACAAGTGTTTGCAGTGTGGCATAACCTCTCATACAAATGAAAGACTGTATTTGCACCAATCACAGCACAGTTCATTCAGATGAAAGACCACGATTATACCAATCACAAGCCTTCTTCTATGCCTACAGGAAGCATTAACCCTCTAGCCTGGGTACAAACAACTGAGGATTCACCAAGGCTTGCTGTGACAAAGAATCTGGCCCAAGCTGTCTGAAACAGAAGTATCTGGAAGAGTGCCTTTTGGAGCTGGGGCCATGCTTTGGCAGCAAGCAGCTGTGGTCGCAGTGTAGCTTGCTCAAGACATCCGTGAAGTGTTCAAAGCAGCCTGCTGGCATGAGGGCTGTCCAGCTGGCTGCCAAATAGGGGCTGCTTGGCTAGCAAGCCTGGGCTCAAGGCAGCCTGGGCAGAAGGGAAACTTCTAACAACTGTCAATTAGAAAGTCAAATTGCCCTGGCCACAAGCATCTTAGTGAAAGAGAGAGAGAGAGAGAGAGAGAGAGAGGCATTCAAAAGAGAGCTAACAATGAAGGCCTATCATTACCATTAACAGTGCCTTATTTAACTGTATGCAGCCATCCTAGCAAGGCCCAACTCCTGTTTTGATGCCCCAGGGAGTGATGGGTTCCTCTGATCTGGAAGAGTCAAGGAGGACCACCCTTTGTTGTCCATAAAGGACTTTTTATAGATTTATTTTCTTGTCCTTATTTTCAAAATACTGATCTGAACCAACTTGGGAAGAATGGTTTATTTTGGCTCATGGTTCTATAGGGCCTCAGATCATCCATTATGGCAGGGACAGCCAAGCATAACACATGAGTTCTTGGTGGTAGTAGCTTGCAGTGGTAGTAGCTTTTTATATCTTGACCAATAAAGAAGCAGAAAACTCAGCACATACCAGAAACTAACAAAACCTTCAAAGGTCTACCTCTAGTGACCTGCTTCCTGCAACAAGACTCCATCTTTTAAATAGTGCCAGCAGCTGGAAACAGTGAAACATAGGCTAGGCCCTGTGTCCAACCCCTAGTACTGCAGAAAATAAATAATGATGATAATAACAGGAATAATGGGAATCACCACCACCACCATCATCATGGACCACCATCACCATGGCCATCATCAACACCATCACCATGACCATCATCAACACCATCACCATGACCATCATCATCGCCATCATTAACACCATTATCAAGACCTCTGTGAGTCATAGTTTCAACTACATTTCTATGGATACCTACTGAGTATTTTCCTCCTGATAAATTTGGTTTCTCTCTGATTTCAAAGCTTTTGCTATGTTTTGACAAGTCCCACTTTAAAAAGCTGATGCCAGTGTTTCCATAGCTATGGACTGTGGCTTTCCCTTTAAAGCCGGTGAATAGTTACAATAGTCACTGGTCTCATGTTCTTGACCATCCAGGGTCATTCAGCCTATCTTTTCTGTTGTGGCCCAGAGGCTCTAACACTGAAACATGAGGCTAGCTCGCTTTTATCTATCCCCAGTACTTTCAACTCTTCTCTGTTTTCTGCTCATTTGTTTGTTGATTTTACTTGGTTGTCTGCTTCTTACAGCACAGGTCTGAGGTTTAGATTTGAGGACCCTCTGCCAGCAACATCCTGTAAAGCATTGTTTACTTTCTAATAAGATGTCATTTTTCAGGGGCTGGAGAGATGGCTCAGAGGTTAAGAGCACTGGCTGCTCTTTCAGAGGACCTAGGCTCAATTCCCAGTACCCACATGGCAGCTCAGAACTGTCTGTAACTCCAGTACCAGTGGATCCAACACTCTTACACAGACATACATGCAGGCAAAACACCAATGTGCATGAAATAATTTTTATAAATAAAGATGCCATTTTCAGTATCAAATTGGTCAGACATTTGGTTCAACCTTTGCAAATGCAAACTTAACTGTCTTTCTGTTGGGTTACACAAGTCTCTCTCCACCAGAACCCCACAAGGGTGTTCTTAGAAGATCGAGCTAGTGCCTGCTGCTGCTTGCCTCCTTCATCCTGGTGATCAGAGGGAGTGAAGCTGCCTTACTGTTTTGCTTGCCTGGGGCCGTACCAGGGGAACTTCAGACTGAGTGTCTTATTTTAAGCACAGCACTGATGAACTGAAGTACTCAGAGGAGGGGAAGCGGAGCTGGCTTACAAGTGGGCAGAGGACCTAATGAGAGAAGCTTTGAAGAGCTGTTGGTTCCCCATCACTCCTCAAGGCAAGCAGAGGGCCAGCGCATGCTCTATGAAGCCAGATCTTGTCTCTTCCTTTCTTCCTCCCTCCCTTCCTTCCTTCCTGGTCGTGGTGTGGAAATCAAAGTCAAGGACTTCTGCATACTAAGGAGATGATGTGCCATCCCCCACTATCCCCCACCACCCCCCACTCCTTGAGTAGCCTATATCTTTATAATTTATTTATTGTGTGGGGGCTGTTTGTTTTTTTGGTTGGCTTGGTTTGGTTTTTAGAGACAAGGCTTCCTCCTAGACCAGGCTGGCCTCAAACTCACAGAGATCCACCTGCCTCTGCCTCCTGAGTGCTGGTGTATGCCACCTTGTCTGGATTTTGTGCTATTTTGCGGCAGTCTCCCCATGTAGCCCTGGCTGGCCTTGAACTCACTGTTACTAGAAATGGGTCTGAATCCAGAGAAAAGAACTATACTATCCAAACTATTTCAGCAAGACAAAGTGTTCGTTCCGCAGGAGCCTGCAGGGCTGTATTTCAGCAAGCAAGCACACCCTGACAGCAAGCAACCAGGGTAGGGTCCCACTGGGTTTTATTCCTAAAACAAAGAGCTCCTGAGCCTCACTGACTGGTCAGAGTCCTGGCCAAAGACAGGCCATTCCATTTTACATTTCCACACTTTGTAGCCCAGGTTGGCCTTGAACTAGAGGGTATCCCCCGGCTTCAGCATTTGTATCAGTGGGATCGCATGGGAGCACCAACCCATATACCCACCAATATAAAGAGACTTAAATAACTATAAACAATTAGAACTATCCGAAAATATAAAATGACGCCTACATTGAATTTCCCCGTACCCCCACTGCACATACCTCTCACCCTCATTCCCACTTCTCCATCCCATCACTGGATGTTAACCTGCAGTTCTGAAATGAATGCATACCAGAAGTAGATCTAGGGGCTGGAGAGAGCTGGCTGCTCTTCCAGAGGACCTGAGTTTAGTTCCCAGCACCCACATGGCAGCTCACAACTGTCTGTAACTCCATTTCCGGGAGATCTGACTCCCTATTTTGGCCTTCAAGGTCACTACACACGTGTCGTGAACATACAAACAAACACAATTTTAAAAAATAAATTTAATAAACACTAAAGATGCTTCACAGTTGTGCTCTTCTGCCTGTTTTTGTTGCTTTGTGTGTGTCATGTGTGTATGCATGTGTGTACGTGTGTGATGTGTGGGGAGGCATACATGCCAAGGAGTGCAAGTGTCAGGGGACACTTGTGTGGGTCTGTTCTCACCTTTCATTCTCATGTGAACTCAGGTCTCGAACTTACATCCTAGGACAGCAAATGCCTTTTCCCACAGAACTATCTTGCTATCCAACTTCAAACTTCTGATCCTCCTGCCTCCACCTCCTAAGTACAGGGATTACATGTGTGCTACGATGTTCAGTGTGAGTGGTTCTGGTATCGAACCCAGGGCTTCATGTATGTAGAAAAGCACACTGGCAGCTGAGCTACAACCTCAGCCCTCTTCTGTATTTTAAAATATCAAGCTGGGCAATGGTGGTGCATGCCTTTAATCCCAGCACTCAGGAGGCAGAGGCAAGCAGATCTCTGTGAGTTCGAGGCCAGTCTGGTCTATAGAGCAAGTTCCAGGACAACCAGGGATACACAGAGAAAAGCTGTTTTGAAAAACAAAAACTGGGGTTGGGGATTTAGCTCAGTGGTAGAGCACTTGCCTAGCAAGCGCAAGGCCCTGGGTTCGGTCCTCAGCTCCAGAAAAAACTAAAAAGAAAAGAAAAACAAAAACAAACAAAAAAATTTAAATATTGAAACAGAATAAATAAGTGAATATTCCCCATCTCCTATAATGGAAAGAAAGTAGTCAATGCTTCTTAAGCTACCAGTCCAACAAAATAGCAGTATAAAAGCAGAGTTTTAAGGTCAGGTATGTAGGCACACACGTTTGATCCCAGCACCCGGGAGGCAGAGGCAGGTGGATCTTTGTGAGTTCGAGGCCAGCCTGGGCTACAGAGCGAGATCCAGGACTATTACACAGAGAAACCCTGTCTTGAAAAACAAAAACAAAATCTAGATTGTAGCTGCTTCTCTGTCTGCATCTATGTGTTTCCAAGGCATTTTTATTTTACATATTTAGAGATGGTTTTGTCACCCAGATCTCACTCTATGTCCTCATCACTCCACCCAGATCCCATCCAAATAATTCAGACAGCTGTGCATGGTGATAGAGCCCTTCAATCCCAGCACTCTTCAGGCAGATGGATCTTTCATTCAAGGCTAGCCTGGTCTACATAGTAAATTTCAGGCTAGCCAAGGCTACATAGTGAGATCCAGAAAAGAGAAGGCTGGAAAGATGGCTCAGAGGTTGAGAACACTGACTGCTCTTCCAGAGGACCAGGATTCAATTCCCAGCACCCACATGGCAGCTAACAGCTGTCTATAACTCCAAGACTGGACACTCTCAAACAGACATACACTAGGCAGGCAAAACACTAGGGCACATAAAATAAATATAAATATATTATTTTAAAAAAAGAGGGGGGTAAAGAGAAAAAAAAATCCCAGTGAGATACATAGTATAGAGGACAGATTCTCAGGGTGAGGATGGGCATTGGGTAAGTCACTGTGCCAACTCTATTTAGGTAGGATTTACATTTCTGCTGAAATCTGTAGAATCCACAACTTTCCTGGGAAACATTCTTTTCTCCATGAGATTGACAGTCCCATTCGCCGTAACTCTCTTAAATTAAATGTGTGTGTGTGTGTGTGTGTGTGTGTGTGTGTGTGTGTGTGTGTGTGTGTACAGGGTGCAAACTCCACATTGTGCACATTTGCCTTAACTCTTAAGGGAGGAGACAAGGTATGCTTCCTGCTGGGTACAGATCTCCGATCTTTTGGACTGTTCAGAACGTCACATCTCCACCCAGAACAGAGATACAATTCACATGCCCCTGTTTGGACCAGCAATCAAGTCTTGCTGTTTTAGGGCCTCAGTTGGTTAGCCACTGATTGCAAGGAAGGGGCCCATCCTAAGGACTTTCAAGTTACTTACATCTGACTAGCTATCTGGCTTCACATATTCAGAGGTAGGTCTGTCTCCCCAGACTTTCACCCCCAGGGTGCTGGAGATTGGCTCCATCACTGGCCCCCATGCCTAACTCCGATTTTTTTGTTGATGGGAAATCAGCAGCGGCGCTTGTAGCAGGAGCTAACGTTCCAGTCACGATCCCAAATCACCATCAGCTCGTGACCAGGAGTGGGCCAGTTTCTGTCCACATCTCTCACATGGTGAGTGTTTACTAGAGTGAAACTTGGCAGTTTGTCCTCTTTTTTGGTCACAGTTCTAACCTGTGGGGCTAGTGAAGGCACCTCCTGCCTTTACAGCCTGATGTATCCAGTGTGACTACAGGATGGGCTCTAGGGACATCACTCAGTAACAGATTACCCTCTTCGTGTCAGCTTCCATCACTAACACCACCCCATGCCCCTCCCCAAAGAAAACCACTTCAGGTTCTCCTTCTCCTTCTCCTTCTTTTTAGGAACAGGATCTCTGTCCCTAAATGTGTTGGATCTCATTATATAAATCAGTTTGGCCTCAAACTCTCAGAAATCCACCTGCCTCTGTCTCCTTAGTACTGGGATTAAAGGCATGTGCCACCATGCTTGGCTCAGTTAATTTTAATTTAATTTAATTTTACTTTTTTTGAAACAGAGTCTCACTGTGTAGGTCTAGCTGTCCTGGAACTCTGCAGACCAGGCTGGTTTCTCTACCTCACAGAGATCCTCTTGCCTCTGCCTCCCGAGTGCTGGGATTAAAGGCATGTATCATCATGCTTGGCTCAGTTAACTTAAAATACGGAACACTTCATAAATTTCTCTGTATCATTTCAACTGAAGTCTACATGCTGCTGAAGCACAGTTAAACTTGAATTTCAGATAAGCAGTGATAATTTTTTTAGTGTAAGTAATATCCCAAGTGTATTTTATCTGGCAATGTTACCTCATTTTCCAGTCAAGATTTAGTCTTTGAAAGAAAGAAAATAAACAGAGACAGAGATGTTGACGTAAAACAGTTCTCACCCCCAAAGGGAATATAAGAGATTTTACTCTGGGCCAAAACTGAGTGACTGTGGCCCTGAATGAGGACCTGGGTTTCTCTAAATAACACAGGCCACCACAGAAGCAGTCACAAGAACTTTTAGGTCACAAAACAAAAGGAAACCACATATGGAGGCATTTATTAAATATGTTGGTAGGGACCTGGTGCAAAGCAGGGAAGTCTCTGCTATAGGTTGCAGATGCTACATTTTTGTGGTGTTTTGTCTTCTTGAGGCATGGTCTCACTCTGTAGCCCAGGCTGGCCCTCAACCAACAATCCTGTCTCAGCCTCTCAAGTACTGGAGTTGCAGGCATAAGACACCACAGCTGGCTACAGACACTATCTTGAAGCCCGGTTTGGTAAGAAGACATTCCAAACATTTTCACTTGATGATCAAAAGGATGTTAGGTTAGATGCAGATTTGGGCAACCAATGGCTATTAGGAAGACTTCAGATAGGCCAAGATAATGTTGGCTTTCCATGTGGAACATTCCAGCTCTCCTCAGTCACACAAATTCTGATCCATCCATCAGCCTGAGAGAGCCCTAAAGAGAGTGTGGCCTCTTTAGAAAGCTGACAGACAAGGTCAGCAGCAGCAGCACACCAAACTAGAGATAATTAACTCACAACAATCTCTTTAGGCCCCCCTTTTTTTTCTAAGAAAATTAATTAGAGTCAGGGGGCGGGAGATGAGGACTAACCTCAGGGCTTTGTGTACATTAGGCAACTATTCAATTCATTTTTATTTTAAAACTGACTTTTTGGGCTACTTCTGTGGTAGAGTGTTTACTTAGTATACCCAAGGCTGGGTTTAATCTTTACCGCTGTGTGGTAGGGGGAGAAAAAGTAAAAAAAAAAAAATCACTTATGAAAACATTGAATAGTTTTGTGTGTGTGTGTGTGTGTGTGTGTGTGTGTGTGTAAGAGAGAGAGAGAGAGAGAGAGAGAGAGAGAGAGAGAGAGAGAGAGCTGAACATCACTAAAAGCACACAGTGGGACAGCAGTTTTCTATCCTGCCAACTTGGCGCTCTCTCTGATCCCCAGAGATGCCCAAGTCAGTACTCAACCATTTCAACTATTTCCCTCAGTTTTAGCCTCCCTCTCTTTTCTAAATATGGTGCTTTTCTTTTCTTTTTGGTTTATCGAGACAGGGTTTCTCTGTGTAGCCCTGGCTGTCCTCAAACTCTCTCTGTAGACCAGGCTGGCCTCACACTCGGAGATCCTCCTGGCTCTGCCTCCCTGGGATTAAAGACCTGCCCAACCGCTACACCACTGTGCTTTCCTTTTCTTTAGAACAGGGATCTCACTTTGTAGCCCTGACTGGTCTATAGACCAGGCTGGCCTCAGATTTCCAAAGATCCACCTGCCTCTGCCTCAGAGTGCTGGGATGAAACATGTGCACTGACATGCCTGACCTTAAAACTCCACTTTTATACTACTATTTTGTCAGACTGATAGCTTAAGAAACATTGATCATTTTCTTTTTGTTATAGGAGATGGGAATATTCACCTATTTATTCTGTTTTAATATTTTATTTATTTGTTTGTTTGTTTACTTATTTATTTATTATGTATACAATATTTGCCTGTATGTCTGCCTACATGCCAGAAGAGGGCACCAGATCTCATTACGGATGGTTGTGAGCCACCATGTGGTTGTTGGGAATTGAATTTAGGACCTCTGAAAGAGTAGCCAGTGCTCTGAACTGCTGAGCCATCTCTCCAGTCCCTGTTTTAATATTTTAATAATTAAATTTTGTTTGTTTGTTTTTGTTTTTCCAAACAGGTTTCTCTGTGTAGCCTTGGCTGTCCTGGAACTCAACCCAGAGTGCTGGATTAAAGGTGTGTGCCACCACTGCCTGGCCTACTTACTCTGTTTTAAAGAACTGATTTTTATGTTGGGTATTGAACCCAAGGACTGTGTCTGCCCAATTTACTGAGTTACAGTCCCAGCCCCAGTTTGTGAGAATCTATTTCCTTTCACTGCCCTCCCAACACTGGGCACTGCCATCTTCAGTGAAGTCGGTGACACTGGCAGTGCTGTGGATCCAGCCCAGGGCTTTGAGCATGCCAGTCGAGCATTAGACCCCCAAGCTATGTCACCAGCAAAATCAGGTCTCATTAGACCCCCATGCTATGTCACCAGCAAAATCAGGTCTCTGTTTCCTTGATCGTAGCTATGGTTTTTCCATATTTTTACACTGCATGTATTTTCCTTTAGACTGTAAGTAAGTTGGTGTTACTGGTAGGTAGTAAACGGCCTCACTTTTGGTTTTGCTTTTTGCGTTTTTTTGAGACAGTCTTGGTTTATAGCCCTGACCTTGAACTCTTTGTCATCCTCCTGTCTCAGCGTCCCGAGTGCAGGGATTACAGCTATGTGCCACTCTTCTTCCTTAAAAAAGATTTATTTATTTATCTTTTATTTTTAGGGGTGTGTGTGTGTGTGTGTGTGTGTGTGTGGTTGTGTACCCCCCATGCATTGGGGTGATCCTGTGGAGCAGACAAAGGCATCAAATCCTCTGGAACTGGGGTTACAAAGGGCTGTGAGCTGCCATGTGAGTGCCGGGAATTGAACCCAAGTCCTCTGGAAGAGCAGCCAGTGCTCTTAACCACCGAGCCATCCCTCCAGACACCCTTCCCCTTCATTGTTTTTCCTTCTGTGCCTGCTTTTCTTCTTTCCTTGAATTTGGGGTGCAGGTGTGTGAGCCACAAAGCTCACGTTCAGTCAGAGGACAGCTTCATCCGCTGGTCCTCACCACAGCTTGTCTGACAGAATCTCTTCTCCATTGCTCCAGGATGGCTGCTGGCTCATGAGCTTCCAGAAGAGTCTGTTTCCCATCTTGCCAAAGGTCTGGGACCACAGAGATGCACTACTGTATGTCTGTCTTCATGTGGATTCTGGGGGCCTCAGCACATCACCCACCAGTGTCCTTTTCTCTCTCCTCTTCTCTTCTGTGTAGGCCTGGCTGTCCTGGAACTCTCGACGCTAATCGGGTCTTTTTTTTTTTTTTTTTTTCTTTAATCCCTGCTGTTTTTGATAGTGAAGCTTGAGATGTCCAATTGTCTCTCTGAGGGTTTTATACCACTTTAAAGTTTCTTCCAGAAGTTATGAGTTCTTCCTCTGTTGCCTCCACCGTTCACACACAGGCACACCCCTGGCTCCCAGGCATTCCTGAAAAGTCTGGAGATTCCGGCCCCGGCCACACTGTAGGACTGTCAGGTGAGCGACTGATGGCTAGTCCCCTGGGTGGAGCTTGTCTGATGGAGCCTTCTGGCCAAGGGCAGTGATCTTCAGTTTGCTTCTCCACTGGGGACGTCCCGAGTCTGCCCCCATAGGTCTTTCCTGGAGTCTCCTTGGTCTTACAGAAAAGGGCTCTTTGGTCCTGCAGCCTGGGGGAGGCATGAACAGGGATCCAGGCTGAGTTTTCAGCCCTTCCATTGCTCTCTACCACCCCTGCCCCTCACCCACCTGATGTACAGATCCAGGCTCCCTAGGGAGCAGCCCCCTGCTGTTCTCACTGGCCTTCCCAACCTCCACCAGTCCTCTGTTTACAGCCCTGCTCCCCTTTCCCAGCAGTCCCCCACAAACCCCTCTGCAAACCACAGGCCTCTGCTCCCTCCTGGATGCTGTGCATGTCACTACGGTGTCCCCTTCCGACATCGAAAACCGGATTGACATCTTTGCCACCCCTCTTTTTCTATTTTCAAAGGTCATGTGATTTAGTTCTCTTTTGATTCCTTTGTGATTGTTTTTTTAGTATGGTTTGGGGACAGAACAGTCAGATTCACAGGGCACACTTCTGCTATATTTAATTGAAAGTTTCCCTTTTTTTTGAAACTGAATGAAAAAAGAAAAAAGGGGGGCATCCCCCCATCTGCCAAAAAAAGAAGAGGACTTGACTGCTCCCAGGTTTTCAGCAACAGAAGAATGAGAAGAAAAAAAAAAGGAAGGAAGGAAGGAAAAAAGGAAGAGGAAAAGAAGCCTGACTGCTCCTAGGTATGGTGGAGGACACAGTTTATCACATATACATGGGAGAGTATAGCCAGAGGCAGGGACATCTGGCAGAGTCCAGAGTAGATGTGACCAGACTGAGCTGGGCCATGTGGGGGAGGGGAACCAGGTGCAGCAGCCAGAAAGCCCAAAAGAGAGTAGATGGAGGGGCGGGGTGGGGTGGGGGGACCAGGTAATCAAAATGACTGGCTATATAGAGAAGGGCAGTCCAGCCGCAGAGTTGGAGAATTCAGGGTAGGGGGCAGGATGTTCCATCCAGGAGAGCCCTGGAACAGGTAGGGACTGGGGGATGCTGGAGAACCTGGCAGCCAGCATCTGCTTTGATATGTTAAACAGGCACCTCAGCCATTTGTCCCAGGTTTGAAACCTAACTGAAACAAGTTTGTTTTTTGTTTTTGTTTTTGTTTTTAAGCTCGGATGATCTCAAACTCTCCTACATAGCCAAGGACAACTTTGAAATCTTTATTGTCCTGCATCCACCTGCAGAGTGTTAGGATGATAGACCTGTACTACTACACCTAGTTTATGAGGTGCTGGGGATGGAACCTGGGCTTCATGCTTGGGAGCACTCCATCAGCTCACCCACGGTCCTGGCCTCTTATTCAGAAGTCCTTTAGGGTCGCTTTGTACTCATTTCATAGAGATCACTTCCAGGGCCTGCTGTGCGGGAACTCTGGCTTTCAGTCAGCAAGGCTTTCTCTTTTCCTTTTCCTTCCTTTCTTTTCCTTTTTCTCTCTTTCTTTCTTCTTTCTTTCTTTTTCTTTCTTTCTTCCTTCTTTCTTTTTCTTTCTTTCTCTTTCTTTCGTTTCTTTCTGTCTTTCTTTCTTTCTTTCTGTCTTTCTTTTTTCTTCCTTCCTTCCTTCCTTTTCTTTTCTTTTTTCTTCTTTTAAATTTTGAAACAGGGTCTCACTATGTACATATGAGCGTACATACGTTCGTACATACATGTGTACCCCTGGCTGTCCTTGAACTCACAGAGATCTCCCTGTTTCTGCCTCCAAGTGCTGGGATTAAACGCCGACATGCCTGTTGCAAAGTTTCTCTTTCATTCTTCTGGGTAGATGTCTGGTAATGGCGCCAGTGACTAATGGTATTAGAAAGTCACAGGACATTTTGGACAACAGTAACAAAACCCACAGTGGCATCCACCTGAGAAGAGGAGGAGCTTGGAGCTTGAGAGGGGTTTTGAAGTGGAAGTGTGGAGTCCTTTCCATGCCCCCCTCCTATGTTCACTCCTGCTCTGGTGCCTTGTCTGCCTGGGGAGTCCCTTTGATCATGTGACTCAAGACTAAGGAAGAACTTTTTTTCTGTTTTTGACAGGGTCTTGCTATGCAGCTAGCCTGACCTTGAACTCCCTGTACTTGTCAGCCACACTGGCCTCAGCCTCCCCAGTGATGACATCATAGGCTTTCATGCAGTGCTCAGCACAAGGGTATTTCTGCAGTGGTTCCTTACGCCTTGCACTGAGGTCTCAGAGTTTTAGAAGGGAACACCAGTGTTCCACTGTACGCCACCGTGTGCAGTGCAGCCTGGAGCCTAGAGAAGCTGGGGAGGGAAAGGAGAGGCCATGTGCTCTAACAGGGAAAGGATGCTGGCATGCAGAACCCAGGCATGCAGAACCCAGCCTGAGAGGCTTGGAGGGGAGAGTGGAGGGCCTGGAATGCCACACCAATGGCTTCGGCTTACCTTCGGGCAGCAGGGAGCTACCCAAGCCATTTGACAAGACAGCCTGTTCTTTAAGAAAGTTCTACTGGACCAGAGGTTCCGAATGGGAAAGACCAGGCTTAGGAGAGCAATTAGATAAAGGGGTTTCCTGACTAGACAGCTCCTAGGGCTTTTTAAAGATCCAGACCTTGGAGCTAAGGAGATACCTTGGAGTTTGATCTCTAGTACCCAGGGGTGGTAGTGGATGCTTCTAAAGCGCTGGGAAGGTGGAGGCAGGAGGATCCCTGGGGCTCCTGGCCAACAAACCTAGCCAAGTCAGTGAACCCAGTGAAAGCACCTGTCTCGAAACACAATGTGGGTGTTTCCAGAGAATGACACACCTCCACGTATTCAGGTACACACATGAATGTGCGCCTGTGTGCACTAGTGCATCCCCTACCCCAACACAGGTATACACACACAGAGAGACACACAGACACAAGGATCTGGATCCTAGTTTCTACCCTTTGAGATTTTCTTTCTTGTTCATCCTTTTCTTTTCACACACACACACACACTTACTTTTTTTTTTAATACAGGGTCTCACAGTGTTACCTTGGCTGACAGGTACTTACTTTGCGGACCAGACTGGTCTGTCTCTCTTGTAGACCAGGATGGCTTCTAACTCATAGAGATCCACCTCCCTGTGCCTCCTGAGTGCTGGGATTAGAGGCCTGCACCACCACACCTGCCTGATGCTGCTTTGAGATTGTCTTGCAGGTGGTCTGGAGGAGACTCGGAATCTGCATTCTGGAAACATCTCACCTCAAACACGGGGTATGACTCTGGATAGGGAGACTGGAGCCTCTCCTGCATGTAAAGCCAGAACGGAATCAAATTTGGGAGAAAATGATGGTGCGGGATGTTAAGGATGCCAAGGTGGACTGGATGAATCTGTGGGCATCTCATTCCCACTTGCCGTCATGAGTGTGTAGAACTCTCTGGGGTCTCTCACAGGCAGACACACACAGCCCTCATCCCCAGGAGGTAGAGAGGATGGCAGTATGGAGCTGAGGCTCTCCAGCTGGACTGCAATGTTGTCTGTGAGTGAATGAATCACCTGTACGCACAGCAGATTCTTCCCCGCCCAATGCAAAGTCTACAAGCTGTTAGTTTCATCTGGCTTTTGTGATGATTCTCTGAGATGCCGGGCATGGTGCCTGACCCACAGGGAGTACCCTGCACGGTCATGCTAGGAAGGATTCTGAGAAATGTCATGTCGCAGCAGAAGCCAGAGTCATGTCTCCGTTGTTCAGCACTAGGAGAGAAGTCCCCAGGAAAGCATAAACCCTTTCACTTGTTCCTCTCTGTCTCTGTGGCTTTTTCTAGGTGTAAGTTTGGTGACTTTGATTTCCAGGATTTAGAGAGAAATGACAGTCCCTTGCTGCTGCATTTAACTGGTGAGGAGCACACAGACCCGAGATTGTAATTAAGACGTTTTTAAATGTCAAGCTCTTCAAAAGTCTGCTGTTGCCCTTGCTGTCACCCTGAACCCAAAGCCTGTCTCCAAACCTAGAGCATGCCCCGAGTCTCCCAGGCAAGCTTCACCTGGGAAATCTGAGTGACAGGTGACGTGCAGGCAGCTGGAAGACGCACAGTAAATGGAGCCTACGATGAGCTCAGAAGAGGTGAGTTGATGATCTGCTATTTATAGCCCCACTAAGAGGCTCTGGCCGCCAGCTCCATGTGAGGCTGGGTGGAAATGATGCCTTTGCAGGCTGAGAGCACAAAATGAAATTGGTGATTCATGGGCAGCCGCCAGCTGAAATCCAAACACACTCCTGCTTCTCCAACCCCGCAGGCCTTTCACACCCATTGGGAGGAGGGTTGAGAAGAATATTGTCACAACCTAGGCTGTCTGTGCTGGTTCTGTGCAGTTCTGGGGTGGCTCTGGGGACCTCAGCCCATCTCCTCCAGACACTGGGGCTAGAACCTGGGTCTAAATTAAGAGGTCATCCCAGAGGGACAGGGCAGGGGAGACAGAGAGAAAGGGCTCCTGGTTTTTGTCCCCTCAGGGGACACAGGTTACAGAGCATCCTGTAGAGCCCTGTAAATACTGAACACACAAACATGTACCAAACCGTTTTCCAGTTCCACGGCCCCGAACCTGTCACCCGAACTAGCTTGTTGATTGCCCTTGGTCACATCTCCCTCCCAGGTCAATGTCCTCCTGGAGGCCCTCCTCTTCTCTTCTCACCCAACATGAGGCTGCATTGGATGGTTCCCCCTTCCCTGCACCCAAGATGGCTTTCAAAGGGCCAAAGAAGGACAAGGAATCACAAACCAAACTCAGAGACCAGAGCGAGGCACCGAGCTGGACTCCTGGAATCCAGGTCTCTGGAGGTAGAAGCCAGAGCAATGCCATGCTTTCCAGGACAGCGTGAGCTACAATGGGACCGTGTTTCAAAGAAAAGCTGGGCCTAGGGACACAGCTCAGCAGTTAAGAGCACTTGTTGCTCTTCCAGAGGCTCTGAGTTCAATTCCCAGCACCCGCATGGTGGCTCACAAACATCCACAACTCCAGTTTCAGATGACCAGACACTGTCGTCGTCTTCTTCTTCTTCTTCTTCTTCTTCTTCTTCTTCTTCTTCTTCTTCTTCTTCTTCTTCTTTTTTAATTTTTCGAGACAGGGTTTCTCCGTGTAGGTTTGGTGCCTGTTTTAGAACTTGCTCTGTAGCCCAGGCTGACCTCTAACCCACAGAGATCCACCTGCCTCTGCTTCCTGAGCACTAGGATTAAGGGCATGCGCCACCAATGCCTAGCCCAACACTGTCTTCTGTCCTCTACAGGCACCAGGTACTCACAGGCACACACGTGTACACATGCAGGCAAAACACTCATACACAAAATAAATAAATAGATAAATCTGAAGATCATTAAGAAAAACTGAGTCAAGCCGGGCATGGTGGCATTGGGCCACCATGCCAGCACTCAGGAGGCAGAGGAAGGTGGATCTCTGTGAGTTTGAGGACAGTCTGGTCAGTGAGACCCTCAAAACACCAAAAGGAAAAAGAAAGAAAAGAAAAAATAGATTAAAACAGCTATGCTTTTTATCTGTTTATGTTTGGGTTGATTTTATTTATATTATTTATTTATTTACTTACTTGTTTATTTATTTTGGTTTTTTGAGACAGGGTTTCCCTGTGTAGCCCTGGCTGTCCTGGAACTTGCTTTGTAGATCAGGCTGGTCTTGAGCTCAGAGATCCACCTGCCTCTTCCTCCTGAGTGCTGGGACTAAAGGTGTGTACCACCAATGCCAAGCCTTAATTTTTCTTTAGGAAAAAAAAAAATCCATTCTACTCAGGAAGCCGAGGCAGGAGAATCACAAGTTCAAGGCCAGATTGAACAAATTAGCGTGATGCTGTTGGTCTCTTCCTCACTGGCACAGTGGGAACAGTTACAAACCAACCATTGGGGTGTGGTAAAGAGAAAAGAGCAGGTGGTGTGGGATGGTGGCCCAGTGGGTAGAGCACTGGCCACACAGGCATGAAGACCTAGGTCTGAGTCCCCAGAACCCAGATGAAAAATTAGGGGTGACCGCGTGTGCCTGTAACCCCAGTGCTATGAGGCCTCAGGGAGAGATTTATGGGGCTTGCTGGCCGCAGTGTAGCTGAAAAACTGCAGCCTCCAGTTCAGGGAGACAAGTCTCGGGATAAGCGGGAAGATGATTGAGCAAGGATCTAGTGCTGTCCTTCGGCTTCTGTGCATTCTAGCGCGCGCATGCGCGCATGCGCACACACACAGACAATAAGTATATATATACACATACACATAGGCACACACACAGACACACAGACACACAAACACACACACACAATAAATATATATACACATACACATAGGCACACACACAGACACAGACACACACACAATAAATATATATACACATACACATAGGCACACACACACATACAGACACACACACAGACTCACAGACACACACACACACTAAATATATATACACATACACATAGGCACAGACACAGACACACACATAATACGTATACACATATACACACAGACACACATATACACACACACATACACATACACAATACATATACACACATAATACATACACACAGACACACATATACACACACATACACATACACAATACATATACACACATAATACATACACACACACACACACACACACACACACACACACGTGCATACATTTGTGAGCTGTAAGTGTATAGCACAGGGTCAGGCTTGATGATGGAGCCTCAGCGGAGACTTGACCTTTGCACCCACGTCAGGCTGCCTGACATGCTTGGTCTGTCTTTGGCTTTGTATAGGAACCAAGTGCCTGCTCCCTCAGGTCTGTGTCTTGTCTGGGGTTTACGACCCACTCTTCTGCTCCCCTGGGTCCTGGGGCAGCTTCTACTCTTCTCCTGAGGATTCCAGGTGCTCCCTGAGTTCTGTAGGCAACACAGTGTCAGCCAGCAGAGGACCTGGAGAGGAGCAAGAGGAGCCCACCCCACCTCTAGCTGGGTACACAGCACGAACTGCTGATTCATGGACACTCGTGAGGCCTGGACTGCTTGTACATCCTCTCATCTCCAGCTGTCGGCCAAAGCATAATTGTAGCTGTCACTTTGGCAGCAAGATGCTGTGATGTGTCCTAATACAACCGCCTCTGCTCTGCAGCAGAGCTCTTGGGAGGTGGGAGGGGTCTGCAGCTGCTCCCTTGGAGGGAGCCATTCTGGAAATCAATCTGCATGAGATTTGTCCAGGTGCAGTCCCAGGGCAGTGTGAGCCCCAGGGAGGGGCCCTGTGCTTGAACCAGCTGGGTGCTGCCTGCGTCAGCATCTTCCGGAACGCCGTCCTGATGGCATCCATTAATAAGAGACAGGCTGCCTGCCGTTGGAGGGAGGCATTGCTGGCAGCTCTGAGGAGTTGGAAAGCAGCCTTTAGACAATGCATGAGTTGGACTCCAGGGTGAATGGATAGTTAGACAGTGGTGGAGAGAGGTAGTGCCAGAGACAGAGCCAGGACCAAATTGAGAAAGAGGCGAGGACGCTGAGGCCAGACCTGCAGCTTGGACAGCATCCTGGAAGCAATTGGGAGTCTCTGGAAGCCTTATAGGAGAGAGTGAAGTGCTCAGACAATGGGGTGGCGGGCTGGAGGTGGGGGGTAGGGCGGTCTGGGCTCCAGTATCCTTGAGGAGTGTCTGCAAGTTTAAGACTCTCCCTCCCCACACATTTTGCACCATTCCCTAGGTAGGAGGTGTGGAGGCTCTGTACTTGGTGGGTCATTGCATCGGAAACCTAACATGCAGCAGAGAGCAGAGGCCAGCAAGGGTAAGTCCTGGCCATACGTTCTTTCTTTTCTGTCTGCTTTGACCAAGAGGACTTCATGATCTAAGTACCCATAACCAGAGATACCGAATGTGGGTGGGGCAGCAACACAGAGGTGGAGAGAGGCTTCTGGGGGGCGGGGCGGGTCTCGCTGCTGTGAGTAGAGCTAACTTCTCAAATTGCTACTCACAAAAAAAAAAAAAAAAAAAAAAAAAAAAAAACACGCAGAGGGGCTGGGGATGTGGCTCAGCTGATAGAGTTCTTGGCTGGCATACAGAAGCCCTGCACAATCTGGACATGGATATCAAGAAGCAGGGAAATCAGATGTTCAAGGTCACCCTTAGCTATATAGAGAGTTGGAAAGACCTACAAAAAGGGGATGTGGTCTAGCAGTCAAGAACGTTTTCAGCCTTTCAGAGGACCTGAGTTTGGTTCTCAGCACCCACATTAGGCAGCTCACCACTGCCCATGACTCCATCTCCAGAGGATCCAACTTCCTTTCTGGACCCCTTGGGTCCCTGCACACAGTACACAGAACCGGACACAGACACAGACACACACACACACACACACACACACACACACACAGAGACACACACACACACATGTAATTACAAACAAAATAAAAATCCCTTTTAAAAATTACATTTAAAAACAGAACAAGGGGCTGGAGAGAGGGCTCAATGGTTAGGAGTGCCAGCTGCTCTTCCAGAGGACCCGGATTGAACGTCCGTCACCTACATGGACGTTCACAACAGCCTGTAACTCCAGTTCCAGGGCATCTGACACCCTCTTCTGTCATCCTTTGGCAGTAGGCATGCAAGTGGCATACAAACATACATACAGGCAAACACATAAAAAAAAAAAAAAAATTAAATCTTAAAAAACAAAAATATAAATAAACAAGCCAAAGCAAGCAAGCATCAAACAATGGCAGAGACAAAGAGCATGTCAGCTTGTCTGATGAAGAAATTCCTGGAAGGAGGGAAGGTGTTCTTTTTTTTTGAGACAAGGTCTCCCTATCTCCCTATGTAGACCAGGCTGGCCTCAAACTCACAGAGATCCGCCTGCCTCTGCCTCCCGAGTGCTGGGATTAACGACAGCACCACCATGAGTGACTAAAATAAATACTGTCTTGTAGGTTGCTTAGGAAGACTGAGGACTAGGAAGTGCTTGGAGCCCTTCCCAGCTGCTGACCTACCCCCGAAGCGCGGATGCCAGCACATATCTGGACCATCGTGTAAGTCAGGAGGAAGACACAACTCAGTCAACAAATATTTGGTGTACCTCCTCGGAAGTGGGCTGTTGCGCAAGCAGCGGTTTGGCAGTGATCCTCCGGTTCAGCTGCAAGCTGCTCAGGGCAGGATGCTTTTCGGGAGGAGGAGGGGCAGGTGGACTCATCTTCCCACTCCTGTGTGATCCTCTGTGGGGTGTTCCCTGCTCTGGGCTGCCAGCTGTTGTGCCAGCACTGAGCAGGGAGGAAACCCTGCCACCACAGTCGCTCATTCAGCAGGGTGACTGTCAGGGCCTGAGTGTCTCACCAGAATCCAGGCAGCACGCCACAACAGGTAGTAGCCCCCCCACCCCCCCACCCCTGTGACTGCCACGGACAATTTGGAGCAACATATGAAGGTGTAGTTTTGTTTATTTGGTACATTTTTCCATTAAAAAAAAAAAAAAAGAATCACATGATTTTAGAATTGGATGTAGTGTCTTGAGACAGGGTCTCCCAGAATCTCTCTGTTTTTTGTTTGTTTTTGTTTTACGGGACAGGGTTTCACTGTGTAGTCCTGGCAGTCCTGAAATGTACTCTGCAGACCAGGCTGGCCTCGAACTCACCTGCCTCTGCCTCCCGAGTGCTGGGATTAAAGGAGTAGGCCACCACTTCCTGGCTTATCTCTGCTTTTCAGTGCATCCATGACCAGCTTTCCTTGTGAATGTTGAGGATTCAAACCCAAATCCTCATGTTTTCTCTTACCCACGGGACCATCTTCTTAGTCTCTTGTTGTTGGGTTTTGAGACAAGGTCTCCTGTGTCATAGGATGGCCTGGAACTCACTATAATATCAGAAGATGACCTTAAACCTCTGATCCTTCTGCCTCCTGAGTGTTGAGATTACGGGAATACTCTGCCATGCCTGGTTTTATGCAGTGTTAGGGAACGGAACCCAGGGCTTTGTGCATGGTAGGCAAGCACTCTACCAACTGAACTACATCCCCAGTTGTTTTGGAGACAGGATCTCACAATATAGTTGAGACTGGCCTCCAGCTCATCATTCTCTTGCTTCAACCTCCCAAGCACTAGAACTGCAGCTGCAAATACATTAAAAACAAAAAACAAAACAAAACAAAACAAAACCCTACACAGGCCTTCATCTTAGAAACACGCAGGCTTCCATGCGCTATGGACAGAAGGGTAGCTGAGACAGCCCGTCAAGGGTACTTTGCAGGTGTGAACTGTTAGAAGTTTACAGTGAGTATTGCCCCATATAAACAGGAAAAGAGTGGCAGAAACACATTCTATTTTTTTGAGACAGGGTTTCTCTGTGTAGCTTTGCACCTTTCCTGGATCTCGCTCTGTAGACCAGGCTGGCCTCGAACTCACAGAGATTCGCCTGCCTCTGCCTCCCGAGTGCTGGGATTAAAGGCATGCTCCACCAACACCCGGCTATAAACAAAAATTTATATTTTACTTCTCACTAAAAACTGGGCTACCATGGCAAGGGTGGGGGAGGTGGCTTGCCGCCAAGTGTGACGACCTGTATTTGATCCCTGGGACCCACATGGCAGATGGAGAGAAGAACTGATTTCTTAAAGTTGTACTCTGACCTCTAGACATGTGCTGTGAGTGGCATGTGTGTTGGGACATGCATGAGCACACATGCACAAAATAAGTAAATAAATAAATGTAAGCAAAGAAAAAAAAAACTGCTGGAGAGACGGCTCAGTGTGTCAAATACTTGCTGTGCAAACGTGAGGACCTGAAGTCAGATTCTGGGAATCTGCATTTTGCCAGAAGCAATATCATGGATACGTGACCTCAGCGCTCCACCCAGTGCTCTTATAGCAAGCTGTGAGGTATTGACAGGAGAGTCCCCAGAACATCACAGACCAGCTAGGAGAGAAGGCAAGGACTGACTGACACCCAAGATTGTGCTCTCACCTCCACACGAGTGCCACAGCATGCACGAGCCCGAATTCACACACACATGCATGCACACACGTATCATATGCAAACACACACAGACACACACACACACACACACACACAAATAGTAGTAGCCCATGTTTATATTCCCAGAACTTGGGAGGTAGAGTCAGGAGGATCAGGAACTCAGTTACACAGTGAGCTCCGGGCCAGCCTGGACTACAGGAGGTCTTGTCTCAAAACCTAACCCCTCTGGTGTGGGCTTGGGTGTGGTTTGGTAGCAGAGCATTTGCCTAACACACACCGGCTCTGCTTCCATCCCAGCCTGCAAAAGAAGAGAGCACGTCAGGGCCTCCAAATAGGACCAAACATCACTGACCTCACACTTCCTGTGGACTTAGGATTCGGAAGTGACTTAGGCATGTGTGTGTGTGTGTGTGTGTGTGTGTGTGTGTGTGTGTGTGTGTGAAGAGGCTTCAGTCAGGATGGGGACTGTGGTCATTTGAAGGCTTGAGTCGGGCTACAACATGCTGAGAAGTTGGTCTTTGCTGTTGGCAGGAGCCTGGGTTCCCTGCGACCTTCATCCAAGCATTCACTTGAGTGAACCTAAAGCATGGCCCCTGGCCTTCGCTGGCCTAGAGCAAACAATCTGAGAAAAAGCAAAACTAATTAATGTATTTTATGATACTGTTACAGAAGTAACATGCTCTACTTTCTGTGGTTATCTTTCTGTGATAGCTCAGGTTATTGGTTACACAGGCCAGTCCTACTGAATGGAGAGGAGAACGGAATAAGAAAGAGTATCAGGAACCAAGGGTCACCGGGAGTCAACTTAGAAACTGCCAACCATATTTGCTATCCTCAAAAGGAAGTTTCTACCTAGAGTTCCAAGATGGCTGCTCTCATTCTAGCTGTCAGTCACAGACAATGCTTTGCAATTAAGGTGAACAAGGAAGAAAGAAGGCAGGACATACCATTTTTTTCTCTTAAGGACACTTTCTAGATGTTGGACACAACATGCTACATGTATCTTATTAATCAGAATTTGTTCACACAGCTGCAAAGGAGGCTGGAAAATTTAGTATTTATTCTTGGAGAGTCTATGTTTGGCTAGTCCATACACTAGAGGACAAGTGTCAGTCTCTGCCACACTGGCAGTGTTCCAGAGTAGATTACAAGGTTAGGGGGTGGGGGACAGAAAGAACATCAAAGACCTTGGGTTTCTGACCTGGATAAGAATTTATGAGCTTTCTTGGCGTGTGTGTGTGTGTGTGTGTGTGTGTGTGTGTGTGTGTGTGTGTGTACACGCATGTGTGTGTTAGAGAAGTACATATTAGTAATTCATGAATCTTGATGTAAAGAGGAGACAAATGAGCATGAAAAACAAACAAGGGAAGGGCAAGATGGCTCAGAGGACACAGGTGATTCCAACAGTCCTGAGGACCTGATTTTAATCCTTGGGCCCCACGTGGTGAAAGGAGAGAGCTGACTTCTACCAGTTGTTCTTACACTTCCAAATGGGTGTTATGGCAAGTACACACACACACACACACACACACACACAATGAAAACAAAACAGACCCAGTTCTTGAAGCCCAGCCCCAGGGTAGTCCTAAATATGCAGCAGCTCCCCAAATGAAAACCCATCACAGGAGGCCTGGTGAAAGCAGCTTCCTTGTATACTCACAACTGCAGGTTTAAATAAATTCCAGGCTGCCAAGTAACAGATCCAAATGCAGAAGCGCAGATGGGCAGTTCCACCAGCTGTGTTTTGAAAAAAGATCATATGATTCCTGATCAATGAACCAAAAAGACCAAATGCAGGCAAGCTCAGAGCTGAGCAGTAGTGTTGCCCTGAGACCTTCTGGAGGCCACAGCCAGGACCCTAGCAGCCTGACTCCACCAGGAACGGTGCAAGACACCAAAGCCTGGCCACACAGAGGATGAGCTCTTTATTTCTCTGATAGCTGGAGGATGACCAGGTTCTGGTTTCACTGACTGGCCAGTGACGGCAACCCCCTGGCTTAGAAAAAAGCAAAATCTGCAGACAGAAAACTTAGTTTTGGCACCCAAAGGGCAGCAGGATCTTTGGTGAGGCACTTCTGGTGGATCTGCTAGTTGTCCTGCTATGGGCGCATGAACATTGGGAAGCTAACTGAAGATGAGGGTGAAGAGGATGGACTGAGTGAGGACTCTGTGATATTCATTGTATGGAAGATAGTGTGGGGTGTTCTACCTACCTGACTGTGCCCACGCTCCTTGTCCATAATTGAGGGAGGTGGCCCAAGCTAGATGAGGTCCTGGGTCCTGTATCCCCAACTGGCTATCTGTGTCAGGTCCTGTATTCCCCTGTTTGCTTGGGCCAAACTTGCACTTCCCAACACACTGGGCTGTCAATCACCACAGCAAACATTCTCCCATCCTTCTTCCTCTGTCTTGCTCAATGTCCCATGTTCACCAACAAGGTTTGGAGGCCCTCTGTGGACTTCTCATTAGATTGTCCTTTCAAGAGAGATCGCTATGGAGGCTGGAGCTGAAGCTAAGTTGGAAGAGGGCTTGCCTCACTTGCGTAAAGTCCTGGGTTCTATCCTGAGCTCCACATGAATGGGGTGCATGCCTGTAATCCCAGCACTCAGGACCTGGGTGTATAAAAAAGCCAAGGTATCCTCGGTTACATAGCAAACTTGAGACCAACCTGAGCTATATGATACTGAGAGAGAGAGAGAGAGAGAGAGAGAGAGAGAGAGAGAGAGAGAGAGAGAGATGCAGTCAATGGCTGAGTCCAACCTTGTGGAGAAGCAAAACGGAAGGTTGTAGGGTGCTTGAGTTGGCAGAGTGTTGCAGTTGAGCTATGGAGAAGGAGAGCAAAGAGCCCAGACTGGCCTTTGCTGTCTACAGCTCTGTTGCACCAATGTTTATACAGCACCTGTTCAATGATAAAGACAATAGCCACATCCTATATCCTGGGGACCCAGAATAGAGGAAAACTCTATGACATCATCATCACTACAGACACATAAACAAAGGAAAACAGTAGAGAATGTAACATGTAGAGATGGGTTAAGAGCAAGGCCCCCCAAATGGTGGATCTGTACTGGGGAAGCTGCGAGGGAAGGAAGCCCAGAGGACTTGACACCTGCAGGAAAGACCAGCATCTAAGGAAGCATGCATCCCTGCACCTGCAAACACCCCAGGGCAGAGGTTAGGGGAATCCCAGACCTGCCTTGTTCCTTGCTCTCTGAAGTCTCTGGTTCCCTGGGGGTAAGTGTGCCCTTGATCTTTTGCCATTGAGCAACCCAACAGGGTCAAGGGAGGGGCAAAGGTGAAAATGGTCTGTCATTATCAGCTGGGCTTCTTGTTGTCTTTGGATCTTTGGTATCTGACCATGATGGTGGAGGAACCTGTAAATTTAAAAGGTTGTGGGATGAATCTGTTCTTGGGGAATTTTCCTGAGTTCTAGTCCTTCACCATAGAAGTCACCCAAGGGACCTAGACAGACTCTCAGGCCCAACTGCACAGCCACCTCTAATGGTACAGGAGACAAAGCTTGAAGGTATATTAGATGAGCCACTGTGACCTACTTCTTGTCATCAGATCCAGTCCCCAAGATCTCAGGTCCCTTAAGAAGCCATGCAAACCCCCTGGCCCCTGCAGCCAGTTCTACAGTACAAAAAGGACCAGGTCCATGCTAACACATTCTAGCCTTATATGCTGTGCAAGCTTGCTTTCCTTCCAAGACCCAGGAAAGTGAGATGCTGGTAAGTGATCAGATGACTTCAACCTGAAGGGCTTCTCAGAAATCATTTTAGAGAATGAAAGAGGTCCAGAGGACACCAGGTCCTCTGAGAGTCAAGATGGGCAGGTGAGACTAGAGCCACCCTTGGACATCTAGAAAACCTCTTTTGGCTGTTGTTCTTCTCACTGGGATGTGCAATCAGCCTCTTGGCGGCCCTGGGCAGGTTCCATCCCTCTGAATCAGGAACAAATTGAAGGCCTTACCTGCTGTCCTATGAACCTCACCAGTACCCCATATTCTCTTTCTGCAGTCGTGTGTGTGTGTGTGTGTGTGTGTGTGTGTGTGTGTGTGTGTGTACGCACACAAATGCATATGGAGAACAGAGGTCAACCATGAGTAGCTTCTTCAGTCACTCTCCACCCTTTTCCTTGTTTTTTGAGATAGCGTCCCTCATTTTTATCTGGAATTTCTGACTAGGCTGACTGGCCAATTAGCTTTAGATATCCACCTATCTCTGCCTTCCCACTTCTGGGATTACAAGTGCACACAACCACTCCTGGTTTGTTATGTGCACTCCAGGGCTGGACTCTGAGCTTGTGTTGAGGCTGAGCCAGGCATTAACTTTTGTTTGTTTATTGTCCTCCCCCTCCCCCAAGATCTCCCATATTCACCCAGAGCCCTGAATTTTCTTTTATCACGTCTAATTGCACTCTTGTTACTGTTGGCATCAGTTGTCCCCCCTGACCAGGCCCAGCTCTAGCACTGTCTCACCTACCAAGTTTTTCTTGTCATCCTCTGTCCTCTGAACCCATGGCCTAAGGGCTGGAGCTTTTATTGGATTTGCATCTTTAATTACAGGAGCCATACAGGCTTGTAAAAACATTCCCACATTACAGATGCGTGCTCCGTAAAACAAGTGTGTCATTCTGACCTCCTTTTCCCTAGCACTCACTGCAGTTAGCTGAATATACACATGGGGACTGGTGGTCTCTTGGGGACCTTCCCTAACTACTTGATGTGGGACAACAGAGTAGGTGGAAGTGATCAGTCAGTGGAAGCTTCCAGAGTGTGGTGATATGGGTTGACTTAGAAAACCCTCAAGGTCAGTCTTTGGGACCTTGATTTCTTTTACAAGACAGTTCAAAGCGCAGAGCCCCAGGGAGGCATTCCTAGCTCGTGTGGGAATAAGCATTCTAATTCATCCAAGAGCCAGAAACTCAAGTTCAAAAAGCACACAGGTCTCCAGAGAATGCCTTTGGCGTAGTGTAGCCAGCCAGAACAAGCCTAGGCAGAGCTGACTCTAAGTTCGGCCGCTTTCTCATTGTGGTCACTTGGTGAGATGGAGAAGGGCAGGTTCTTTAGGAGAGGATGTAAGAACCATAGCTGTGCTGGCATGTCCTTCTCCCAGGGAGAAGGGACTGAACTATATTAATACCATATTAGGTCACTCTACCCCAGCTTAAAGATGGCCTGGAAGGCTCAACCAAGGTGTTAGCATCTCAACTAAAACTTAAAAGAGAAGTAAGCAGAGTGACCAAGAAGAGGGGAGGATAATCTGGTGGCGGTGGTGGCGCACACCTTTAATCCCAGCACTCGGGAGGCAGAGGCAGGCAGATCTCTGTGAGTTCGAGGCCAGCCTGGTCTACAGAGTGAGTTCCAGAATAGCCAGGGCTACACAGAGAAACACAACAAGAACAACAACAATGAGGGGTTGGCAGCATCTCCTGCAAGAGAGGCCACAGACATTGTAGAAACTGAAATTCAGGATGTGATTAAGTGGAGTTAACTATTGGGGTATGTATACCTTCTCTGCCAAGTCAAGAGGTCAAAACTTGGTCCCAATGATCAAGATTCATCAAGAAAAGCTTGACAAATTTAGGTAAATGAAAGTGGTGGCCAAGACCAGGGTCCCAGCTTAGAATTCAATATAGCATGCAAGGGAAGGGGAGAAATGAAGAGGATTCAGGCTTTATGGATGAGGGTATAGATCCTAGACCCACAGAAGCATTAAGCAAATATTTCTATGACTAGTTCTGTTTAATGTATTGTATCATAATTGCATTCTGACCAATTGTATTTCTCAAATGGACAGTCACACTTGTGTAATAATGGTAAAACAACCTTCTTTTGTAATATTGCCAGTATATATGTATGATCCATGGTTTGATGATAAGTGATTGAAGAAATGAAGAAAGCTTTAAACAGATAGAATCATGTTGCTGGATTAGTTATAGCAGGAATTGTAGCTCTTGTTACTATACTTGCTACTATCACTGTTGCTTCAGTGGCTTTTTCTCAATTCATTCAGACAGCAGGGTTTTTTAATCAATTGTCTATGAATGTTTCTATGACATTAGAGACTCAAGAAGATATAGATGTAAAATGGAACATAAATTGAATGCTTTGTATGATGTGGTACAATTTCTGGGAGATGAGCTCCAAAGCCTGAAAACTAGAGTACATTTAAAATGTAATTTTAATTATGAATGGATTTATGTTAGTCTTCTATGTATAGTGAAAGTGCTATTGGATAGGAAAGGGTTAAGGCACATCTTAAAGGAATTTGGCATGATTTCAATGAATCCTTAAATTTGGCTAAATAACATCAAGAGATTATAGAAATGAAAAAAGGCTAAATTGGATTTTGATGCAGTTAAAACAGCTGAAGATATTCCAGAACAAGTCAAAAAGGCTATCCCATCATGGTCATCATTTACTTTGCTCTTAGGTAGTGTTGTAGTTATTGGAGCATGTGTCTTAGTAGGCATAATCTGTTTGCCTATGATTTTCAAGCTGATTTTGAACTTGTTATGGAGATTGGACTCAGATTCCATTCAATAAAACTCCATACAGTCCTCTAACTTGACACCAGAGGCTGGTAGCCAAAGACGGGTAAGTTTTCTTTGCCTCCTTTCAACTTAAGACAGGACGTGAATGATGGAATTCATGCTCCCAAGACGGGTAAAATTGGAATGTGGTAAGGAAACAACTAAGACAGGCATGATCATCTGAGAGACTCAGTGGAATCTTAAATAAATAAAAAGGGAGGAATTGTGGGAGCCCACAACTGACTCCGTTTCCCAATCTGATTTTGAAGTCTATTCTGAATCAATAGAGTTCAATAGAGCTTGTTTACTCCAGAACTGGGAAAATGTCCTGATTAGCCCACAAGAGTCTCCTTGAAGGGCTGTGAGAAAGTCCTGATTAGCACACAGGAAGGACCATACTATCTAGCTACATGCAGGCTGCTGATGCCGGCCAGAGGTACATTGAGATAGAAAATGAAACTGCCCGTTCCTTGATGCAAGGTAGGATAAATAGTAGTTGAATGCCTGTGCTGTGCGTTGTTCTACCTCTGTCCTTCAAAATTGTATATAAACTGGCTGTGAAATAAACTCGAGGCTACCCAACATTGACTGGCAGACCTTTCAACTCTTTTCTATCTTCTCTACAATCCACATGCTTCAACTCAGTTGACTGGTCAACAGGCTCCAACAGATGCTGTCTGAAAATTGTGGCATTGGCTGTAAGTATGAAAGTCTCCAAGTCTCTAGTTCCCTGAGTGATTTTGATATGGTTTCCTCTCCAGGCCTCTACCTCTAGCCCCAAGGCCTTTGCTCACACTCTCTACTCAATGTCTTTCTCTTCTTTGTCTACAGGGTACATGCTTATCCTTACCTTTTGTGCTTTTCCAAGAAAAAGCTCACTGGCTTCCTAGGTCAGAGGCTATGAGTCAAGAGTCCCACATTCTAGCCAGGCAGTGGTAGCGCACACCTTTAATCCCAGCACTCCGGAGGCAGAGCCAGGAAGATCTCTGTGAGTTTGAGGCCAGCCTGTGCTACCAAGTGAGATCCAGGAAAGGCACAAAGCTACACAGAGAAATCCTGTCTCAGAAAAAAAAAAAAAGTCCCATATTCTATCACTTCCTCCCATTCACCAAGGTGGTCCACTGGCTTGCTATCTCCCCAACCTACTCACCTCTATCCCCAGGACCTGATAAGGGGGGAGGGATTTGTCCCTGGTGAAGACATTGAATGAATGACTGAGTAAACAGGTAAACCAAAGGACAGATTGCATTTGAGAAAATAAAAGGGCTTGGGCCAAGAAGCTGGCTCAGCAGGTAAAGGCACTTGCTGCCAAGCCTGAAGACCTGAGTTCAATCCTTGGAATCCACATAGTGGAAGGAGAGAACTGAAAAGTTGTCCTCCAACCTCCTTGTGTTTGCTGTGGTGCATGTGTACATACAACCCCCCCCCCCCCCACAAAAGAATCAAAAACTGTAAAAAAAGAGAAAGAAATATTAAATTGAAAAAAAAAAAAAGAAGACACTGCACTCATGAACTCATAGAAACTGTGGTGTGTAAAACCTGTACAAGGTCAAGCTGGGGGAAGAAGGGCGTCATGAGTCCCCACCCCTAACCATGGAGAAACAGGTGGTGGCTTCTGAGGGAGCGAGTGATCATTTCTTTAAGGATGTAGCCCCTTAGTAGGTTCAGCACACTCTGGTGGATGCCCCACACTGGGGAGGGTATGGGCAGCACAAACCAGATTCAATGGATTATTTGAAAATAGAGGATACAAAATTGGGGGTTGGGTGGGGAAGTGGGAGTATGTCTGGAGGGAGTTAGGGTTACTGTGATAAAAATACACTGTATGAAATTCTCAAAGAATTAATTAAAATATATTAAAAAGAGGAAAAGGAGAAGGAGGCTGGGCGTGGTGTGCACTCTAATCTCAGCACTGAAGAGGCAGAGGCAGATGGATCTCTTCGAGTCTACATAGTGAATTCCAGGCCAGCCAGAGCTACACAGAGAGACTGCCTCAATTTAAAATGAAAAAAAGAGGGGGAAGGAAGAAAAGAAGAAGAGGAGGAAGAGAAGAAGAAAGATGAAAGAGAAACAGAAAGCTCAACTGGACAGGTTTCTTTTCCCCCAAGTGAGAATTTTCTAGATCTGCGCTGAAGCATAGCAGGCTTTCTTCTGGGCTACCAACCAGCTTCCAAATCCTTACATGGAGACTTACTATCAGTTATGAATGTTTAGTCTTATCTTATGGTTGTCTCATTAGCTCTTAAAACTTAAATCATCTACATTTTGCTTTGGGGCATTTTACCTTTCTTTCTTTTTTTTTTTTTTCTTTTCCAGAGCTGAGGACTGAACCCATGGCCTTGTGCTTGCTAGGCAAGCACTCTACCACTGAGCTAAATCCCCAACCCGACCCCCCTTTTTCTTTTTCTTTTCTTTTCTTTCTTTCTTTCTTTCTTTTCTTTTTTTTTTTTTTTTTTTTTTAGTTTTTTGAGACAAAGTTTCTCTGTGTAGCTTTGTGCTTTTCCTGGAACTCGCTTTGTAGCCCAGGCTAGCCTCGAACTCACAGAGACCCGCCTGGCTCTGCTTCCCGAGTACTGGGATTAAAGGCATGAGCCACCACCGTCGGCAGCATTTTACCTTTCTTTCATTCTGTATATCCTACTTTGTATCTGCCTGGCTGGCCAGCCCTGGGCATCTCCTTCTCTTTCTCTCTCATTCTCTTCTCCTACTTATTCTCTCTGCCTGCCAGCCCCGTCTATCTTTCCCTTGTCTAGCTATTGGTTGTTCAGCTTTTTTTTTAGACCAATCAGGTGCCTTAGGCAGGCAAAGCAACACATCTTTACACCGTTAAACAAATGCAGCATAAACAAATAAAACACATCTCTGACCAGTTAAACAAATACCCCATAATATAAGCAAATATAACACATCATTACATAGTTAAAGTAATATTCCACAACACCATTGGTTCATTCTGAATTGGGGAGAATGCTTGATGCTCTACTTCCGTGTCTAAAATAGCTGGAACCCTGGTCTTCACACATCCTGGGCAAGCACTCTGAGACTGAGCTACGCCCTCAGCCTATGGTGTAGGTCATGGACCTCTGCCTCTTAAGTGTGTTGGCTGTGTTGCAACTTTTCTGAAGCTGAGCCAGAGGTCTGGCTTAGGGCCTGGTGAGTCATCTCCCAAGAGTATAGGGTGTACAAGGCCACCTGTGGCAACCTTTCCTTTCACTACCGCAGGAAAGCATCACCTAATGAGATCCTACAAGACACCCCAGGGGCTAGGGGGTAGAGATCCATTGTAGTAAATATCTAGCAAATGTGAGGTCCACTTGCATTTCTGGCATGCACACACACACACACACACACACACACACACACACACACACACACACACACACACACACACCATGATACTATTACCTGTCTGATTCTTCAGCAAGTGATTCTTCCTGGCTCACTCTGTCAGGGTTAGGAGCTGATAGTGGTGTGTGTGTGTGTGTGTGTGTGTGTGTGTGTGTGTGTGTGTGTGTGTGTTCATCCTGTGCTGGAGATGGAATCTAGGACCTCTTACAGGTAGATCAAGTTTTCTCTCATGGAGGTCACGCCAGCCTCCTCCATTATCTTGAGGAGACATGCAAGGCAGCTGGCTGACTACAGGAATGACCTAAAGGTTAGAGGTATCACAGAATGTCCATCCACGTCAAACACACTGCTAGGGTCACTGTCGTGATTTGATTGTGAAGGGTTGCTCACAGGCTCACACAGTTGAACACAAAGTGCAATAGTAGTCCTGGCTTTGGAGGTGATGAGACCTCTGGAGAGTAAGGTCTGATTTGGTGGAGGTGGTTCTCTAAGGATGAGACTTTGAGGGTTATAATCTGTAGTGGTTTGAAAGAAAATGGTCACTAAAGGGAGTGGCACTATGTGTGTGGCTTTGTTGGAGGAAGTGTGTCACTGTGGGGGTTAGCTTTGAGGTCTCATATATGCTCAAGCCACATCCAGTGTCTCAGTTTACTTCCTGTTGCCTGCAAGATGTAGAACTCTCAGCTCCTTCTCCAGCACCATGTCTGCTTGCATGCTGCTATGTCCTGCCAGGATGATAATTGACTAAACCTCTGAACTGTAAGCAAGCCCCAGTTAAATGTTTTCCTTTGTAAGAGTTGCTATGGACATGGTGTCTCTTCACATCAATAGAAACCCTAACTAAGACATGACCCAACCTATCCCCAGCCCAAATATTCTGATTCCTGATCCATCAACATGTGAGAGATCTAAGTCACACACTCTTGCTGTCAAGAACTCTACCATGCCTTCCCTGCCGTAGTAGACTATGCACTCTTAAACCATGGATGCAAGGAAAGCCTCCCTAGCAGCTGCTGCTGCTGTCAGGTGTTCACTCACAGTTCTGAGAGCCTAGACAGGAAGCTCTCGTTCCAGTACCAACAAGGAACATGAAGAGCTGAAGAACCGGATAAAGGGAGGAAAATGATAGGCACACAGTGTTCATTATGATGATGACAATCTCCTGGCCATCTCCCACCCTCAGCCCCCTTTCTGATGGAGGAAGTCTCGCAAACCCCAGAGGTTTGAGCATCCTAAAGGACAGCCCTTTGCTATCACACCATGATGTGCCAAGGCTGAACCTTCCCCATCCGCTCAGACCACAATTCACCCTCATTTCCCTCATGGCTACTTTGGAGTACCTTAGCTAGTCTGGGCTCTCCTTAAAATTACACAGGAGAATATCATCACTGTCAAATCATTGTCAAAACCCCAAATGCAAACTGGACATCAGGATGTACTGAAGGGGTAGAGGCAGGTAGGATCAAGAGTTCAAGGCCCACCTAGGTTACATGAGACTCTGTTTTAACAACAAAAACAAACACCAAAAATCTCAAGTTTTCAGAAATATATAATTCCATCTGAAAATTTGGGACTGGCCGGGCAGTGGTGGCGCATGCCTTTAATCCTAGCACCCGGGAGGCAGAGGCAGGTGGATCTCTGTGAGTTCGAGGCCAGCCTTATCTTCAGAGTGAGATCTAGGAAAGGTGCAAAGCTACACAGAGAAACCCTGTCTCGAAAAAAAAAAAAAAAATTGGGACTGGAGAGATGGCTCAGTGGTTAAGAGCACTGCTGCTCTTGAAGAGGACACTTGGGTTCCCTGAACCCACGTGGTGGATCACAACCACCTATACCTCTAGTCCCAAGGCATCTGATGCCCTCTTCCAGCTCTCACAGGCACCAGCCATGCACATGATGCACAAACACGCAGGCAAAACACCTATAGACATAATATAAATATTTAAAACAAATTCTAAATTCACATAACATTTCAAGAGATCCTATTTAGTTTCTGCCCTCTGACTTCAAGCAAGCTTTATTTCTCAGAACACAATCAAAATGTCACACAACATTTCCCCCTTTTTGTCTAAATAAAAAGTGAATGTTTTAACTAACATAGAAAAAACTATACAATAAGTACAATAACTATATACATACATATACAGGCAAGAATTACATTAACAACATACAGTCCATTTGCATTTGACAAAACAAAAAAAAAGAATGTATACAGTCTTATATTAAAAAAATATAGCTGGGCAGTGATGGTGCACACCTTTAATTCCAGCACTCAGGAGGCAAAGCCAGGCAGATCTCTGTGAGTTGGAGGCCAGTCTGGTCTATAGAGCAAGATCCAGGACAGGCACCAAAACTACCTAGAGAAACCCTGTCTCAAAAAAAAAAAAAAAAAAAAAAAAAAAAAAAGAAAGAAAGAAAGAAAGGAACGAACGAAGATATAGAATAAACCATGTAAAATTGGGGATTTAGCTCAGTGGTAGAGTGCTTGCCTAGCAAGCGCAAAGCCCTGGGTTTGGTCCTCAGCTCTGAAAAAAAAAAAAAAAGATGGAAAATTCACAGTCTGGACACTGTACATCTTTAAATTTTTTTTAAGATTTATTTATTTATTATGTATACAGTGTTCTGCCTACACGCATGCTTGCAGGCCAGAAGAGGACACCAGATCTCATTACCGATGGTAGTGAGCCACCATGTGGTTGCTGCAATTGAACTCAGGACCTCTGGAAGAACAGCCAGAGCTCTTAACCACTGAGCCATCTCTCCAGCCCACATCTTTAAATTTTTTTGACTGCTAATGATCAAATGATAACTGCTAAGAGACATTTCATTATGAAAGCTGCTAGATTAAACCAACCTATATATTTAAAAAAAATCTTGACTTCAAAATTTAAGTCAAAAGATATGTTACTGTGGGAAAGAGGTTCTGCTTTTATTTCCACGGGAAATGAGGGGCTCTGGATTCATTTTGGGTTAATGTTTGATTGAGGAAGATCCCCTGCATAATCTCTGATGGGAATGGATGGCCCAGGATATTCAATGTTTCAGATTTTCAACATTTTCAATATTCAATGTTGCAATTTCCTCTGAATTCTGTATCCAGAACAACTTCAAAGCTGCTGGCTGAGATGATCCAGCCTCACAGAATATTCCACTCAGGACTTGACCATAATCCTAAATTTTCCCAGGGTCCCCCAAAGAATATCAGCACCCCCATTCAATAAGAAGTAGTCTAGAGAACTACACCCACATTCCCAAAAATAAATTATGAATGTTTGTCATCATTTAGAGGGGTTGGTTACAAATTGTTATGGATAATGGTCAGGAAAAAAGCTGAACAAAGGAGATTAGATTCAGGGATATTGTTCTGCAAAGAAAAAGGGAGGATATAGAAATTATAGGCCAAAATAATAGATTACTTTAATTTTAAAAACAACTATTAATTTACATATTTTACATTAGTATGGATTTTGGTTTATTGATACAAATTCAAAGTTAATTTTGTTATACTGTATGTATATTTCTACTCTTGTTTACGGTATTACATTTACCCAGCTCATTTAAAAATGTAATATATAATTAAGAAATACAGATTAATAGTCATCTATAATAGCAAACTTATAGTCATGTTGAGTTTTCTAGGTATACATAGATTTCAGATAGATAGGCAATCTTCAAACACTTCAAAGACCTACAGAACACAGTACTTAAAATGTTTTAAGAACTTAGACTTTTCTTGACAATGAGACACATCTGCTCCTGGCAACACCAATTACTTCAAAGAGGCTAATGGGCATCGAAGAAACTCCATATAGAGTTAGTTTTCTTTGTGGCAAAAGCTGGTCATGTGGGCAAAGAAACTGCCCTTGTCTCAATTGCTGACAGTGACTGTCCAAACTGGACCAGCAGGACGCAAGAAAGATGACTGCCAAACTTTGTCAAGATAAGGTAGTAACAAGTCTTGCAAAATTCCCTGCTTCACAGGAAAGTCTGTCAGATATGCTAGGCCTATCCATCAGAGTTGGATGCCCCAGTGTTACAGACGAACTTTGGGTGACTCTCCAGGCAGCCTGATGTCAGTGTCATTAGGTAACATTTCATCCTTCTGGGGTCTTTGATGGAGTTGAAGACTAAATAGTTATAATTATAGTTATTCTTAGTTATAATAGAAAGTAAAATTAGATACAAAACTTTAGACTCACCAAGATAAGATAGATAATTAGAAATTTTCTCTAATTTTGCCAAATGCAAATGGATTGAATATTGTTACTGTACTTATCTAATAACTGTTTTTGTTGTATATGGTTTTACTATACTCAGGTTCCTTTTTAATTAGACATAAAGGGGGAGATGCTGTGGAACAATCATTTTCTACACTATGACTATGTATTATTCTCATTGGTTAATAAAAAGCTGACAGGCTGGTAGCTGCGCAGGAAAGCCAAACTGAGAATGATGGGAAGAAGGAGGGTGAAATCGGAGAGAGACACCAGCCAGCCACCCAGGAAACAAGACATATTAGAGGACAGGTAAAGCCATGAGCCATGTGGTAATACAAAGATTAATAGAAATGGGTTAATTTAAATGTAACAGTTTGCTAGTAACAAGCCTGAGCTATTGACTGAGCATTTATAAGTAATATTAAGCCTCTGAGTGGTTATTTGGGACTTGGTGGTTGGGAGAGGAAATATCCTTTTACAATGAAGTAAGACCATAAGCAGTTATTAGTGCTGTAGCTCCTATGAAGTTTCCAGGGGCTTGGATTATGACAGCTGCAATGATTGGTGCTATGTGGTTTACTGAACAGCAAGCAGTTAGTGCTTTTAGAACTATCTGCTGTGAGCAGCAGGAACTAATAGCTATACCTCAAAGTGACAGGAGAATGAAAGGGAGGCTAGAAGTTTGGTTAGGAGATCCAAATCTCATTATTCTATAACCCCCTAATTTTAATAAGATAACTGCTAGAGCTATAGAGCCACTATGTAGACCAGGTTAGTCTTGAACTAACAGATCTGCCTGCCTCTGATCTAGGAGGTTTACTTCTAAAGATCATCATGGACATATGAGATGCCTGGCAGAAAGCTGTCCAGCACAATGGAGGACACACAGTAAGTTGTAGGTGGAGTTTTCCTGTCCCACAGCTACTCTCAAATAATCACTCAGAGGCTTAATATTACTTATAAATGCTCAGTCAATAGCTCAGGCTTGTTACTAACTAGCGCTTACAACTTAATCCATTTCTATTAATCTATGTGCTGCCTCAAGGCTCATGGCTTTCATCTCTATCCCATTTTGTGTGTCCAAATTCTTCTCTGTCTGGCTGGTGACTCCTCTGACTCCACCCTTCCTCATCCCATCATTCTCAGTTTAGCTTTCCCATCTAACTTTTCCCTGTCCAGCTGTTGGCCAGTCAGCTTGTTATTAGCAAGTGGGAGTAATACATATTCATAGTGTAGAAGGATTGTTTCACAACATTAAGTACTCAACAGTTACTATGCTTTGTGTGTCTCCTTTCTTTCACATCAGCCTGGGGTGCCTCCATGGTCTCATCTATCCTTATCCCTTGAGCTGCAACTGTGACCTTCCCCTACCACAAAACATTCTTGTACATTTCAGGTCCTGCTAACCTACCCCATGGGCATCAGAAATTTTAAGAAAGACTCGAAGGACTGAGTATGTAGCCAGTTGGTACAGTGTTTGCCTACTGTATACAAGGTCCTGGGTTCCACCCCCAGCTCCACATAACCTGATCATGGTGGCACAGTCTGTAATTCCAGCACTAAGCAGGTGGAGACAGGAGGATCAAGGTCAAGGCCATTCTTTGCTATGTTGAGAGTTTGAGGCCTGACTGGGCTACATAAGGTATGGTAGAAAGAGAGAGAGAGAGAGAGAGAGAGAGAGAGAGAGAGAGAGAGAGAGTGCTTGGGCATGGGCTTTTGGAACCTCAAGGCCTACCCCCAGTGACACACTTCCTCCAACAAGTCCACACCTCCTAATCTTTCTAATCCTTCTTAAACAGTTCCATTACCTGGTGACTAAGCATTCAAATATATGAGCCTATGGGGGTCATTCTTATTTAAACCACCACATATATCATACATACATGCATACATTCAGATATAAAGCTTTTTAAAAATAGAAACATGAGGGGCTGGGGTGAGTGTGATTGCTGCACACACATGAGGACCTGGGCTTGGATCCCCAGCACCCATATAGAAAGCTGAGCTTGGCTACATGTGCCCTGGGTAGAAAGGAATGCAGAGACTGGAGATCACTGGAGCTTACTGGCTGCCAGCTAGCTGAAAAATAGCTCCAAGTTTAGTGAGAGATCCTGTCTCAAGGAAACAAGGTGGAGAGCCACTGGGGGGGTGGGGGGAGAGGAGACACAAAATGTTCTCTGGTCTCAGCATACATGCACAGTGTGTGTAACACACACAGAAATATGAATGTGAGGAGTAGTGGCACATGCCTGTCATGCCAGCGCTCAGGCTAAGGCAGGAGGATCATGAATTCATGTCCAGCCTGAGAGATCTGTCTCACAAAGTCTCCTGCTTATTCATTCTTCTATCCACACACAAACACCCCCTTCCCCCACTAACAAGTATGACAATGAAAGGTGGCAGGTGCTGGGGGTGGGGTCAGCGGAGGACCTCAGAACCCTGGGAAAGTTGATGCATCTGAACCTTCTTCCTTCTTTATTTATTTATTTGTTTGTTTATTTATACAGGGTTCCACTATGTAGCCCTGGCTGGCCTGGAACTTACTATGTAGCCTGGGAAAGTTGATGCATCTGAACCTTCTTCCTTATTTATTTATTTATCTATTTATCTATCTATCTATTTATTTACTTATTTATTATTTATACAGGGTTCCACTATGCAGCCCTGGCTGGCCTGGAACTTACTATGTAGACCAGGCTATCCTTGAACTCGTAGAGATCAGTCTGCCTCTGGGATTAAAGGTGTTCCCCACCACACTAAGTCTGTCCTCCTCATCTTAAAAGATGTGTGACACTCCAGAGGGAAGATGGAGGTGTCCCAAGGAAGACGCTAAGGATAGGCAGAGATGACTCAGAGGTAAGAGTGTTTGCCTGAGTGACTAAGTTTGAGACCCAGGTCCCAGGGTGGAAGGAGAGAAAGCACTCTCACAGCTGTCCTACATACACTCAAGGTGTCAAGATGGCACACGTGAACCTGTTGTCTCTCTCTCCTCACAATAATAATAACAATAATGATAGATGAAATGGAAATTTTAGTGTTTAAAACATTTATTTTTCTTAGTCTTTCCTCAGAAAATGCATTTTTTTTCCCTCTAAGACAAGGGTCTCACTGTATAGCCCTGGCTGTCCTGGAACTCATAGAGATCCTCCTGCCTCCACTTCCCAAATGCTTGAATTGCAGGCATGTGCCACCACTCCTGGCTGCAATTTCTTTTTCCAAGACAAGGTCTCACTATGTAGTTCCTGGAACTCACTATGTAGACTAGGCTGGCCTCCAACTCACAGAGATCCACCTACCTATGCCTCCTGAGTGCTGGGATCAAAGGCACATGTGCATCTTTAAAAAAATGCTTGCAATTAAAAAAAAAACTTTATTACAAAAAACATTGCAAACAAATAAAAACATAACACACCAAAATTAACCAACTTCAACTTCCGTACAACTTATTAAACTTATTATACATAGTGAGTACTGGCATTTGAAATGGAAGCTGTGAAGCTTTTAATTAAATTTTACAATGTCAGTATTGTCAATATTTTATGCATTTACCCACCACCAAAATCAAAAAGTCCATGGCAGAATTAGAAAAACAATTAGCTTTATATAATTTTTCATTACTCTCACACACACTTAACAACAACAACAATGAAGTGAAATGTTTAAGAATTTAGGGTCACAGAGGATAAGGTCTGCATCTGCGTGCAGTGGCTACAGGCACTAGGACCCAGATGGGCAGGACTTTTACCCAAGGAGGGACAAGCCAAGCAAGGTTTCCGGCAAGGGAGAGACCACCAGATTTGCACTTTGAGAAGCTCCCCCTGGCTGTCAGGTAAAGAAGGGACACTGGAGAGAGCAGGAGATGGCTCAATGACTGAGAGCACTGGTGACGGGGTTCCATTCCTAGCACCCACGTGGCAGCTCACAACTGTCTTAGTCCAGTTCCAGGGGATCTGATGCCCTCACACTGACATACATGTAGGCAAACACCAATGCACATAAAATAAGTCATTTAAAGAAGGAGGAGGAGGAGTCACGTTAAGGGAGATGGGTAGGAGCAGGCAGCCAGCGCAGAGGCTGCTGCCGAGTCCAGACAGAGATGGGGAGCTGCGGTGGAAATGTAAACAGATCCGGAGCTGGGTGGGAAGAGGCCAAAGGATGAGTGAGACCAGATTGGCCATGGCCAACATCCTTGCTCGACAGGGATCTTGGATGCAAGGGGGTGAGGGTGATGCCAGCTCCTCACATGAGCCAGAAAGACTCCAGGGTCTGAAGAGTTGGGTCACTTTCCCTACCTTCCACATCTCCACATGGCTGTCTATTATTGTCAGAAAGCTTTCTGAAGGCTTGGGTTGGGGCTCAGTTGGTACAGCGCTTGTCCTGCACACACGAAGTCTTGGATTTGAGCTATCCCAGCATAAACTAAACATAGTGATACACACCTGTGATTCCAGGACTCGGGAGGAGGAGGCAGAAGAATCAGAAGTTCAAAGCTACATAGGGATTCTGAGGCCAGCCTGTGCTACATGAGACTCTATTTTAAACAAACAAAAAACAAACAACAACAAAAAAGGAAAACTCTATGAGAATTTCCAGCTGTAATTTGAGGTCTGCTGCATACTGCCTTGTCTGCCCAGTGCTGAGGAAACCATGGTATGAAAGATGGGCTGAAGCCAAGGGCCTGAATGGCAGGCATGCCTCTGGCATGACCACTATCAAGTGAGCCAACCCGGGTGCCCAACAGATTCAGACCTAGACAGCCTGTGCCAGGGTGCGTGGGCTGAAGGAGTCAGCAGAGAAGCTTCATGCCCTAGGCACTTCAGGTCTGCACAGGTTCTTCATCCCACCTCTGGAGACAGCTCCTACATCAGAGGCCTCCCCGAGGTCCCCACAATGGGCTCAGTAGGCTCTTCGTCTGATTCTTTCAGAGGTGGGAGGCAGAAAGCAGAAGCTCTGATCCTCATGCCAGACACAATCTCTGGGAAATTACTTGCTTCGGGGCAAAGTTTCAGAAATCCTGGCCAGGGACCCAAGCCCTCGGGACAGTAAGAATGGCTAGTCAGCAGGGGCTATGGTGCGGGGTGGGGATAGGTCAGCAGGGGCTATGGTGCTGTGGTGGGGATAGGTCATTGAGGCTATGGTGCTGGGGTGGGGATAGGTCAGTGGGGGCTATGGTGCTGGGGGTGGGGATAGGTCAGCAGGGGCTATGGTGCTGGGGTGGGGATAGGTCAGTGGGGGCTATGGTGCTGGGGGTGGGGATAGGTCAGCAGGGGCTATGGTGCTGGGGGTGGGGATAGGTCAGCAGGGGCTATGGTGCTGGGGGTGGGGATAGGTCATTGAGGCTATGGTGCTGGGGGTGGGGATAGGTCAGCAGGGGCTATGGTGCGGGGTGGGGATAGGTCATTGGGGCTTGGTGCGGGGTGGGGATAGGTCAGCAGGGGCTATGGTGCTGGGGGTGGGGGTAGGTTAGTGGGGGCTATGGTGCGGGGTGGGGATAGGTCAGTGGGGCTATGGTGCTGGGGTGGGGGGGAAGTAGTTGGGGGGGAGGTATGATGCTGGGGGTGGGGGTAGGTCAGTGGGGCTATGGTGCTGGGGGTGGGGATAGGTCAGTGGAGCTATGGTGCTGGGGGGGGGGGGTAGTAGTTGCGGGGGAGGTATGATGCTGGGGGTGGGGATAGGTCATTGGGGCTATGGTGCTGGGGGTGGGGATAGGTCATTGGGGCTATGGTGCTGGGGGTGGGGATAGGTCAGTGGGGCTATGGTGCTGGGGGTGGGGGTAGGTCAGTGGGGGCTATGGTGCGGGGTGGGGGTAGGTCAGCAGGGGCTATGGTGCTGGGGGTGGGGATAGGTCAGTGGGGCTATGGTGCTGGGGTGGGGGATAGTAGTTGGGGGGGAGGTATGATGCTGGAGGTGGGGACTTCTAAACTTGGGTTATCCTAGACTTCCTTTTCCCAAACTGTAAGTAGGAACTGGAGGTTGACCCATGGGCTGAACCACACTTGACAAGGAACTTGCTTCTCTCTTGACCAGTTCAGGACTCTGGAAGCTCTCAGTCTTACCAAAGTGACCTCTGCCTCCTCCTTCCTCTTCTTTTGAGAGAGCCCTGTGTATCCCAGGCTGGCCTCAAAATGGCTATGAAGCCAAGGATGGCCTTGAACCTCCTCCTGCTTCCACTTTCTGAATGCTAGGACAACAGGGATGTGCCCTCATGTTCAGTTTATGAGGCACTGAAGATGGAACCCAGGGCTCCATACATGCTAAGAGCCCTCTACCAAGTAAACCACATCTTTAAGCCCCAAAAGTGACTCTACACATACCTAGGGTCCCATTAGTGGCTTCCTGATTTCTGGTCCCCATCCTGCCTCTTTGGAAAATGCCAATTGGTATTGTGTTGACTCCTAATGTGTTCTCTTCAACACCCCTTAGGAAATTTCCCAGTCTTAGGTTCTTATCGGTGCCTCTGGCCCCAGGAAGCAGGATCTCATGACTGGCCTGCTCAAGTTCCCTTCTCCACTTTCTTCAAAAAGACAGAAACCTCTGTGCCTTGCTCACTCAGCTTTCCTGGGCCTGGCTCATAGCCACATGTGGTACCGTCACTGTCTGCCAGAGAGTAAACGGAATCAGGTGGCCTAGGTTCCAGCTGCTGGGCAGAGGGAGGCCAGGAAGAAAGGTGGCCCACAGAGAGGAGAGGGTTCTCAGAAAACAAGAGACCTAGAGGAAGCAGTTCCCAGAACCTGCAGCCACTGGGTGACATGTAGTGTTCCTTGAGGCCTGAGAGACCCCATTCTCACCATAAAGCCTGGTTTTTGCTGAGCTCTGCAGGGTCAGGTTTGCTCGGGCCTGGAGAAACCTCTCACACACTGAGAAGAGGCCCCAGGGACTGAGACCTTGGGTCTCGGTCTCCCTTTGGCTCCTTGTCAAAGCTGTGAGTTCCTACTCCTTTCAGAGCCTTAGCTGACACCTCTGTAGAAATGGTGTCATGACTCCAAGAGTGTGCCAGAGAAGCCGGTTTTATTCCCAAATATTTCTGTTCTCTACCTGTCATTCATCCCCAAACTCCCCTTCTTTCCTAGCCCTGCAATTCTCAGCTGTCACTCAGAAGGAAGCTAAGGAGCTGGAGAGAGGGCTCAGCAGGGAAGAGCACTGGCTGCTCTTGTAGAGGACCCGGGTTTAGTTCCCTGGACCCACGTGACATCTCACAACCATTTCTAACTGTGACACCTTCTGACGTCACAGGCCTGCCTGTGGCGTATCCATATACACGTAGGTAAAACACTCATACACACAAAATAAAGTAAGTAAATCTAAAAAAAAAAAATCACATATTCTAGTAGCCATAAGTGGTACTTATTGTTAACGTTTTTTTAAGTAAATAAACAAAGGAAGGCAGCTGAGTATCCGGCCTGCCCCCCATCTCTCAAGGAGGATTCTACAGAGTCTCCAGATCTTTCTATAGGGGGCCTTATAAACAGAGACCACCAGGCAGCTTCTTTACTGTGTTGTTCCCCATGCTATTTCCAGATGGTTCCATTTCAATGGACCCTAAAGACATCGGCACAAATGTGCCTTTGCTAACAGGAGGCTGAGCTGTCGCTGGTCCATGCAGGAACACTGCCACTCAGCCATGCCATTTCATGTGACACCTGGTTTCTCTTCCTGCACACCAGACCTGTTGATTGGCTTGGAGGAAGGGAGTAGGCAAAAAGGAGGGTTGGCAGGTTAGCCGTGTGGAATACCACTAAGGATGCCACTGGCCAGTGGCATTTATACAGAGATGGTCTTGAAGCTCGAGTCCAGCAAACTTCTCAATGAGGGACCCCCTTTCCAGGTCCAAGGAAGATCCAGAAAGTTTAGACAGGGCCCTAGGCCTTAGAGAGATGGAGACAGGCTGATTAGAGGCTGAAGGCCTCTCACATTTAAGGGAAAACAGGCTGTTGGATTTCCTATCAGACTCAGAAGTCAGGAGCTGGTAATAAATCAAGAACAGAAAAGTGATGTTAGTGCTTCAGATGAAATTTCCAAGCCCAGGAAACAATTGAGCATTAAAATCCATTGGAGGGGAAAAAAAATCTATTAAAACTTCAAGAGAAATGCTTTGCTATAAATTAGGTTTTTCTGCCAACTGGGATAATTCAATAATTTCCCCTTGACATTCTCAAGATTGCTCTTCGGGGGGAATTATGATTCCCTGAAGTTGGGAGCAATTTGTTTCCAGAGAAAGACAGAGGTGGTGTGTGCCTGTAATCCCAGCACAAGGGAGCTGACAGGAGCTGGGCTGCAGCTTGGCTGGGGAGCTCTTCCCTAGCATGTGCAGAACCTTGGGTTTGGTCTGCAGCATACATCAGGCGTGTGCATGAAATCCTAGCACTGAGGAGACGGAGGGAGGGAAGACAATCAGAAGAACAAGGTCATTCTCATCCATTAGTGAGTTTGAGGCCAGGCTGAGGTATATGAAACTGTGCAAAATAATAACAACAACAATAATGATAGATGGATGGATAGACAGACAGACAGACTCAACTAGGACTGGAAATGACGGTGACAAGGCTTCAAACTTAGACTCCCATGGGTGGATCAGTGAACTGAGGTTCTACGGTGGAGAGATGTGTCACCTCCGTGAGGAGCTCACTAAGGCCACATTTTGACAGCAGAGCAAGTGAGGGGTTTGAAGTCCTTGGGGTCTTCCAGATTTGTCTAACACTTAGGGCAGTCTGTTTCCCAACGCTCAAACCTTTTGGAACCAGATCCAGGCCCAGGTCACAGCATGCCTGAAATCCCTTCTTAACTTTAGGGGTGGGGGCTCTGGGCCCTCCCAATTTGCTTTTGCTATGCAAAGCCCCTCCCACAACACATTCTCAAGCCTCCATTCCAACACTTAGAGATTCTGGTCTCTGTACAAGGTCCAATAGAGTTGTGATGCCAGCTTGTTAGCTTAGAGTCACCCTGGCCAATCAGGTTAGCTGAAAGAGAGGGAAGGAAGGTGTCCAGGAAAGGCAGGGATCTTTGAGAACTGGACACAAAGAGCCCAACCATCTGGCGCTAGCCTCCAAGACACCTGAGGAGGGAAGGCATGTAGAGCGTGGAGGCTGAACCAGGATCTTCATAGAACAGGGCTCCAGAAACATCCGATGTGTGTGGGAAGCCCCAGCGCCATGCCCTGCACTCAGAGGGGAATTTATTAGTGTCCTGAGCCCTTCCCGCTACTGGAAACCCATCCCGCGCTCCCTGCTCGGTTTCCTTCTCTCTTCTGTCCTCTTCCTGGTCTTGGGAACAGGCTTCCTCCAGAAATAACTGGAAAAGATAGGGTTTGCCCACAGAGCTAGGCCAACTGAAGGGCACCAGCCCTCATTATACTTTGGTCACAGCCTTTCCAGGAAGGATGTTTGGCATTTGAAGTCTCTGGTTTTGCAGAGGTCCTGGAAGGCTAAGTGATTTTTTTTTTTTTACACAAGGTCATGCTTTTCTGAGAAGTCCCTTGAACCTGGACTGGGGACCAGGTCAGTCCAACGCGACCACGGAGTAGGGGCCCATCTCAAGAGTTCCCCTTCCCTCCCCTCCTCGGATTTTCCCATGAGTCAGAGCCTCCCAGATCTGCAAACACATGTCACTGAGACACACTGAGGCAGGGATGTGCGGCAGAGACATGCAGTGTGCTCTCTTTCTGGCTGTCCTGTGAGTTTCCAGAAGTGCAGATCACAGGGCTCAGCAGAAAGAGGTCAAAGGGGAAGGAAGCGGTAGAGCCTGGGAAAGTTTCCATCCACGCAGCTGTCAGAGCCAGGCTTCACAGGGACACCAAGGGCTGGGGGCTGTGGGGTCATCTCATCCCTGCCCCTTTGAGTCACTTCTTCCCTGGCTGCTGTCCACTCCCTCATCCCTCCCATTGGTGCGTTCTGTTCAGTTCGGTGGTGTTGTTTGAGACATGGTGTCTTATTTAGGGTTTTTATTGCTGTGAAGAGACATCACGGCCATGGCAACTCTTATAAAGAAAACATTTAATTGGGGTGTTAATTGGGGTGACTTGTTTCAGAGGTTCAGTCCATTATCATCATGGTGGGGAGCACGGTGGCGTACAGGCAGATGTGGTGCTGGAGCTGAGAGCGCTACATCTTGCAGACAACAGGAAGTCAACTGACACAGTGGGCGGTATTCCGAGCATAGGAGACTTCAAAGCCAGACCCCACAGTGATGCACTTCCTCCAACAAAGCCACACCCACTCTGACAAAGCCACACCTCCTAACAGTGCCATTCCCAGAAATTATGGGGGGCCAGTTACATTCAAACTACCACACAGGGTCTCACTATGTAGCTTTGGCTGACCACAAGTTCTCTCTGTAGAGCAGGCTGGCTTTGGCCAGAGAGATCTGACTGCCTCAGCTTCCCAAGTGTTGGGATTAAAGGTGTGTGCCCCCATACCCTTCCAGACCACTGTTTTTTGCTTCTTGACATTTTGGAATTCTTTCTCTCTCTCTCTCTCTCTCTCTCTCTCTCTCTCTCTCTCTCTCTCTCTCGCTCGCTCTCAACTCACTCTGTAGACCAGGCTAGCCTCAAACTCACAGAAATCCACCTACTTCTGCCTACCCAGTGCTGGGATGAAAGGCCTGGACTAGCACTCCTGGCCACACTGTCTTTCTGTGGCACTACCCTGGTCTGGACCCCACACCTGTAAGAGACAGCTAATGGCTGCAGAGTGACATGGGCCTGTTTGTTGCTAATCAAGATCTCGGGTCTCAAAGATTAATCTGTGAGTCACACAGAGCTGGGCACCAGGGTGGTCATTTCTCACAGGAGACCCAACTAGGCACCCAGGAGTTTCCTTTAGAGAGAGGATGTCACAAGGAAACTCAAGGCTAGAGTACTTTTACCACCAGGCCAGACTATCAGCAAATGCTTAGCCATGTCACTGGATTTGGGAAATGTGTGTGTGTGTGTGTGTGTGTGTGTGTGTGTGTGTGTGTTGTTGTTGTTGTTGTGGGTTTGTTTTTGTTTTCTCTGTGTAGCCCTGGCTGTTCTAGAACTAAATCTGTAGATCAGGCTGGCCTCGAACTCAGAGGTCCGCTTACCTCTGTCTCCTGAAAGCTGGGATCAAAGTCGTGGGCCACCACGCTGGTCGAGAAGGATATATTTTTGTACAGTTAGCCTCCAGGCCTGGGGATCTCCAGGTTCCCGGTTTGCCTATCACATAGCTGAGTGTGACTTGGGACAGACAAAGTTGAGGAGGGGCTTGCTTGGAAGAGGCAGTCCAGCCACTCAGTACCTTGGGTTTTCTGTGCTGCTGTTCCCTTATCTCTGAAGGAAGGTCAGTCATCATAGAGTGCCCTAGGCCAGTGCCAATCTTTGTCAGTAACTTAACACAGAAGGGAAAGAAACCCTTGGGTTTTGCAGGCTCCTCTGAGAAGCTGGGCGTGGTGGGCCGGCCTTCCCGGAGCGGCGGGGGTGGGGTGGGGGGTGGGGGGTAGAAGGGGCGGGGGCTGGGAGTCCAGTCTCCCCCCCCCACCCCCATCCCCCGACGCAGAGCTTCCTCACTGCTGGCGGCAGCTGAGTCACCGTGCGGGCTCGCCTGGTATCCTCATCTCTGGACTTCGTAGTCCTGGAAATCCGGAGTCTATCCTCCAGGCTACATCCAACTTGCGCCAGGTGCCTCCAGGAATTCTGGAAATGCTCCTGGGGGCCCACGGGTTTGGGGTGTGGAGGAAGCAGAAAGCCTCATTCTGGGCTGTCTGGCGAATTCCAGGAAGCCCTTGGGAATCTCCCTGGCACCGCTGGGCACCGAGCCTATCTTTACACCTCTTATCTCAGCTTCCCTCGGGGGCAAGCGCTCTCTCTCCAGAACCCCCTTGAAATGCACCTGCCCCAGGGTGGAAGTGCCACTCCAGGCTTAGAGAAAGACGCCAGAAGAAAGGATGCTGGAGGCAGATGACTATCCGAGCCTGGATGGCGAGGCGGGCGGCTAGAGCTCCCACTGGCCCCGCCTGTCCCCTCCCAGCCCCCAGGACTCCAGGGGAAGTGGTGGATGGGGGGGAGGGGAACCAGGCTGACAGATTCTGTAAACAGAGCCGGTTTGGGCCTCAGCCAAGGACTGGGTGTCCTGGCCCAGCCTGGGTGTGAGGTCCATCCGCGGCTCTCCAGGACACCCCGCCCTGCCCAGCTGCCCTGGGGTGCCCGGCCCACAGCCAGCTCCAGCCAGGATGTGTCTGAGTTTTGGGAAACAGCCAGCCCCCTTCTGAGTGTGTGTGTGCGTTTGGGGGCGGGGTGTGTGCCCAGACTGAGCACCGCGGGAGGTGAGGTGAGAGGGGGCTTCTCCCTGAGAACCGTCATTCAGCTTTCATTTACATAGTATGGAATTCAGGGACCTAAGCAGACCCGGTTCCCCCCTCTCCCAAGACGCGGGTGCTGCGTTGTCTCCCCACCCCTGTCCCCACCTCTGTCTCTCTGTCGGAGGCAGAGTCCTAGGTAGAGAAGCTGACCAATGGGTTTCGGGTTCTGAGAGATCCCTTCAAGAAATGGTCCGGCCCCCATAGGTTCTTGCCAAATGTGGTCTGCGGTGCCCATGACCTCAGAGAGGCAACTCAGCAGCCCAGGAGAGGGAGGCTGGGGGGAAAGGCAAGCTTTCGGGGTGACTCAAGCTACAGTGTGAGGAGAAGGAGGAGGTCTCCGGTGGTTATTTAAACATCTCCGTACTCCAGCAGGTGGAGGCTTGCAGAAGGAGGGAGGTGTGTGTGTGTGTGTGTGTGTGTGTGTGTGTGTGTGTGTGTGTGTCCACCACCCACCCCACCCCCACCCCACCCCGGCTGGGAGGAGAGGAGAGGGTGGCCAAGGACTCCCATTCTAGTGGGGATAGCTGCCAGGGGATCCTACAGTCAAAAATTCTTGGGAAACAGTTCTGCAGACCTAGAGCTGGGGATGTACCTCAGTTGGTAAGATGCTTACCGCAGGAGAATCCGGGTTCAACCCCAGCACTGCATAAACTAGGCACAGTGACACAAACCAGGAATCTCAGTTAGCATCACAGAGGTAGAGTCTGGGGTTCAAACTCATCCCTGAACTACATCCGGCTGTGTGAGGAGTTTGAGGCCAGCACCAGATATCGGTCCTGTCTCAAAAAACAAAACTAGTCAGGGACTGGCGTGCAAGACAGAGGCAGATAGATCTCTGTGAGTTCAAGGACAGCCTGGACTACATAGAGGGTTCTAGAGCAGCCAGGGAGACACAGTGAGACTGTCTTAAAATTCATTCGTTAAAATTGAGGCAAAATGAATAATCCACACCGACAGACCACTCGCTATGGGCTTTCTCAGAGCCTTCCCTTGGGTCATTAAATGACATCTTTGCTCTCCAGGAGAGACTTGAATGCAGAAGGCCCTTGCACTAGATAGTTTTGTCACCTTAACACAACCTACACTTACGTGGGAAGAGGAAATCTCAGTTGAGGGACTGCCTCCATCAGAGTGGCCTGTGGACATGACTGTGGAGCGTTTTTGTGATTACCAATTGATGTTGAAGGTCCAGCCCACTGTGGATGGTGTCATCCCTCGGCGGGTGGGCCTGTGTTGTATAAGTAGCTGAGCAAGCCAGGCGGGAAGCAAGCTAGGAAGCAGTGGTTCCCCGTGGTCTCTGCTTCTGTTCCTGCCTTGGCTCCCTTGGATGACGGACTGTGAAGTGTAAGATGAAATGAGCCCAAGCTGGGCAGTGGTGGCGCACACCTTTAATCCTAGTGCTCGGGAGGCAGAGGCAGGTGGATCTCTGTGAGTTCGAGGCCAGCCTGGGCTACAGAGTGAGATCCAGGAAAGGCCCAAAGCTACACAGAGAAACCTTGTCTCAAAAAACTTAAAAAAAAAAAAAAAAAAGAAAAGAAAGAAAGAAAAAGAAAAAGAAAAAAGATGAAATGAACCCCTTTCTCCCAAGTTTCTTTTGGTCAGTGTTCTATCACAGCATCAGAAAAGCAAGCTAGAATAGCCTCCTTCTACCTCCATCCTTTAGAACTTGTGTGAGCCCCAGTTTGTAAACATCTCTTACTTGCTGGCTCTGGCCCAGATGGAATGAGTGGGTATATATATGGAGACACCTAGAAAGCCAAATTCAACGGCTACCTCCTCCAAGGTGGGTCAGCCTGTGCAAAGCCAAGGGCTCGGATAGAATGCTAAGAGAATGGGTTGGTAGATGGATATGGTGATATATGGCTATGATTCCAGCACATAGGCAGTAAGGCAGGAGGATCAGTTGAAGGCCAGCTTTGGCTACTTGGAGAATTTGAAGCCAACTTGGGCTACATGAGTCCCTGTCTAAAAAAAAAAGGAGTTTGACAAACCTCAGGAACGTTCTAGGTGCTAGACCCCAGTCAGCTTCCTTCTCAGATCAGTGTCCTGGTTATTGGGGAACTGGTGGCCTGTACAGAGCACACACTAATTAGAGGTTGTGGATTATGGCAGGGGCTGTGGCTTGAGACTGAATTCAAAGTTGGCTCTACCAAAGACATAGTTTAAGCTGGGCCCTACAAGGCTACACATCTAAATCCATAAGAAGCATGGGCCAAAGCTGACCTCTGGTAATGGTTCTCTTCACTTCAATAAAGCAGCCCAGGGGCCCCTTTGACGAGATGGAGTAACACTGGTAGGAGCCTGCACCTCTGCTGAGGGTAGAGGATGTAGAGGAGCTGCCAGGGAAAGGGAGTGGAGACTTGAGTCTCCCCAAAGCATCCCTTAGGGCTCCCAGTAATCCCCAAGAGCACTAGGCAAGGGTCTGCAAAACGGACACTTTAGCAGGTAGTGAGTAAGTGTGTGTTTTGGGGGTGGGGGCAGTGGTCAGTCTTCACTGTCAACTTGACTGGATTTGGAATCACCTAACAGATATACTCCTGGGTAGATCTAGAGGTTTCCAGAAAGTTTAACTGATGAGGAAAGCCCTACTGAAGTAGTTTGATTGAGAATGGCCCTCACAGTCCCATAGATTTGAATGCTTGTCTCCCCCAGCAACAGCAGTTGGTTAAACTGTTTGGGAAGGGGGTGTGGCCTTGTTGGAGGAGGTGTGTCACTGGGAGTGGGCTTAGAGGTTTCAAAAGCCCATACCATTCCAGTAGGCCTCTTGCTCGGTCTGCCTCATGCTTGTGAATAGGATGGAAGCTCTCAGCTACTGCTCCAGCACCTTGACTGCCTGTCTGCTGCTGTGTTCCATCCACACTACGATGGTCTTGGGCTCTGACCCTCTGGAGCTGTGAGCCCCCAAATTAAATACTTTCTTTTTTTTTTTTTTCATGTATTATGTACATTGGTGTTTTACCTACATATATGCCTGTGTGAGGATGCTGAATTCCCTAGAACTGGACTTACAAACAGTTGTGAGCTGCCATGTGGGTGCTGGGAATCAAACCCGGGTCCTCTGGGAGAGCAGCCAGTGCTCTTAACCACTGAGCCATCTCTCCAGCCCTAAATGCTTTCTTCTAGAAGTTGCCTTAGTTGCGTTGTTTAGTCCTGTCAATAGAAAAAGAACTGGACAGCCTCCTACACGGAAGGTGGGCAGCACTCCTTCCTGGGCCGAATAAATAGTGACGATGGAGAAGGTGAGGGAGGTGCGGAGCATGCATCTCTTTCTGCCTTCTGACTGTGGATGCAATGTGACCGGCTGCTGTCGTCCTCCATCATGGACCACATCTCCTCAAACTGTGAGCTGCTGGAGGAAACCCTTCTTTCCTTCCTTCTTAGGTTGCTTTCGCTAGGTATTTTACCATGGCAACCAGAGGAAACAGGTAAGGGACATGAGTCAAAGGGGCTGTGATCCTGCGGGGCCCCTTCCCCTCGCTGGCTTCAGGAGCAGTGAAAGCTCCCTTCACCTCTGCCAAACTTGCAAGTTGCTCTTGGAATCCATGGACTTCAACCTGGCCAGGCTACCTCTCATTGAGAAGAAGTGGTCAGTAGGAGCAGGCCTCAGAGGGAAGGTGTCCAAAGGCAGACTGGATGTGGTTTTTCCATGCTGCTGTGTTTCAGGTGACTGGCCTGGCCTGTCTGGTCAGTGTCCGGAAAAAGAGCTGGTGAGACCAGCTGCAGAATGCCATAGTGTCTCTTACGGCAGAATAAACAACCCTACTTCTATCCATACCCATCTGCCTTTGTGGCCAGCACAGCCACCGGAGCTGTCTCTGTGTCTTCCTTGCTTGTCTGCCCGCCGCTTCCCACCAGCCCAGTGTCACTTTGACTGAGATCAGAAGAGGCCTGACTCAATTGCCTTGTTGTGGTTTCTGGTGTGATGAGACAGGATAGCACTAGGAGGTTGCTCTGGTTGGCCTCGAACTCACTATATAGACTAACCTGGCCTGAGACTTGGCAAGGAGCCTCTTGTTTGTGCCTCAGGTATTAGGACCTCACCTGGCACAGTTGCATTTTAAATAACAGCTTAGAGTGCTGACTAGATGGCTCAGCGGTTGAGAACACACAGGAGGCACACAACCAGGATTGTGGATCCTCTGGAACTGGAGTCACAGGTGACTATGAGCCACCATATGGGTGCTGGGAACCCAACCCAAGTCCTCTGGAAAAGCCACAAGTGCTCTCAACCACTGAGCCATCTCTTCAACACCAAAATAAATAAAAATTTTTAAAAATAAAAAAGTGGGCCCAGCGGTGGTGGTGGTGCATGCCTTTAATCCTAGCACTTGAGAGACAGAGGCAGGCAGATCTCTATGAGTTCAAGGCCAGCCTGGTCTACAGAGCGAGTTCCAGGACAGTCAAGGCTACCCAGAGAATTCCTGTCTCCAAAACAAAACCAAACCAAAATGAAGTAAAATTTTCAAAAATTTTATTTATGTGTGTGTGTCTGTCAGTGCTTGGACTACATAGCAAGACACTATCTCAGGAAACTGTTTTGAAAAGGAAAAGAAAAACAGTTATCCCTTTTCATGGCCAAATGATATTTATATCTATTATGTAGATACACTACATTTTCTTTTCCCGTTCATCAGCTCAGGGACATTTGGAATTTTTCATACACTTTGGACATTATCGATACTGCTGCGGTGGACACTTGTGGATGATTGTTGGGTGGACATGTTTTCACTTCCCTTTAACATGTGTCTGGGAGTAGAATTGCAGGATCATACAGGAAACAGCGTTAACTGTTTGTGGTTAACCTCTGTTAATTGCTTTCCAGTGCCGCTGGACCACTTTCCATTCCTGCAGCCGTGAATGAGGGTTCTAATTTCTCCACATCCTTGCCAACACTTGTTACTGTCTGTCCTTTCGAGTACAGCACTGTCCTGTATGAAGTCATAGCTCATTATGGTTTGTGTTTTCCTGATGATTAATGATATTTGTGAGTGCACTATCAATGTGTGCTGGGAGTTGAATCCAGACCTCCCGTATTGCTGACTGAGAACACTACCACTAAGCTATCTCCCCAAAAACTCATTAGCTATTTCTGTTTCTTCTTTGCAGAAATGTCAGCATCTCTCTTTAGCCCAGGCTGGCCTCCAAGTTGAGGCCATCCTCCTGCCTCAGCCTCCCAAGTGCTGGGAATTGAACATGAGCAACCACTACAGCCTTAGATATGACTCTCTTACCACATATACACTTTGTAAGCATTTTCTGGTTGTTTTATATCTTCATTTTTACTTTTAAAATTATTATTTTAAGTGTATGAGTGTTTGCCTGCACATGTTTGAGCACCATGTGTGTTCCAGGTGCCCCCAGAGGCCAGGAGGAGGTGTCAGATTCCCTGGAACTGGAGTTACAGATGGTTGTGAGCTGCCATGTGGGTGCTGGGAATTGAACCCAGGTCTTCTCTGGAAGAGCAGGCAGAGCTCTTAACCACTGAGCATTCTTGCCAGCTCTAACTTTCTTGTTTGGTTTTTGGTTCAGTGTGTGTGTGTGTGTGTGTGTGTGTGTGTGTGTGTGTGTGATGTCTTTGAGTTTCTACTGTTGTGAAGAGACACCATTGACCATGGTAACTCTTATAAAGGGAAACATTTAATTGGGCCTGGCTTACAATTCCGAGGATTAGTCCATTATCATTATGGCAAGAAGCATGGCGGTGTGCAGGCAGACATGGTGCTGGAGAAGGAGGTGAGAGTTCTACATCTTGATCTGCAAGCAGCAGGGGAAAAAGACTATAAGCCACTAGGCCTGTTTTTGAGCCTCTGACTCCTCAAAGCACACCCCCTAGTAGTGCTCTTCCTCCAACGAGGCCACACCTCCTTCCACAAGGCCACACCTCCTTCCACAAGGCCACACCTCCTTCCACAAGGCCACACCTCCTCCAAGGCCACACCTCCTCCAAGGCCACACCTCCTCCAAGGCCATAGTTCCTAGTAGTGCCACTCCCTTTGAGACCATGGGGGCCATTTTCTTTCTAACCACTATAGTGTAACGTATGTATTTTCGTGTATATAGGGACACATGCGTGTGTAAGTTCATATGGAACACAGATTTCAAAGCTTTAAAAGTTCAAAGTCTCTTAACTGTGGGCTCCTATAGAATAAAACAACAGATTTCATACTTCATACTTCTTATTCCGAAAAGGAAGAGTTAGAGCACAGGGGCAATGGGATCAAATCGATTATGATTAATCTTGACTGTCAACTTGATTGGCTCTGGAAGCAGCTAAGAGACACACCTCTGGGTGGGATACTTCTGGAAGTTTTAACTGAAGGGGAAGACCCTCCTAAGAGCAGGCAGCTGGCAGCACCCCACGTAAACAGAGGTCTGAGGGTTGGCCATTGTCAACACTACAAGTAGGTTTTCTCACCACTGGGGCCTGTCCTCCTGTCTGTCTGCCTGTAGGAGAGTGGACCTCAGGAATCCTTTTGTTCCGTTGGTTTGTTTGTGTTGTTTTTGTTTTTGAGACAGAGTCTTACTATGTAGCTCTGGCTATCCTGGAACTCTGTAGACCAGGTTGACCCCAAACTCACAGAGTTTGCCTTGCCTGCCTCTGCCTCCTGAGTGCTGGGGTTAAAGGAGGGCACACCACTATGCTCAGCAAGGGTCTCAGGAATCTTGCTTGGGAAAGGATTCTCTAAGCGTTCAAGCAGAGTTGTGGCTCGGTGTGAGGGACTGGATATGAAGGCTGGCACCATGGTTAGCTCACCATTCTGGGGACAGTGACAAAGGTCAGACAGTTGCCTTGGCCTCTTTGGGTTCTGGATCATTGGTGAGAGGGGCTGGTTTCTCTAGAAACTACCTGAGTTTCTTTTCAGTTAATCAATGTACTAATTTTATGTGTATGCATGTTTTGTCTGTATGTACGCCAATGCACCACGTGTATGCTTGGTACTGTGGAGGCCAGAAAAGAACAACAGGTCCCCTGGGACTGGAGTTACACTTAACTTCCATGTAAGTGCTTGGAACTGAACCCTGGTCCTCAGGAAGAAGAGCCATTGCTCTTGATCCATGAGTCATCTCTCCAATCCCTAGGAGACTGTCTTTTTACCTTTTTCTTTGTTTACTTTTGTTTGTTTGCTGGTCTCTTTGCAGACGGATGTGCTGAACCTCTGGATTCTACCTCCTGGACTCAAGTGAGCCTTCTATCCCAGCCTGTGGAGCTGCTGGGATTATTACTGCCTGCTATCTGTATCCACTGCATGAATCCTGACCTAGGAGAGATGTGGGGGCCAAGAATAGCCAGGGCCCTCAGTTTGAGTATTACCATGATGCCAGGAGTGTGTGTGTGTGTGTGTGTGTGTGTGTGTGTGTGTGTGTGTGTGTGCAAACACTCTTAGCCCCACCTCCTTTAAAATGCATTCATTACATTTATTCATTTTGGGTGTGGGGGGTGCATGTGTGGTGTGTATAGAGGTCAGAGGACAACTTGTGGGAAGCAGTTCCCTCTTTCCACACTGTGAGTCCTGGAGTTCGAACTTAGCCAACTCAAGTCATCAGGCTTGGCAGGAGACACCTTTACCACCGAGAGATCTCTTTCCAGCCTAGCCCTTGGCTTTTTTCCTCCTCCTCCTGCTCCTCCTCCTCCTCCTGCTCCTCCTCCTCCTCCTGCTCCTCCTCCTCCTCCTCTTCCTTTGCCTTCTCCTCTCTCCCTTCTCAGACAGACTCTCAGGATCTCACTATATGGCTTAGGTTGTCCCCAATCATCCTGCCTCAGCCACTTAAGAGCTAAGATTATAGGTGTGATCCGATTCCAGATGCCAGGAAGGATTTTCTAATAGTCATTAAAATAGACCTAGGTTAGTTTTCTCAACTCTACAGGGAATAGCATGGCTGAAAATCCTATTACACACACACACACACACACACACACACACACACACACACACACACACACAGAGTGTAAAGGTACTTGCCACCAAACCTGAAACCTGAGTTTGGTCCTCAGAGCCCACACGGTAGAAGGAGAAAACTGAATTCCCCTTGCTGTCTTCTGACCTCTGTTCACACATGTTTAAACACATAACAAATAAGTAGGTGTAATTTTTCATTATTTGTTGTGTGTGTGTGGTATGTCTGAGTTCATGTGTCCACGTTTGCATATGTGCACATGGAGGCCAGTGGTTGACATCAATTATCTTCCTCCCTTTCCACCTTGTTTTATTTAATTAATTTTCATTTTCCACTAGTGTGTGTAGGAGAGTGTGCTGTGGAGTGCATGTGGAGGTCGGGGGACAGCTCTGTGGAGCTGGTCCTCTCCGTCACCTTCACAAGGGTTCTCGGGATCCAACTCCAGCCATGGAGCTTGACAGCAGGTCCACTTCAGCCACCTCCCCAGCCTTCCACCTTAGTTTTGAAACAGTTTTTTCACTGAACCTTGAGCTCATTGATTCAGCTAGACTGGCTGACCTCGGTGCTGGAGGCACAAATGGGTCTTGCCTTACCCAGCTTTTACATGGATGCTAGGGATCTGAAATCAGGGCCTCGTGCTGGCAAGCCCTTCACCACCTGAGCCATCTCCCCAGCCATCTCCCCAGCCCTGAATGGTTATTTGTTCTTGTTGGGTTTGTTTGTTTGTTTGTTTTAGACGGAATTTGGCCAGATCAAGCTAGCCTTAGATTTGCAGTGACTGTCCATTGGGTCAAGCTCAGGTGGTTGCTGGCGCTTTGACTTGCTGAACAGTCTCCCCTCCCCCAGATGCTGTGGTGGCAGCACACCTGTCTGCAACTCTGATGACACTCTCAGACCTTCAAGCCCGGGTGAATGAAGAGCATGCTTTCCTGGCTCTCCAAATATCTCAAACCACATGGTTTGGTCCAAACCAGCCACTATGCAGCTCTGCATGGTCCATGAGGCATCCCGAAGCCCTGTATTGAACATAATGCACTCTGCACTATCTAGAAAACTATGCACCAGGCAGATTTGGACAATCTGTAGTTTTGGATGATGAATGAGATGCTGCACAGCTCTGTATGTGGGTAAGGCTCTCTGCGTCTCGGCGCTGTACACAGGGCCCTCTGCTGATCAGCACAACAGTAAGATGCTCTATAGCTCTCCTGGGCGAGGCATGCTCTTGTGTGACTCTCATGCCAGGGTGTTATTTAATTAAAACCATCTGAAGCACTCGGGCTGGAAGTGATGAGAGTAATGGTTGCCCAGGTAAGGAACTGGGGTGCTGGGGACGGACTGGAGAGACAGCTCAGCACTAAGAGCATGAACTGTTGTTGCAGAGGACCTGAGTTCCGTTCCCAGCACCTGAATCTAGCGGCTCACAATCACCAGATCTAGGGGTATCTGATGCTTTTGGCCTCCATGGGTACCTGCCTGTGTGTGTGTGTGTGTGTGTGTGTGTGTGTGTGTGTGTGTGTTCTCTCTCTCTCTCTCTCTCTCTCTCTCACACACACACACACACACACACACACACACACACGCACACAATTAAAAAGTAATACAAATAAATCTTTTTTTTTAATTGGTTTGCTATTACTAGAAGAGGGGAATGTCAACTAAGCAGAAAAACTATGTTTTCAACAGGGGACAGGTGCCTGTGAACTGATTCCTCTTATTTGGATCTGTCTTAACACATCCTTGCTGGGTGGTGGTGGTGCATGCCTTTAATTCCAGCACTTGGGAGGCAGAGGCAAGTGGATCTCTGTGAGTTCAAGGCCAGTCTGGTCTACAGAGCAAGATCCAGGACAGGCACCAAAACTACACAAAGAAACCCTGTCTTGAAAAAAAAAAAATTAAAAAATTAAAATAAAAAAAAAAAGACATTCATGTGCTGATACACAGCTTGGGGGCAATGAGCTTGAGATGTTGCCCAACTCCAAGGAAGTATGGGTTTTCCTTGGCAACCCCCTGCTCTCAGATCACCCCTCTAGGACCTGCTATCTTATTATAACTGTGTAATCTGGGCACTCTTATTCCCTTAGAGTCAATTTTCTGGGCTAAGGTTATTGGCCTCTGAACATACTGTCTGTGAGGGCAGGGACTACAACTTCTCCTCTAGAGCTGCAGAAAGACTTGCTGAACGGATGTGAATCAGTGTTGGTGGGTGTGTAGAGCTTGCTACCTTTCAGACCACTTTCCTATTGAAGTTTGGTCCCAAGACATAGGCTCTGCCAGTCAAACCCATGGGCTGGCAGTCCAGAAAAGCCAGGACTACAGAAAGCTCTCCATGGAAGGGTCTTGGGTGGCCGTGACATGCCCAGGACAATGGAGACGTTTGCACCCCAGGGTGAGGGCACAGCCTACAGTGTCTTGTGGATGGTGGCAGCAGAGACAGCAGTGACAGCGAATGTCTGACAGAGCCTGATCTGCAGTGCCATCTGGGCCAATGCCAGCTTTGCCCGGAGAATCTCCGAGTGACTTGAGTGTTTTACTATATCCACGCTTGACCCAATGTCAGTCTACTTAATGAATAGTCATTTTTCAGGACTCGGAGGTCAGTGGCACAGCACTTGCTTAGCATTTTCAAGGCCCTGGGTCAGGTTCCATGAACCTAGGAGCACTGACTACTACAATCCCCGGGAAGGCTGGCTGAGTAGCCCCCCTTTTGTCGTCTGCCTCCGAGCCTATGCAATTCGACATTCTCTGAGTTGAGACATTTTCGAGGGCAAGGCGAGGAGAACCTCCAACTGGGAATCTCAATGAGGAAAAGAATGTTCTCGAAAGCAAAGCCCCATTCTGGCTGGAAGCCTCTGTCATGGGAGGTGTGCAAGCAGATGTGGGAGCAGCAGAGGCCTTCAGGGTAGCTCCAGTTCCCCTTGTGGATTACATGTGGCATCACCTGTTCAACCCCAGGCACTCTGGGTGACACCAGCAGGCAGTTTAGGATGAAAGCCAAATGCAGGGTGTGGTGATGCACACCTGTAATCCCAGCACTGGGGAGGCTTCAGTAGGCGGATCAGAGGTCCAAGTCAACCTCTGCTACATGGTAAGTTTGAGGCCAGTATCTAAAACACACACACACACACACACGCACGCACGCACGCACGCACGCACGCATAAATAAATAAATAAATAGGCCCAGCTCAGTGGACAAAGGCATCTGATTTGAAGCATGATTACTAGAGTCCAATCCATGGCACCCACATGGTGGAGAGAGAACCTACTTTTTCAAGTTGTCCTTTGATCTCTACACATGTGCTGGGGCCCACACATGTGCATACTTGTACACACAAGAAGTAAATAAATAAGCGTAACAAAACTTAAATAAACATATATACAAATACAACAGCTCCAGAAACTTAGGAGACAAAAACACAGCTCTGGTGCCGCAGCTTGGAATCCTGTTCATTTCTCTTGCGGCCAGCCGGGGCCTGGCCCTGCCCTGTGACACAGCTGTGGCTCATCCTATGTCCCAGGCAAAGACACGGCAGCATTTACTGGCCTCCGTCACTTTAATGAAACAGACCCTACACCAAACAAACACAGGCACAGACATTTGCAACTAATTATGGCATTGCTGATCAGTCAGATTTCATTGCAAATTGCAAGTTGAAATTGATAGTGTAGAGTCATGAATAAACTGGTTGTCTGGATAAGTGACACGGGCCCACAGGACTAGATAAATAATTCAATTTAGCCTCAGCCAGACACTCTGAAGAGGAGGAAACAGCAGATTAGCATGACCCAGAGAATGCTTCTTCACCCGGGGAGCGGCTGCCAATGTGCCTGGCTTCCAAGGGCAGCGGAGCCTGCTGCAGGATCCTCCCTCCCTCTCTGGGAGACCGCGGTGTGGAGTGTTCCAGACTTTAATTCTTGGTTTGTAAATTGTAGCTGTGAGTAGTGTTGGGAGGGGAAGTCAGTCCGGTGTTGCCATTTGCTGCTGAGAAGCCCCCTCAGGAGTGATCTTGAGGACAGCCACCTCCCATTCCCGATTCCTGGGTCGGGGATCCCAATCCACCTTGAAAGCCAGGCTGTGGATCTGGGGATGTGGTTCACTTAGAATGTTTGTCTAGTGTGTACACAGCTCTGGGTTCAAACCTCAACACTTCATAAAATGGGGTGTACACGCCTGTAGTCTCAGTACTTGGGAAGTAGAGGCAGGAAGATCGGGAGTTCAAGGTTATCCTTGGCTATATATGAAATCAGGGGTTAGCCTGGGATACATGAGTCCTAGTCTTTAAAAAAAAAAAAAATGCTGGGTGTGGTGGCATACGCCTTCAATTCTAGCACTCCAGTGGTAGAGGCAGGTGAATTTCTATGAGTTCCAGGCTAGCCTGGTCTATGTAGAGAGTTCCAAGCCAGCCAAGAGCTACATAGTGAGACCCTGTCTCAAAAATGAATACATTAAATAAATACATGTATTAAAAATAAAACAAGCCAACCAGACAAACAAATGAAAACCATGTAGGTCAGGATCCAGGATGCCTTTTGTAGAGGCCACCGCCAGGACTTTCATGAGCTCTAAAAACAATCAGACCCAGAGGAGAGTTCATATTAGCATGCCATGGAAGCCACACAATGGAATGGCAATGTCTTCGGGACTTGAGCCTTCAGCCTTGTCCTCCTGGGATGTGTCATTACACCCCCACATCTGGGGAGCCAAGGGGACATACAAGAAGCAGATACTTTACCTGTAAGACCTGTGGGATGAGCGACACAGCCACTGTGGCCCCCTAGTCCCGGAGCGCCACGCACGCCCACTGAGCCTGCTGGGGCTGCTCAGAGAGCCCACTCGCAGCCATGTTGGGTGAGCCCCTGCTGCGCTCCGGATGCGGGACGGAGAGCTTGAGAGTCAAAACCGGAATGTCTGCAGGAAAGTGGGCCAGCTATGGACTGGGAGAATTGGCAGGCTGAGCCTGATTGTTAGGGGTGGCTGTGAGTCAGCCTTAGGAGACAATAGCAATGGAATTCGAAAAAGGTTCAGGCTGCGATATATATTTGGAAGTTACCAACAGCTAAATGACATTTAAAGCCAGGACTCTGGAGGACGTTATCAGGGTGGAGACAGTAGGTGGAGGCAAGGTGTCCATGTGCCTTGGAGATGAGCAGATGTGGGCAAAAGGGATGGAGAACGGCGGGTCACCAGTTGATGCCAACGTGGGGAGATGAGCTCTCCTTTTCTTTTTCATTTATTTGGAACTCACTGTTAGGTCAGAATGCCCTTGAACTCAGGATCCTCTTGGGTCAACCTGCCGTGGTGCCTGGATGGAAGATATACTTTACTCATTTAAAAAAACATTTATTTGCTTGTTTGTGTACGTGTGGGTAGGTGGGTGTATGCATGTGGAGGTCAGAGAAGAACTTGTGGAGTTGGTTCTCTCCACCACTACATGGGTTCCCGGGATTGAACTCAGATCAGGCTTGGCTGAAAGCATCTTTACCTAGTGAGCCACCTTGCTGGAACAAGATGAGCTCTCCCCCTCCTCCCCAGACAGGGTCTCTTGGTGTAGCCTTAGCTACGCTTGGAACTCTTTCTGTAGACCAGGCTGGTCTTGAATTCATAGAGATCTGCCTGCTGGGATTAAAGGTGTGCATCACCACCTCTGGGCTCCAAGGTGAATTCTTGGGTGCTGAAGAGACAGAGGAAGGTGAGGTCCAATGATTGACCACTGAACTTAAAGATATGGAGAGAGAACATTTTGATGACACCTTTGGGCTAGTGAGGGGTTGGGGAGGTCTGATGGGAGTGAGTACCATACAGGAAGGGAGAAAGGGAGGGCTTGAAGGAGGTCCAAAGGGTCCATTCCTTCCAGGATCATGGTGGGGGGGGGGCACGGGGTGTAAGAAAGAAGGAAGATATTTGAGAGCACAAAGTCCTTTCAGAAAGAAAACTCAGAGGCTTTTTGTGTGTTGGTGGAAATAATCACAGAGACAGGAAGTATGGGTGAGGAGAGGGTGAGCGTTGGCACCCAGCCCTGGAGAGGCAGGTGGGGTTGGCATCTGGTACATAGCCGGGTGGAGTGGTGCATGCCTGTAATCCCAGAACTCGGAAGGTGGAGGCAGGAGTTCACGGCTAACCTTGGCTTCATAGCAACCTCAAGGCTAGCCTGGGCTACGTAAGACTCTGTCTAAAAACAACAAAGAAAAGAGAAAGGAAACTAGAAAACGGGGCTGCCCTGCCTCGGGCCAAGGGCGGGTGCTGCCTCAGTGGGAGGAAAGGCAGCGCGGATGGGCACAGATGCAGGTGGGTGGGGAGCAGCAGAGCCGGTACAACTTCTGTGCCAAGGGCTTCTATTTTCTTAGCAAAATCGGAAGAGGTTGTCAGCTGAGAGTGAGGTGGAGGAGGAGGTGTGAAGCGTCGTCTAGGAGAGCGGGCGTGAGTAGACTTCAGGGATGGAGTGTGGTGGCTGGGCAGTTGTGGTCCTTGGAAGGGGACTGGGGGCTGAGCCTGCAGCTCAGCTGTGAGGAGCATGCACGAGGCCTTGACTCCTCCAGCTCTGAAAAAGAAATATATACTGAGTGAGTGGAGGCTGGTCGGTGAGTTATAGGTTTCTCTTCAGTTCTGGTCGCCTGTGGGACCCATGCGGGGATAAAGGGCTGAATTAATTAGGGCTGTGTGGCTTTGCCGGATGACCGACCGTACTGTCACGTTAGGACAGAGCCTCCAGGCTGGGACAGGAGTGAGGTGCAACACTAAGCAGAGGGTCACAGATGTTTGCTTAAATCAGTGGAATTCAGGACGGAGTGCTGGGCTGGGGTGCCAGAGGACGGTAGGCTGCAGAGAAGGCAGTGTCTATGGGAGGATGGGAGTCAAGAAGTTAGAAGTGGAAGGATCTCACTGACAGATAAGCACTCCTTGGAAGCCTGGGTGTAGGAGGGAAGGTGGGCTGGCTGTGTAAGAAGAATGAAAGAGGGTGTCAAAGGCAAGAGGCATAGAAAACAGAAAAAAAGGAGAAACTAGTTTATGATGTACTTCA